>NC_090929.1:22229376-22544796 GCF_040938575.1 Ambystoma mexicanum | reverse complement strand
GTGCAGCCAGGGCTGGCCGGTCATTCCTTGTGCAGTCCCAGTATGAGATGCAGTGAAGGACTGGAGAGTGTAGCCAGGACTGGCCTGCCATTTCTTGTGCAGTTCCAGTATGAGATGCAGTGAAGGACTGGAGAGTACAGCCAGGGCTGGCCGGTAATTTCCGGTGCAGTCCCAGTATGCGATGTAGTGAAGGACTGGAGATGGCAGCCAGGGCTGGCCGGTCATTTCCGGTGCAGTCCCAGTATGAGATGCAGTGAAGGACTGGAGATGGCAGCCAGGGCTGGCCGGTCATTCCTTGTGCAGTCCCAGTATGAGATGTAGTGAAGGACTGGAGATGGCAGCCAGGACTGGCTAGTCATTTCCGGTGCAGTCCCAGTATGAGATGCAGTGAAGGACTGGAGATGGCAGCCAGGGCTGGCCATTCATTTCTTGTGCAGTCCCAGTATGAGATGCAGTGAAGGACTAGAGAGTGCCCTCAGGGCTGGCCGGTCATTTCTTGTGCAGTCCCAGTATGAGATGCAGTGAAGGACTGGAGATAACAGCCAAGGCCGGCTGGTCATTTCCCGTGCTGACCTAGTATGGGATGCAGTGAAGGACTGGAGATTGCAGCCAGGGCTGGCTGGTCATTTCCCGTGCAGTCCCAGTATGAGATGCAGTGAAGGACTGGAGATTGCAGCCAGGGCTGGCCGGTCATTTCTTGTGCAGTCCCATTATGAGATGCAGTGAAGGACTGGAGATGGCAGCCATGGATGGCCGGTCATTTCACATGCATTCCCAGTATGAGATGCAGTGAAGGACCGGAGAGTGCAGCCAGGGCCGGCTGGTCATTTCCTGTGCAGTCCCAGTATGAGATGCAGTGAAGGACTGGAGATTGCAGCCAGGACTGGAGATTGCAGCCAGGGCTGGCCAGTCATTTCTTGTGCAGTCCCAGTATGAGATGCAATGAAGGACTGGAGATTGCAGCCAGGACTGGAGATTGCAGCCAGGGCTGGCCAGTCATTTCTTGTGCAGTCCCAGTATGAGATACAGTTCAGGACTGGAGAGTGCAGCCAGGGCTGGCCAGTCATTCCTTGTGCAGTCCCAGTATGAGATGCAGTGAAGGACTGGAGACTGCAGCCAGGGCTGGCCGGTCATTCCTTGTGCAGTCCCAGTATGAGATGCAGTGAAGGACTGGAGATGGCAGCCAGGGCTGGCCGGTCATTTCTTGTGCAGTTCCAGTATGAGATGCAGTGAAGGACTGGAGAGTGCAGCCAGGGCTGGCCGGTCATTTCTTGTGCAGTTCCAGTATGAGATGCAGTGAAGGACTGGAGAGAGCAGCCAGGGCTGGCCGGTCATTCCTTGTGCAGTCCCAGTATCAGATGCAGTGAAGGACTGGAGACAGCAGCCAGGGCTGGCCGGTCATTTCTTGTGCAGTTCCAGTATGAGATGCAGTGAAGGACTGGAGATGGCAGCCAGGGCTGGCCGGTCATTTCCTGTGCAGTCCCAGTACGAGATGCAGTAAAGGACTGGAGAGTGCAGCCAGGGCTGGCCGGTCATTTCCGGTGCAGTCCCAGTATGAGATGCAGTGAAGGACTTGAGATGGCAGCCAGGGCTGGCCGGTCATTCCTTGTGCAGTCCCAGTATGAGATGCAGTGAAGGACTGGAGAGTGCAGCCAAGGCTGGCCGGTCATTTCCGGTGCAGTCCCAGTATGAGATGCAGTGAAGGACTGGAGATGGCAGCCAGGGCTGGCTGGTCATTTCCCGTGCAGTCCCAGTATGAGATGCAGTGAAGGACTGGAGATGGCAGCCAGGGCCGGCCGGTCATTCCTTGTGCAGTCCCAGTATGAGATGCAGTGAAGGACTGGAGAGTGCAGCCAGGGCTGGCCGGTCATTTCCGGTGCAGTCCCAGTATGAGATGCAGTGAAGTACTGGAGATGGCAGCCAGGGCTGGCCGGTCATTTCCCATGCAGTCCCAGTATGAGATGCAGTGAAGAACTGGAGAGTGCAGCCAGGGCTGGCCGGTCATTTCCTGTGCAGTCCCAGTATGAGATGTAGTGAAGAACTGGAGAGTGAAGCCAGGGCTGGCCGGTCATTTCCCGTGCAGTCCCATTATGAGATACAGTGAAGGACTGGATATTGCAGCCAGGGCTGGCCGGTCATTCCTTGTGCAGTCCCAGTATGAGATGCAGTGAAGGACTGGAGATGGCAGCCAGGGCTGGCTGGTCATTCCTTGTGCCGTCCCAGTATGAGATGCAGTGAAGGACTGGAGATGGCAGCCAGGGCTGGCTGGTCATTTCTTGTGCATTCCCAGTATGAGATGCAGTGAAGGACTGGAGAGTGCAGCCAGGGCCGGCCGGTCATTTCCCGTGCAGTCCCAGTATGAGATGCAGTGAAGGACTGGAGATTGCAGCCAGGGCTGGCCAGTCATTCCTTGTGCAGTCCCATTAAGAGATGCAGTGAAGACCTGGAGATGACAGCCAGGGCTGGCTGTTCATTCCTTGTGCATTCCTGTAGGAGATGCAGTGAAGGACTGGAGAGTACAGCCAGGGCTGGCCGGTCATTTCGGGTGCAGTCCCAGTATGAGAAGCAGTGAAGGACTGGAGATGGCAGCCAGGGCTGGCCGGTCATTCCTTGTGCAGTCCCAGTGTGAGATGCAGTGAAGGACTGGAGAGTGCAGCCAGGGCTGGCTGTTCATTCCTTGTGCAGTCCCAGTATGAGATGCAGTGAAGGACTGGAGATGGCAGCCAGGACTGGCTAGTCATTTCCCATGCAGTCCCAGTATGAGATGCAGCGAAGGACTGGAGATTGCAGCCAGGGCTGGCCGGTCATTTCTTGTGCAGTCCCAGTATGAGATGCAGTGAAGGACTGGAGATGGCAGCCAGGGATGGCTCGTCATTTCACATGCATTCCCAGTATGAGATGCAGTGAAGGACTGGAGAGTGCAGCCAGGGCCGGCTGGTCATTTCCTGTGCAGTCCCAGTATGAGATGCAGTGAAGGACTTTAGATGGCAGCCAGGGCTGGCTGGTCATTTCTTGTGCAGTCCCAGTATGAGATGCAATGAAGGACTGGAGATTGCAGCCAGGACTGGAGATTGCAGCCAGGGCTGGCCAGTCATTTCTTGTGCAGTCCCAGTATGAGATGCAGTGAAGGACTGGAGATTGCAGCCAGGGCTGGCCAGTCCTTCCTTCTGCAGTCCCAATATGAGATGCAGTGAAGGACTGGAGACTGCAGCCAGGGCTGGCCGGTCATTTCTTGTGCAGTTCCAGTAGGAGATACAGTGAAGGACTGGAGATTGAAGCCAGGGCTGGCTGTTCATTCCTTGTGCATTCCTGTAGGAGATGCAGTGAAGGATTGGAGAGTACAGCCAGGGCTGGCCGGTCATTTCCGGTGCAGTCCCAGTATGAGATGCAGTGAAGGACTGGAGAGTGCAGCCAGGGCTGGCCGGTCATTCCTTGTGCAGTCCCAGTATGAGATGCAGTGAAGGACTGGAGACTGCAGTCAGGGCTGGCCGGTCATTTCTTGTGCAGTCCCAGTATGAGATGCAGTGAAGGACTGGAGATTGAAGCCAGGGCTGGCTGTTCATTCCTTGTGCATTCCTGTAGGAGATGCAGTGAAGGACTGGAGAGTACAGCCAGGGCTGGCCGGTCATTTCCGGTGCAGTCCCAGTATGAGATGCAGTGAAGGACTGGAGATTGCAGCCAGGGCTGGCCGGTCATTCCTTGTGCAGTCCCAGTGTGAGATGCAGTGAAGGACTGGAGAGTGCAGCCAGGGCTGGCTGTTCATTCCTTGTGCAGTCCCAGTATGAGATGCAGTTAAGGACTGGAGATGGCAGCCAAGACTGGCTAGTCATTTCCCGTGCAGTCCCAGTATGAGATGCAGCGAAGGACTGGAGATTGCAGCCAGGGCTGGCCGGTCATTTCTTGTGCAGTCCCAGTATGAGATGCAGTGAAGGACTGGAGATGGCAGCCAGGGATGGCCGGTCATTTCACATGCATTCCCAGTATGAGATGCAGTGAAGGACTGGAGAGTGCAGCCAGGGCCAGCTGGTCATTTCCTGTGCAGTCCCAGTATGAGATGCAGTGAAGGACTTTAGATGGCAGCCAGGGCTGGCTGTTCATTTCTTGTGCAGTCCCAGTATGAGATGAAATGACGGACTGGAGATTGCAGCCAGGACTGGAGATTGCAGCCAGGGCTGGCCAGTCATTTCTTGTGCAGTCCCAGTATGAGATGCAATGAAGGACTGTGGATTGCAGCCAGGGCTGGCTGGTAATTCCTTGTGCTGTCCCAGTATGAGATACAGTTCAGGACTGGAGAGTGCAGCCAGGGCTGGCCGGTCATTCCTTGTGCAGTTCCAGTATGAGATGCAGTTAAGGACTGGAGAGTGCAGCCAGGGCTGGCCGGTCATTCCTTGTGCAGTCCCAGTATGAGATGCAGTGAAGGAATGGAGAGTACAGCCAGGGCTGGCCAGTCATTTCCGGTGCAGTCCCAGTATGAGATGCAGTAAAGGACTGGAGATGGCAGCCAGGGCTGGCCGGTCATTCCTTGTGCAGTCCCAGTATGAGATGTAGTGAAGGACTGGAGATGGCAGCCAGGACTGGCTAGTCATTTCCCGTGCAGTCCCAGTATGAGATGTAGCGAAGGACTGGAGATTGCAGCCAGGGCTGGCCATTCATTTCTTGTGCAGTCCCAGTATGAGATGCAGTGAAGGACTAGAGAGTGCCCTCAGGGCTGGCCGGTCATTTCTTGTGCAGTCCCAGTATGAGATGCAGTGAAGGACTGGAGAGAACAGCCAAGGCCGGCTGGTCATTTCCCGTGCTGTCCTAGTATGAGATGCAGTGAAGGACTGGAGATTGCAGCCAGGGCCGGCTGGTCATTTCCCGTGCAGTCCCAGTATGAGATGCAGCGAAGGACTGGAGATTGCAGCCAGGGCTGGCCGGTCATTTCTTGTGCAGTCCCAGTATGAGATGCAGTGAAGGACTGGAGATGGCAGCCAGGGATGGCCGGTCATTTCACATGCATTCCCAGTATGAGATGCAGTGAAGGACCGGAGAGTGCAGCCAGTGCTGGCCGGTCATTTCTTGTGCAGTTCCAGTATGAGATGCAGTGAAGGACTGGAGATTGCAGCCAGGGCTGGCCAGTCCTTCCTTCTGCAGTCCCAATATGAGATGCAGTGAAGGACTGGAGACTGCAGCCAGGGCTGGCCGGTCATTTCTTGTGCAGTTCCAGTAGGAGATACAGTGAAGGACTGGAGATTGAAGCCAGGGCTGGCTGTTCATTCCTTGTGCATTCCTGTAGGAGATGCAGTGAAGGATTGGAGAGTACAGCCAGGGCTGGCCGGTCATTTCCGGTGCAGTCCCAGTATGAGATGCAGTGAAGGACTGGAGAGTGCAGCCAGGGCTGGCCGGTCATTCCTTGTGCAGTCCCAGTATGAGATGCAGTGAAGGACTGGAGACTGCAGTCAGGGCTGGCCGGTCATTTCTTGTGCAGTCCCAGTATGAGATGCATTGAAGGACTGGAGATTGAAGCCAGGGCTGGCAGTTCATTCCTTGTGCATTCCTGTAGGAGATGCAGTGAAGGACTGGAGAGTACAGCCAGGGCTGACCGGTCATTTCCGGTGCAGTCCCAGTATGAGATGCAGTGAAGGACTGGAGATTGCAGCCAGGGCTGGCCGGTCATTCCTTGTGCAGTCCCAGTGTGAGATGCAGTGAAGGACTGGAGAGTGCAGCCAGGGCTGGCTGTTCATTCCTTGTGCAGTCCCAGTATGAGATGCAGTTAAGGACTGGAGATGGCAGCCAGGACTGGCTAGTCATTTCCGGTGCAGTCCCAGTATGAGATGCAGCGAAGGACTGGAGATTGCAGCCAGGGCTGGCCGGTCATTTCTTGTGCAGTCCCAGTATGAGATGCAGTGAAGGACTGGAGATGGCAGCCAGGGATGGCCGGTCATTTCACATGCATTCCCAGTATGAGATGCAGTGAAGGACTGGAGAGTGCAGCCAGGGCCGGCTGGTCATTTCATGTGCAGTCCCAGTATGAGATGCAGTGAAGGACTTTAGATGGCAGCCAGGGCTGGCTGTTCATTTCTTGTGCAGTCCCAGTATGAGATGCAATGACGGACTGGAGATTGCAGCCAGGACTGGAGATTGCAGCCAGGGCTGGCCAGTCATTTCTTGTGCAGTCCCAGTATGAGATGCAATGAAGGACTGTGGATTGCAGCCAGGGCTGGCTGGTAATTCCTTGTGCTGTCCCAGTATGAGATACAGTTCAGGACTGGAGAGTGCAGCCAGGGCTGGCCGGTCATTCCTTGTGCAGTCCCAGTATGAGATGCAGTTAAGGACTCGAGAGTGCAGCCAGGGCTGGCCGGTCATTCCTTGTGCAGTCCCAGTATGAGATGCAGTGAAGGACTGGAGAGTGTAGCCAGGACTGGCCTGCCATTTCTTGTGCAGTTCCAGTATGAGATGCAGTGAAGGACTGGAGAGTACAGCCAGGGCTGGCCGGTAATTTCCGGTGCAGTCCCAGTATGCGATGTAGTGAAGGACTGGAGATGGCAGCCAGGGCTGGCCGGTCATTTCCGGTGCAGTCCCAGTATGAGATGCAGTGAAGGACTGGAGATGGCAGCCAGGGCTGGCCGGTCATTCCTTGTGCAGTCCCAGTATGAGATGTAGTGAAGGACTGGAGATGGCAGCCAGGACTGGCTAGTCATTTCCGGTGCAGTCCCAGTATGAGATGCAGTGAAGGACTGGAGATGGCAGCCAGGGCTGGCCATTCATTTCTTGTGCAGTCCCAGTATGAGATGCAGTGAAGGACTAGAGAGTGCCCTCAGGGCTGGCCGGTCATTTCTTGTGCAGTCCCAGTATGAGATGCAGTGAAGGACTGGAGATAACAGCCAAGGCCGGCTGGTCATTTCCCGTGCTGACCTAGTATGGGATGCAGTGAAGGACTGGAGATTGCAGCCAGGGCCGGCTGGTCATTTCCCGTGCAGTCCCAGTATGAGATGCAGTGAAGGACTGGAGATTGCAGCCAGGGCTGGCCGGTCATTTCTTGTGCAGTCCCAATATGAGATGCAGTGAAGGACTGGAGATGGCAGCCATGGATGGCCGGTCATTTCACATGCATTCCCAGTATGAGATGCAGTGAAGGACCGGAGAGTGCAGCCAGGGACGGCTGGTCATTTCCTGTGCAGTCCCAGTATGAGATGCAGTGAAGGACTGGAGATTGCAGCCAGGACTGGAGATTGCAGCCAGGGCTGGCCAGTCATTTCTTGTGCAGTCCCAGTATGAGATGCAATGAAGGACTGGAGATTGCAGCCAGGACTGGAGATTGCAGCCAGGGCTGGCCAGTCATTTCTTGTGCAGTCCCAGTATGAGATACAGTTCAGGACTGGAGAGTGCAGCCAGGGCTGGCCAGTCATTCCTTGTGCAGTCCCAGTATGAGATGCAGTGAAGGACTGGAGACTGCAGCCAGGGCTGGCCGGTCATTCCTTGTGCAGTCCCAGTATGAGATGCAGTGAAGGACTGGAGATGGCAGCCAGGGCTGGCCGGTCATTTCTTGTGCAGTTCCAGTATGAGATGCAGTGAAGGACTGGAGAGTGCAGCCAAGGCTGGCCGGTCATTTCTTGTGCAGTTCCAGTATGAGATGCAGTGAAGGACTGGAGAGAGCAGCCAGGGCTGGCCGGTCATTCCTTGTGCAGTCCCAGTATCAGATGCAGTGAAGGACTGGAGACTGCAGCCAGGGCTGGCCGGTCATTTCTTGTGCAGTTCCAGTATGAGATGCAGTGAAGGACTGGAGATGGCAGCCAGGGCTGGCCGGTCATTTCCTGTGCAGTCCCAGTACGAGATGCAGTAAAGGACTGGAGAGTGCAGCCAGGGCTGGCCGGTCATTTCCGGTGCAGTCCCAGTATGAGATGCAGTGAAGGACTTGAGATGGCAGCCAGGGCTGGCCGGTCATTCCTTGTGCAGTCATAGTATGAGATGCAGTGAAGGACTGGAGAGTGCAGCCAAGGCTGGCCGGTCATTTCCGGTGCAGTCCCAGTATGAGATGCAGTGAAGGACTGGAGATGGCAGCCAGGGCTGGCTGGTCATTTCCCGTGCAGTCCCAGTATGAGATGCAGTGAAGGACTGGAGATGGCAGCCAGGGCCGGCCGGTCATTCCTTGTGCAGTCCCAGTATGAGATGCAGTGAAGGACTGGAGAGTGCAGCCAGGGCCGGCTGGTCATTTCCTGTGCAGTCCCAGTATGAGATGCAGTGAAGGACTTTAGATGGCAGCCAGGGCTGGCTGGTCATTTCTTGTGCAGTCCCAGTATGAGATGCAATGAAGGACTGGAGATTGCAGCCAGGACTGGAGATTGCAGCCAGGGCTGGCCAGTCATTTCTTGTGCAGTCCCAGTATGAGATGCAGTGAAGGACTGGAGATTGCAGCCAGGGCTGGCCAGTCCTTCCTTCTGCAGTTCCAGTAGGAGATGCAGTGAAGGACTGGAGATTGAAGCCAGGGCTGGCTGTTCATTCCTTGTGCATTCCTGTAGGAGATGCAGTGAAGGATTGGAGAGTACAGCCAGGGCTGGCCGGTCATTTCCGGTGCAGTCCCAGTATGAGATGCAGTGAAGGACTGGAGAGTGCAGCCAGGGCTGGCCGGTCATTCCTTGTGCAGTCCCAGTATGAGATGCAGTGAAGGACTGGAGACTGCAGTCAGGGCTGGCCGGTCATTTCTTGTGCAGTCCCAGTATGAGATGCAGTGAAGGACTGGAGATTGAAGCCAGGGCTGGCAGTTCATTCCTTGTGCATTCCTGTAGGAGATGCAGTGAAGGACTGGAGAGTACAGCCAGGGCTGGCCGGTCATTTCCGGTGCAGTCCCAGTATGAGATGCAGTGAAGGACTGGAGATTGCAGCCAGGGCTGGCCGGTCATTCCTTGTGCAGTCCCAGTGTGAGATGCAGTGAAGGACTGGAGAGTGCAGCCAGGGCTGGCTGTTCATTCCTTGTGCAGTCCCAGTATGAGATGCAGTTAAGAACTGGAGATGGCAGCCAGGACTGGCTAGTCATTTCCCGTGCAGTCCCAGTATGAGATGCAGCGAAGGACTGGAGATTGCAGCCAGGGCTGGCCGGTCATTTCTTGTGCAGTCCCAGTATGAGATGCAGTGAAGGACTGGAGATGGCAGCCAGGGATGGCCGGTCATTTCACATGCATTCCCAGTATGAGATGCAGTGAAGGACTGGAGAGTGCAGCCAGGGCCGGCTGGTCATTTCATGTGCAGTCCCAGTATGAGATGCAGTGAAGGACTTTAGATGGCAGCCAGGGCTGGCTGTTCATTTCTTGTGCAGTCCCAGTATGAGATGCAATGACGGACTGGAGATTGCAGCCAGGACTGGAGATTGCAGCCAGGGCTGGCCAGTCATTTCTTGTGCAGTCCCAGTATGAGATGCAATGAAGGACTGTGGATTGCAGCCAGGGCTGGCTGGTAATTCCTTGTGCTTTCCCAGTATGAGATACAGTTCAGGACTGGAGAGTGCAGCCAGGGCTGGCCGGTCATTCCTTGTGCAGTCCCAGTATGAGATGCAGTTAAGGACTGGAGAGTGCAGCCAGGGCTGGCCGGTCATTCCTTGTGCAGTCCCAGTATGAGATGCAGTGAAGGACTGGAGAGTGTAGCCAGGACTGGCCTGCCATTTCTTGTGCAGTTCCAGTATGAGATGCAGTGAAGGACTGGAGAGTACAGCCAGGGCTGGCCGGTAATTTCCGGTGCAGTCCCAGTATGCGATGTAGTGAAGGACTGGAGATGGCAGCCAGGGCTGGCCGGTCATTTCCGGTGCAGTCCCAGTATGAGATGCAGTGAAGGACTGGAGATGGCAGCCAGGGCTGGCCGGTCATTCCTTGTGCAGTCCCAGTATGAGATGTAGTGAAGGACAGGAGATGGCAGCCAGGACTGGCTAGTCATTTCCGGTGCAGTCCCAGTATGAGATGCAGTGAAGGACTGGAGATGGCAGCCAGGGCTGGCCATTCATTTCTTGTGCAGTCCCAGTATGAGATGCAGTGAAGGACTAGAGAGTGCCCTCAGGGCTGGCCGGTCATTTCTTGTGCAGTCCCAGTATGAGATGCAGTGAAGGACTGGAGATAACAGCCAAGGCCGGCTGGTCATTTCCCGTGCTGACCTAGTATGGGATGCAGTGAAGGACTGGAGATTGCAGCCAGGGCCGGCTGGTCATTTCCCGTGCAGTCCCAGTATGAGATGCAGTGAAGGACTGGAGATTGCAGCCAGGGCTGGCCGGTCATTTCTTGTGCAGTCCCATTATGAGATGCAGTGAAGGACTGGAGATGGCAGCCATGGATGGCCGGTCATTTCACATGCATTCCCAGTATGAGATGCAGTGAAGGACCGGAGAGTGCAGCCAGGGCCGGCTGGTCATTTCCTGTGCAGTCCCAGTATGAGATGCAGTGAAGGACTGGAGATTGCAGCCAGGACTGGAGATTGCAGCCAGGGCTGGCCAGTCATTTCTTGTGCTGTCCCAGTATGAGATGCAATGAAGGACTGGAGATTGCAGCCAGGACTGGAGATTGCAGCCAGGGCTGGCCAGTCATTTCTTGTGCAGTCCCAGTATGAGATACAGTTCAGGACTGGAGAGTGCAGCCAGGGCTGGCCAGTCATTCCTTGTGCAGTCCCAGTATGAGATGCAGTGAAGGACTGGAGACTGCAGCCAGGGCTGGCCGGTCATTCCTTGTGCAGTCCCAGTATGAGATGCAGTGAAGGACTGGAGAGTGCAGCCAGGGCTGGCCGGTCATTTCTTGTGCAGTTCCAGTATGAGATGCAGTGAAGGACTGGAGAGTGCAGCCAGGGCTGGCCGGTCATTTCTTGTGCAGTTCCAGTATGAGATGCAGTGAAGGACTGGAGAGAGCAGCCAGGGCTGGCCGGTCATTCCTTGTGCAGTCCCAGTATCAGATGCAGTGAAGGACTGGAGACTGCAGCCAGGGCTGGCCGGTCATTTCTTGTGCAGTTCCAGTATGAGATGCAGTGAAGGACTGGAGATGGCAGCCAGGGCTGGCCGGTCATTTCCTGTGCAGTCCCAGTACGAGATGCAGTAAAGGACTGGAGAGTGCAGCCAGGGCTGGCCGGTCATTTCCGGTGCAGTCCCAGTATGAGATGCAGTGAAGGACTTGAGATGGCAGCCAGGGCTGGCCGGTCATTCCTTGTGCAGTCATAGTATGAGATGCAGTGAAGGACTGGAGAGTGCAGCCAAGGCTGGCCGGTCATTTCCGGTGCAGTCCCAGTATGAGATGCAGTGAAGGACTGGAGATGGCAGCCAGGGCTGGCTGGTCATTTCCCGTGCAGTCCCAGTATGAGATGCAGTGAAGGACTGGAGATGGCAGCCAGGGCCGGCCGGTCATTCCTTGTGCAGTCCCAGTATGAGATGCAGTGAAGGACTGGAGAGTGCAGCCAGGGCCGGCTGGTCATTTCCTGTGCAGTCCCAGTATGAGATGCAGTGAAGGACTTTAGATGGCAGCCAGGGCTGGCTGGTCATTTCTTGTGCAGTCCCAGTATGAGATGCAATGAAGGACTGGAGATTGCAGCCAGGACTGGAGATTGCAGCCAGGGCTGGCCAGTCATTTCTTGTGCAGTCCCAGTATGAGATGCAGTGAAGGACTGGAGATTGCAGCCAGGGCTGGCCAGTCCTTCCTTCTGCAGTCCCAATATGAGATGCAGTGAAGGACTGGAGACTGCAGCCAGGGCTGGCCGGTCATTTCTTGTGCAGTTCCAGTAGGAGATACAGTGAAGGACTGGAGATTGGAGCCAGGGCTGGCTGTTCATTCCTTGTGCATTCCTGTAGGAGATGCAGTGAAGGATTGGAGAGTACAGCCAGGGCTGGCCGGTCATTTCCGGTGCAGTCCCAGTATGAGATGCAGTGAAGGACTGGAGAGTGCAGCCAGGGCTGGCCGGTCATTCCTTGTGCAGTCCCAGTATGAGATGCAGTGAAGGACTGGAGACTGCAGTCAGGGCTGGCCGGTCATTTCTTGTGCAGTCCCAGTATGAGATCCAGTGAAGGACTGGAGATTGAAGCCAGGGCTGGCTGTTCATTCCTTGTGCATTCCTGTAGGAGATGCAGTGAAGGACTGGAGAGTACAGCCAGGGCTGGTCGGTCATTTCCGGTGCAGTCCCAGTATGAGATACAGTGAAGGACTGGAGATTGCAGCCAGGGCTGGCCGGTCATTCCTTGTGCAGTCCCAGTGTGAGATGCAGTGAAGGACTGGAGAGTGCAGCCAGGGCTGGCTGTTCATTCCTTGTGCAGTCCCAGTATGAGATGCAGTTAAGGACTGGAGATGGCAGCCAGGACTGGCTAGTCATTTCCCGTGCAGTCCCACTATGAGATGCAGCGAAGGACTGGAGATTGCAGCCAGGGCTGGCCGGTCATTTCTTGTGCAGTCCCAGTATGAGATGCAGTGAAGGACTGGAGATGGCAGCCAGGGATGGCCGGTCATTTCACATGCATTCCCAGTATGAGATGCAGTGAAGGACTGGAGAGTGCAGCCAGGGCCGGCTGGTCATTTCCTGTGCAGTCCCAGTATGAGATGCAGTGAAGGACTTTAGATGGCAGCCAGGGCTGGCTGTTCATTTCTTGTGCAGTCCCAGTATGAGATGCAATGACGGACTGGAGATTGCAGCCAGGACTGGAGATTGCAGCCAGGGCTGGCCAGTCATTTCTTGTGCAGTCCCAGTATCAGATGCAATGAAGGACTGTGGATTGCAGCCAGGGCTGGCTGGTAATTCCTTGTGCTGTCCCAGTATGAGATACAGTTCAGGACTGGAGAGTGCAGCCAGGGCTGGCCGGTCATTCCTTGTGCAGTCCCAGTATGAGATGCAGTTAAGGACTGGAGAGTGCAGCCAGGGCTGGCCCGTCATTCCTTGTGCAGTCCCAGTATGAGATGCAGTGAAGGACTGGAGAGTACAGCCAGGGCTGGCCGGAGATTTCCAGTGCAGTCCCAGTATGCGATGCAGTAAAGGACTGGAGATGGCAGCCAGGGCTGGCCAGTCATTTCCGGTGCAGTCGCAGTATGAGATGCAGTAAAGGACTGGAGATGGCAGCCAGGGCTGGCCGGTCATTCCTTGTGCAGTCCCAGTATGAGATGTAGTGAAGGACTGGAGATGGCAGCCAGGACTGGCTAGTCATTTCCCGTGCAGTCCCAGTATGAGATGTAGCGAAGGACTGGAGATTGCAGCCAGGGCTGGCCATTCATTTCTTGTGAAGTCCCAGTATGAGATGCAGTGAAGGACTAGAGAGTGCCCTCAGGGCTGGCCGGTCATTTCTTGTGCAGTCCCAGTATGAGATGCAGTGAAGGACTGGAGAGAACAGCCAAGGCCGGCTGGTCATTTCCCGTGCTGTCCTAGTATGGGATGCAGTGAAGGACTGGAGATTGCAGCCAGGGCCGGCTGGTCATTTCCCGTGCAGTCCCAGTATGAGATGCAGCGAAGGACTGGAGATTGCAGCCAGGGCTGGCCGGTCATTTCTTGTGCAGTCCCAGTATGAGATGCAGTGAAGGACTGGAGATGGCATGGCAGCCAGGGATGGCCGGTCATTTCACATGCATTCCCAGTATATGATGCAGTGAAGGACCGGAGAGTGCAGCCAGTGCTGGCCGGTCATTTCTTGTGCAGTTCCAGTATGAGATGCAGTGAAGGACTGGAGATTGCAGCCAGGGCTGGCCAGTCCTTCCTTCTGCAGTCCCAATATGAGATGAGGTGAAGGACTGGAGACTGCAGCCAGGGCTGGCCGGTCATTTCTTGTGCAGTTCCAGTAGGAGATACAGTGAATGACTGGAGATTGAAGCCAGGGCTGGCTGTTCATTCCTTGTGCATTCCTGTAGGAGATGCAGTGAAGGATTGGAGAGTACAGCCAGGGCTGGACGGTCATTTCCGGTGCAGTCCCAGTATGAGATGCAGTGAAGGACTGGAGAGTGCAGCCAGGGCTGGCCGGTCATTCCTTGTGCAGTCCCAGTATGAGATGCAGTGAAGGACTGGAGACTGCAGTCAGGGCTGGCCGGTCATTTCTTGTGCAGTCCCAGTATGAGATGCAGTGAAGGACTGGAGAGTGCAGCCAGGGCTGGCTGTTCATTCCTTGTGCAGTCCCAGTATGAGATGCAGTTAAGGACTGGAGATGGCAGCCAGGGATGGCCGGTCATTTCACATGCATTCCCAGTATGAGATGCAGTGAAGGACTGGAGAGTGCAGCCAGGGCCGGCTGGTCATTTCCTGTGCAGTCCCAGTATGAGATGCAGTGAAGGACTTTAGATGGCAGCCAGGGCTGGCTGTTCATTTCTTGTGCAGTCCCAGTATGAGATGCAATGAAGGACTGTGGATTGCAGCCAGGGCTGGCTGGTAATTCCTTGTGCTGTCCCAGTATGAGATACAGTTCAGGACTGGAGAGTGCAGCCAGGGCTGGCCGGTCATTCCTTGTGCAGTCCCAGTATGAGATGCAGTTAAGGACTGGAGAGTGCAGCCAGGGCTGGCCGGTCATTCCTTGTGCAGTCCCAGTATGAGATGCAGTGAAGGACTGGAGAGTGTAGCCAGGACTGGCCTGCCATTTCTTGTGCAGTTCCAGTATGAGATGCAGTGAAGGACTGGAGAGTACAGCCAGGGCTGGCCGGTAATTTCCGGTGCAGTCCCAGTATGCGATGCAGTGAAGGACTGGAGATGGCAGCCAGGGCTGGCCGGTCATTTCCGGTGCAGTCCCAGTATGAGATGCAGTGAAGGACTGGAGATGGCAGCCAGGGCTGGCCGGTCATTCCTTGTGCAGTCCCAGTATGAGATGTAGTGAAGGACTGGAGATGGCAGCCAGGACTGGCTAGTCATTTCCGGTGCAGTCCCAGTATGAGATGCAGTGAAGGACTGGAGATGGCAGCCAGGGCTGGCCATTCATTTCTTGTGCAGTCCCAGTATGAGATGCAGTGAAGGACTAGAGAGTGCCCTCAGGGCTGGCCGGTCATTTCTTGTGCAGTCCCAGTATGAGATGCAGTGAAGGACTGGAGATAACAGCCAAGGCCGGCTGGTCATTTCCCGTGCTGACCTAGTATGGGATGCAGTGAAGGACTGGAGATTGCAGCCAGGGCCGGCTGGTCATTTCCCGTGCAGTCCCAGTATGAGATGCAGCGAAGGACTGGAGATTGTAGCCAGGGCTGGCCGGTCATTTCTTGTGCAGTCCCAGTATGAGATGCAGTGAAGGACTGGAGATGGCAGCCATGGATGGCCGGTCATTTCACATGCATTCCCAGTATGAGATGCAGTGAAGGACCGGAGAGTGCAGCCAGGGCCGGCTGGTCATTTCCTGTGCAGTCCCAGTATGAGATGCAGTGAAGGACTGGAGATTGCAGCCAGGACTGGAGATTGCAGCCAGGGCTGGCCAGTCATTTCTTGTGCAGTCCCAGTATGAGATGCAATGAAGGACTGGAGATTGCAGCCAGGACTGGAGATTGCAGCCAGGGCTGGCCAGTCATTTCTTGTGCAGTCCCAGTATGAGATACAGTTCAGGACTGGAGAGTGCAGCCAGGGCTGGCCAGTCATTCCTTGTGCAGTCCCAGTATGAGATGCAGTGAAGGACTGGAGACTGCAGCCAGGGCTGGCCGGTCATTCCTTGTGCAGTCCCAGTATGAGATGCAGTGAAGGACTGGAGATGGCAGCCAGGGCTGGCCGGTCATTTCTTGTGCAGTTCCAGTATGAGATGCAGTGAAGGACTGGAGAGTGCAGCCAGGGCTGGCCGGTCATTTCTTGTGCAGTTCCAGTATGAGATGCAGTGAAGGACTGGAGAGAGCAGCCAGGGCTGGCCGGTCATTCCTTGTGCAGTCCCAGTATCAGATGCAGTGAAGGACTGGAGACTGCAGCCAGGGCTGGCCGGTCATTTCTTGTGCAGTTCCAGTATGAGATGCAGTGAAGGACTGTAGATGGCAGCCAGGGCTGGCCGGTCATTTCCTGTGCAGTCCCAGTACGAGATGCAGTGAAGGACTGGAGAGTGCAGCCAGGGCTGGCCGGTCATTCCTTCTGCAGTCCCAGCATGGGAGGTAGTGAAGGACTGGAGATTGCAGCCCGGGCTGGCTGGTCATTCCTTGTGCAGTCCCAGTATGAGATGCAATGAAGGACTGGAGATTGCAGCCAGGACTGGTGTTTGCAGCCAGGGCTGGCCAGTCATTTCTTGTGCAGTCCCAGTATGAGATGCAGTGAAGGACTGGAGATTGCAGCCAGGGCTGGCCAGTCCTTCCTTCTGCAGTCCCAGTATGAGATGCAGTGAAGGACTGGAGACTGCAGCCAGGGCTGGCCGGTCATTTCTTGTGCAGTTCCAGTAGGAGATACAGTGAAGGACTGGAGATTGAAGCCAGGGCTGGCTGTTCATTCCTTGTGCAATCCTGTAGGAGATGCAGTGAAGGATTGGAGAGTACAGCCAGGGCTGGCCGGTCATTTCCGGTGCAGTCCCAGTATGAGATGCAGTGAAGGACTGGAGAGTGCAGCCAGGGCTGGCCGGTCATTCCTTGTGCAGTCCCAGTATGAGATGCAGTGAAGGACTGGAGACTGCAGCCAGGGCTGGCCGGTCATTTCTTGTGCAGTCCCAGTATGAGATGCAGTGAAGGACTGGAGATTGAAGCCAGGGCTGGCTGTTCATTCCTTGTGCATTCCTGTAGGAGATGCAGTGAAGGACTGGAGAGTACAGCCAGGGCTGGCCGGTCATTTCGGGTGCAGTCCCAGTATGAGATGCAGTGAAGGACTGGAGATGGCAGCCAGGGCTGGCCGGTCATTCCTTGTGCAGTCCCAGTGTGAGATGCAGTGAAGGACTGGAGAGTGCAGCCAGGGCTGGCTGTTCATTCCTTGTGCAGTCCCAGTATGAGATGCAGTGAAGGACTGGAGATGGCAGCCAAGGATGGCCGGTCACTTCACATGCATTCCCAGTATGAGATGCAGTGAAGGACTGGAGAGTGCAGCCAGGGCCGGCTGGTCATTTCCTGTGCAGTCCCAGTATGAGATGCAGTGAAGGACTTTAGATGGCAGCCAGGGCTGGCTGGTCATTTCTTGTGCAGTCCCAGTATGAGATGCAATGAAGGACTGGAGATTGCAGCCAGGACTGGAGATTGCAGCCAGGGCTGGCCAGTCATTTCTTGTGCAGTCCCAGTATGAGATGCAATGAAGGACTGGGGATTGCAGCCAGGTCTGGCTGGTAATTCCTTGTGCTGTCCCAGTATGAGATACAGTTCAGGACTGGAGAGTGCAGCCAGGGCTGGCCGGTCATTCCTTGTGCAGTCCCAGTATGAGATGCAGTTAAGGAATGGAGAGTGCAGCCAGGGCTGGCCAGTCATTCCTTGTGCAGTCCCAGTATGAGATGCAGTGAAGGACTGGAGAGTGTAGCCAGGGCTGGCCTGTCATTCCTTGTGCAGTCCCAGTATGAGATGCAGTGAAGGACTGGAGAGTGCAGCCAGGGCTAGCCGGTCATTTCTTGTGCAGTTCCAGTATGAGATGCAGTGAAGGACTGGAGAGTACAGCCAGGGCTGGCCGGTAATTTCCGGTGCAGTCCCAGTATGAGATGCAGTGAAGGACTGGAGATGGCAGCCAGGGCTGGCCGGTCATTTCCTGTGCAGTCCCAGTACGAGATGCAGTGAAGGACTGGAGAGTGCAGCCAGGGCTGGCCGGTCATTCCTTCTGCAGTCCCAGCATGGGATGTAGTGAAGGGCTGGAGATTGCAGCCCGGGCTGGCTGGTCATTCCTTGTGCAGTCCCAGTATGAGATGCAATGAAGGACTGGAGATTGCAGCCAGGACTGGAGTTTGCAGCCAGGGCTGGCCATTCATTTCTTGTGCAGTCCCAGTATGAGATGCAGTGAAGGACTGGAGATTGCAGCCAGGGCTGGCCAGTCCTTCCTTCTGCAGTCCCAGTATGAGATGCAGTGAAGGACTGGAGACTGCAGCCAGGGCTGGCCGGTCATTTCTTGTGCAGTTCCAGTAAGAGATACAGTGAAGGACTGGAGATTGAAGCCAGGGCTGGCTGTTCATTCCTTGTGCATTCCTGTAGGAGATGCAGTGAAGGATTGGAGAGTACAGCCAGGGCTGGCCGGTCATTTCCGGTGCAGTCCCAGTATGAGATGCAGTGAAGGACTGGAGAGTGCAGCCAGGGCTGGCTGGTCATTCCTTGTGCAGTCCCAGTATGAGATGCAGTGAAGGACTGGAGACTGCAGCCAGGGCTGGCCGGTCATTTCTTGTGCAGTCCCAGTGTGAGATGCAGTGAAGGACTGGAGATTGAAGCCAGGGCTGGCTGTTCATTCCTTGTGCATTCCTGTAGGAGATGCAGTGAAGGACTGGAGAGTACAGCCAGGGCTGGCCGGTCATTTCCGGTGCAGTCCCAGTATGAGATGCAGTGAAGGACTGGAGATTGCAGCCAGGGCTGGCCGGTCATTCCTTGTGCAGTCCCAGTGTGAGATGCAGTGAAGGAATGGAGAGTGCAGCCAGGGCTGGCTGTTCATTCCTTGTGCAGTCCCAGTATGAGATGCAGTGAAGGACTGGAGATGGCAGCCAGGACTGGCTAGTCATTTCCCGTGCAGTCCCAGTATGAGATGCAGCGAAGGACTGGAGATTGCAGCCAGGGCTGGCCGGTCATTTCTTGTGCAGTCCCAGTATGAGATGCAGCGAAGGACTTTAGATGGCAGCCAGGGCTGGCTGTTCATTTCTTGTGCAGTCCCAGTATGAGATGCAATGAAGAACTGGAGATTGCAGCCAGGACTGGAGATTGCAGCCAGGGCTGGCCAGTCATTTCTTGTGCAGTCCCAGTATGAGATGCAATGAAGGACTGTGGATTGCAGCCAGGGCTGGCTGGTAATTCCTTGTGCTGTCCCAGTATGAGATACAGTTCAGGACTGGAGAGTGCAGCCAGGGCTGGCCGGTCATTCCTTGTGCAGTCCCAGTATGAGATGCAGTTAAGGACTGGAGAGTGCAGCCAGGGCTGGACGGTCATTCCTTGTGCAGTCCCAGTATGAGATGCAGTGAAGGACTGGAGAGTGTAGCCAGGACTGGCCTGTCATTTCTTGTGCAGTTCCAGTATGAGATGCAGTGAAGGACTGGAGAGTACAGCCAGGGCTGGCCGGTAATTTCCGGTGCAGTCCCAGTATGCGATGCAGTGAAGGACTGGAGATGGCAGCCAGGGCTGGCCGGTCATTTCCGGTGCAGTCCCAGTATGAGATGCAGTGAAGGACTGGAGATGGCAGCCAGGGCTGGCCGGTCATTCCTTGTGCAGTCCCACTATGAGATGTAGTGAAGGACTGGAGAGTGCAGCCAGGGCTGGCTGTTCATTCCTTGTGCAGTCCCAGTATGAGATGCAGTGAAGGACTGGAGATGGCAGCCAGGACTGGCTAATCATTTCCCGTGCAGTCCCAGTATGAGATGCAGTGAAGGACTGGAGATGGCAGCCAGGGCTGGCCGGTCATTCCTTGTGCAGTCCCAGTATGAGATGCAGTGAAGGACTAGAGAGTGCCCTCAGGGCTGGCCGGTCATTTCTTGTGCAGTCCTAGTATGGGATGCAGTGAAGGACTGGAGATGGCAGCTAGGGCTGCCTGGTCACATCTTGTACAGTCCCAGTGTGAGATGCAGTGAAGGACTGGAGATGGCAGCCAGGGATGGCCGGTCATTTCACATGCATTCCCAGTATGAGATGCAGTGAAGGACTGGAGAGTGCAGCCAGGGCCAGCTGGTCATTTCCTGTGCAGTCCCAGTATGAGATGCAGTGAAGGACTGGAGATTGCAGCCAGGACTGGAGATTGCAGCCAGGGCTGGCCAGTCATTTCTTGTGCAGTCCCAGTATGAGATGCAATGAAGGACGAGATTGCAGCCAGGACTGGAGATTGCAGCCAGGGCTGGCCAGTCATTTCTTGTGCAGTCCCAGTATGAGATGCAATGAAGGACTGGGGATTGCAGCCAGGGCTGGCTGGTAATTCCTTGTGCTGTCCCAGTATGAGATACAGTTCGGGACTGGAGAGTGCAGCCAGGGCTGGCCAGTCATTCCTTGTGCAGTCCCAGTATGAGATGCAGTGAAGGACTGGAGAGTGTAGCCAGGGCTGGCCGGTCATTCCTTGTGCAGTCCCAGTATGAGATGCAGTGAAGGACTGGAGATGGCAGCCAGGGCTGGCCGGTTATTTCTTGTGCAGTTCCAGTATGAGATGCAGTGAAGGACTGGAGAGTGCAGCCAAGGCTGGCCGGTCATTTCTTGTGCAGTTCCAGTATGAGATGCAGTGAAGGACTGGAGAGAGCAGCCAGGGCTGGCCGGTCATTCCTTGTGCAGTCCCAATATCAGATGCAGTGAAGGACTGGAGACTGCAGCCAGGGCTGGCCGGTCATTTCTTGTGCAGTTCCAGTATGAGATGCAGTGAAGGACTGGAGATGGCAGCCAGGGCTGGCCGGTCATTTCCTGTGCAGTCCCAGTACGAGATGCAGTGAAGGACTGGAGAGTGCAGCCAGGGCTGGCCGGTCATTCCTTCTGCAGTCCCAGCATGGGATGTAGTGAAGGACTGGAGATTGCAGCCCGGGCTGGCCGGTCATTCCTTGTGCAGTCCCAGTGTGAGATGCAGTGAAGGACTGGAGAGTGCAGCCAGGGCTGGCTGTTCATTCCTTGTGCAGTCCCAGTATGAGATGCAGTGAAGGACTGGAGATGGCAGCCAAGGATGGCCGGTCATTTCACATGCATTCCCAGTATGAGATGCAGTGAAGGACTGGAGAGTGCAGCCAGGGCCGGCTGGTCATTTCCTGTGCAGTCCCAGTATGAGATGCAGTGAAGGACTGGAGAGTGCAGCCAGGGCTGGCTGTTCATTCCTTGTGCAGTCCCAGTATGAGATGCAGTGAAGGACTGGAGATGGCAGCCAAGGATGGCCGGTCATTTCACATGCATTCCCAGTATGAGATGCAGTGAAGGACTGGAGAGTGCAGCCAGGGCCGGCTGGTCATTTCCTGTGCAGTCCCAGTATGAGATGCAGTGAAGGACTTTAGATGGCAGCCAGGGCTGGCTGGTCATTTCTTGTGCAGTCCCAGTATGAGATGCAATGAAGGACTGGAGATTGCAGCCAGGACTGGAGATTGCAGCCAGGGCTGGCCAGTCATTTCTTGTGCAGTCCCAGTATGAGATGCAATGAAGGACTGGGGATTGCAGCCAGGTCTGGCTGGTAATTCCTTGTGCTGTCCCAGTATGAGATACAGTTCAGGACTGGAGAGTGCAGCCAGGGCTGGCCGGTCATTCCTTGTGCAGTCCCAGTATGAGATGCAGTTAAGGAATGGAGAGTGCAGCCAGGGCTGGCCAGTCATTCCTTGTGCAGTCCCAGTATGAGATGCAGTGAAGGACTGGAGAGTGTAGCCAGGGCTGGCCTGTCATTCCTTGTGCAGTCCCAGTATGAGATGCAGTGAAGGACTGGAGAGTGCAGCCAGGGCTAGCCAGTCATTTCTTGTGCAGTTCCAGTATGAGATGCAGTGAAGGACTGGAGAGTACAGCCAGGGCTGGCCGGTAATTTCCGGTGCAGTCCCAGTATGAGATGCAGTGAAGGACTGGAGATGGCAGCCAGGGCTGGCCGGTCATTTCCTGTGCAGTCCCAGTACGAGATGCAGTGAAGGACTGGAGAGTGCAGCCAGGGCTGGCCGGTCATTCCTTCTGCAGTCCCAGCATGGGATGTAGTGAAGGGCTGGAGATTGCAGCCCGGGCTGGCTGGTCATTCCTTGTGCAGTCCCAGTATGAGATGCAATGAAGGACTGGAGATTGCAGCCAGGACTGGAGTTTGCAGCCAGGGCTGGCCATTCATTTCTTGTGCAGTCCCAGTATGAGATGCAGTGAAGGACTGGAGATTGCAGCCAGGGCTGGCCAGTCCTTCCTTCTGCAGTCCCAGTATGAGATGCAGTGAAGGACTGGAGACTGCAGCCAGGGCTGGCCGGTCATTTCTTGTGCAGTTCCAGTAAGAGATACAGTGAAGGACTGGAGATTGAAGCCAGGGCTGGCTGTTCATTCCTTGTGCATTCCTGTAGGAGATGCAGTGAAGGATTGGAGAGTACAGCCAGGGCTGGCCGGTCATTTCCGGTGCAGTCCCAGTATGAGATGCAGTGAAGGACTGGAGAGTGCAGCCAGGGCTGGCTGGTCATTCCTTGTGCAGTCCCAGTATGAGATGCAGTGAAGGACTGGAGACTGCAGCCAGGGCTGGCCGGTCATTTCTTGTGCAGTCCCAGTGTGAGATGCAGTGAAGGACTGGAGATTGAAGCCAGGGCTGGCTGTTCATTCCTTGTGCATTCCTGTAGGAGATGCAGTGAAGGACTGGAGAGTACAGCCAGGGCTGGCCGGTCATTTCCGGTGCAGTCCCAGTATGAGATGCAGTGAAGGACTGGAGATTGCAGCCAGGGCTGGCCGGTCATTCCTTGTGCAGTCCCAGTGTGAGATGCAGTGAAGGAATGGAGAGTGCAGCCAGGGCTGGCTGTTCATTCCTTGTGCAGTCCCAGTATGAGATGCAGTGAAGGACTGGAGATGGCAGCCAGGACTGGCTAGTCATTTCCCGTGCAGTCCCAGTATGAGATGCAGCGAAGGACTGGAGATTGCAGCCAGGGCTGGCCGGTCATTTCTTGTGCAGTCCCAGTATGAGATGCAGCGAAGGACTTTAGATGGCAGCCAGGGCTGGCTGTTCATTTCTTGTGCAGTCCCAGTATGAGATGCAATGAAGAACTGGAGATTGCAGCCAGGACTGGAGATTGCAGCCAGGGCTGGCCAGTCATTTCTTGTGCAGTCCCAGTATGAGATGCAATGAAGGACTGTGGATTGCAGCCAGGGCTGGCTGGTAATTCCTTGTGCTGTCCCAGTATGAGATACAGTTCAGGACTGGAGAGTGCAGCCAGGGCTGGCCGGTCATTCCTTGTGCAGTCCCAGTATGAGATGCAGTTAAGGACTGGAGAGTGCAGCCAGGGCTGGACGGTCATTCCTTGTGCAGTCCCAGTATGAGATGCAGTGAAGGACTGGAGAGTGTAGCCAGGACTGGCCTGTCATTTCTTGTGCAGTTCCAGTATGAGATGCAGTGAAGGACTGGAGAGTACAGCCAGGGCTGGCCGGTAATTTCCGGTGCAGTCCCAGTATGCGATGCAGTGAAGGACTGGAGATGGCAGCCAGGGCTGGCCGGTCATTTCCGGTGCAGTCCCAGTATGAGATGCAGTGAAGGACTGGAGATGGCAGCCAGGGCTGGCCGGTCATTCCTTGTGCAGTCCCACTATGAGATGTAGTGAAGGACTGGAGAGTGCAGCCAGGGCTGGCTGTTCATTCCTTGTGCAGTCCCAGTATGAGATGCAGTGAAGGACTGGAGATGGCAGCCAGGACTGGCTAATCATTTCCCGTGCAGTCCCAGTATGAGATGCAGTGAAGGACTGGAGATGGCAGCCAGGGCTGGCCGGTCATTCCTTGTGCAGTCCCAGTATGAGATGCAGTGAAGGACTAGAGAGTGCCCTCAGGGCTGGCCGGTCATTTCTTGTGCAGTCCTAGTATGGGATGCAGTGAAGGACTGGAGATGGCAGCTAGGGCTGCCTGGTCACATCTTGTACAGTCCCAGTGTGAGATGCAGTGAAGGACTGGAGATGGCAGCCAGGGATGGCCGGTCATTTCACATGCATTCCCAGTATGAGATGCAGTGAAGGACTGGAGAGTGCAGCCAGGGCCAGCTGGTCATTTCCTGTGCAGTCCCAGTATGAGATGCAGTGAAGGACTGGAGATTGCAGCCAGGACTGGAGATTGCAGCCAGGGCTGGCCAGTCATTTCTTGTGCAGTCCCAGTATGAGATGCAATGAAGGACGAGATTGCAGCCAGGACTGGAGATTGCAGCCAGGGCTGGCCAGTCATTTCTTGTGCAGTCCCAGTATGAGATGCAATGAAGGACTGGGGATTGCAGCCAGGGCTGGCTGGTAATTCCTTGTGCTGTCCCAGTATGAGATACAGTTCGGGACTGGAGAGTGCAGCCAGGGCTGGCCAGTCATTCCTTGTGCAGTCCCAGTATGAGATGCAGTGAAGGACTGGAGAGTGTAGCCAGGGCTGGCCGGTCATTCCTTGTGCAGTCCCAGTATGAGATGCAGTGAAGGACTGGAGATGGCAGCCAGGGCTGGCCGGTCATTTCTTGTGCAGTTCCAGTATGAGATGCAGTGAAGGACTGGAGAGTGCAGCCAAGGCTGGCCGGTCATTTCTTGTGCAGTTCCAGTATGAGATGCAGTGAAGGACTGGAGAGAGCAGCCAGGGCTGGCCGGTCATTCCTTGTGCAGTCCCAATATCAGATGCAGTGAAGGACTGGAGACTGCAGCCAGGGCTGGCCGGTCATTTCTTGTGCAGTTCCAGTATGAGATGCAGTGAAGGACTGGAGATGGCAGCCAGGGCTGGCCGGTCATTTCCTGTGCAGTCCCAGTACGAGATGCAGTGAAGGACTGGAGAGTGCAGCCAGGGCTGGCCGGTCATTCCTTCTGCAGTCCCAGCATGGGATGTAGTGAAGGACTGGAGATTGCAGCCCGGGCTGGCCGGTCATTCCTTGTGCAGTCCCAGTATGAGATGCAATGAAGGACTGGAGATTGCAGCCAGGACTGGAGTTTGCAGCCAGGGCTGGCCAGTCATTTCTTGTGCAGTCCCAGTATGAGATGCAGTGAAGGACTGGAGATTGCAGCCAGGGCTGGCCAGTCCTTCCTTCTGCAGTCCCAGTATGAGATGCAGTGAAGGACTGGAGACTGCAGCCAGGGCTGGCCGGTCATTTCTTGTGCAGTTCCAGTAGGAGATACAGTGAAGGACTGGAGTTTGAAGCCAGGGCTGGGTGTTCATTCCTTGTGCATTCCTGTAGGAGATGCAGTGAAGGATTGGAGAGTACAGCCAGGGCTGGCCGGTCATTTCCGGTGCAGTCCCAGTATGAGATGCAGTGAAGGACTGGAGAGTGCAGCCAGGGCTGGCCGGTCATTCCTTGTGCAGTCCCAGTATGAGATGCAGTGAAGGACTGGAGACTGCAGCCAGGGCTGGCCGGTCATTTCTTGTGCAGTCCCAGTATGAGATGCAGTGAAGGACTGGAGATTGAAGCCAGGGCTGGCTGTTCATTCCTTGTGCATTCCTGTAGGAGATGCAGTGAAGGACTGGAGAGTACAGCCAGGGCTGGCCGGTCATTTCGGGTGCAGTCCCAGTATCAGATGCAGTGAAGGACTGGAGATGGCAGCCAGGGCTGGCCGGTCATTCCTTGTGCAGTCCCAGTGTGAGATGCAGTGAAGGACTGGAGAGTGCAGCCAGGGCTGGCTGTTCATTCCTTGTGCAGTCCCAGTATGAGATGCAGTGAAGGACTGGAGATGGCAGCCAGGACTGGCTAGTCATTTCCCATGCAGTCCCAGTATGAGATGCAGCGAAGGACTGGAGATTGCAGCCAGGGCTGGCCGGTCATTTCTTGTGCAGTCCCAGCATGAGATGTAGTGACGGACTGGAGATGGCAGCCAGGGATGGCCGGTCATTTCACATGCATTCCCAGTATGAGATGCAGTGAAGGACTGGAGAGTGCAGCCAGGGCCGGCTGGTCATTTCCTGTGCATTCCCAGTATGAGATGCAGTGAAGGACTTTAGATGGCAGCCAGGGCTGGCTGGTCATTTCTTGTGCAGTCCCAGTATGAGATGCAATGAAGGACTGGAGATTGCAGCCAGGACTGGAGATTGCAGCCAGGGCTGGCCAGTCATTTCTTGTGCAGTCCCAGTATGAGATGCAATGAAGGACGAGATTGCAGCCAGGACTGGAGATTGCAGCCAGGGCTGGCCAGTCATTTCTTGTGCAGTCCCAGTATGAGATGCAATGAAGGACTGGAGAGTGTAGCCAGGACTGGCCTGTCATTTCTTGTGCAGTTCCAGTATGAGATGCAGTGAAGGACTGGAGAGTACAGCCAGGGCTGGCCGGTAATTTCCGGTGCAGTCCCAGTATGAGATACAGTGAAGGACTGGAGATGGCAGCCAGGGCTGGCCGGTCATTTCCGGTGCAGTCCCAGTATGAGATGCAGTGAAGGACTGGAGATGGCAGCCAGGGCTGGCCGGTCATTCCTTGTGCAGTCCCAGTATTAGATGTAGTGAAGGACTGGAGAGTGCAGCCAGGGCTGGCCGGTCATTCCTTGTGCAGTCCCAGTATGAGATGCAGTGAAGGACTGGAGAGTGTAGCCAGGACTGGCCTGTCATTTCTTGTGCAGTTCCAGTATGAGATGCAGTGAAGGACTGGAGAGTACAGCCAGGGCTGGCCGGTAATTTCCGGTGCAGTCCCAGTATGCGATGCAGTGAAGGACTGGAGATGGCAGCCAGGGCTGGCCGGTCATTTCCGGTGCAGTCTCAGTATGAGATGCAGTGAAGGACTGGAGATGGCAGCCAGGGCTGGCTGGTCATTCCTTGTGCAGTCCCAGTATGAGATGTAGTGAAGGACTGGAGAGTGCAGCCAGGGCTGGCTGTTCATTCCTTGTGCAGTCCCAGTATGAGATGCAGTGAAGGACTGGAGATGGCAGCCAGGACTGGCTAATCATTTCCCGTGCAGTCCCAGTATGAGATGTAGCGAAGGACTGGATATTGCAGCCAGGGCTGGCCATTCATTTCTTGTGCAGTCCCAGTATGAGATGCAGTGAAGGACTAGAGAGTGCCCTCAGGGCTGGCCGGTCATTTCTTGTGCAGTCCCAGTATGAGATGCAGTGAAGGACTGGAGATAACAGCCAAGGCCGGCTGGTCATTTCCCGTGCTGTCCTAGTATGGGATGCAGTGAAGGACTGGAGATGGCAGCTAGGGCTGCCTGGTCACATCTTGTACAGTCCCAGTGTGAGATGCAGTGAAGGACTGGAGATGGCAGCCAGGGATGGCCGGTCATTTCACATGCATTCCCAGTATGAGATGCAGTGAAGGACTGGAGAGTGCAGCCAGGGCCGGCTGGTCATTTCCTGTGCAGTCCCAGTATGAGATGCAGTGAAGGACTGGAGATTGCAGCCAGGACTGGAGATTGCAGCCAGGGCTGGCCAGTCATTTCTTGTGCAGTCCCAGTATGAGATGCAATGAAGGACGAGATTGCAGCCAGGACTGGAGATTGCAGCCAGGGCTGGCCAGTCATTTCTTGTGCAGTCCCAGTATGCGATGCAATGAAGGACTGGGGATTGCAGCCAGGGCTGGCTGGTAATTCCTT
Organism: Ambystoma mexicanum; assembly: GCF_040938575.1. Classification (NCBI taxonomy): domain Eukaryota; kingdom Metazoa; phylum Chordata; class Amphibia; order Caudata; family Ambystomatidae; genus Ambystoma; species Ambystoma mexicanum. The sequence continues at coordinate 22,517,667 of NC_090929.1, read as the reverse complement.
GTGCTGTCCCAGTATGAGATACAGTTCGGGACTGGAGAGTGCAGCCAGGGCTGGCCAGTCATTCCTTGTGCAGTCCCAGTATGAGATGCAGTGAAGGACTGGAGAGTGTAGCCAGGGCTGGCCGGTCATTCCTTGTGCAGTCCCAGTATGAGATGCAGTGAAGGACTGGAGATGGCAGCCAGGGCTGGCCGGTCATTTCTTGTGCAGTTCCAGTATGAGATGCAGTGAAGGACTGGAGAGTGCAGCCAAGGCTGGCCGGTCATTTCTTGTGCAGTTCCAGTATGAGATGCAGTGAAGGACTGGAGAGAGCAGCCAGGGCTGGCCGGTCATTCCTTGTGCAGTCCCAATATCAGATGCAGTGAAGGACTGGAGACTGCAGCCAGGGCTGGCCGGTCATTTCTTGTGCAGTTCCAGTATGAGATGCAGTGAAGGACTGGAGATGGCAGCCAGGGCTGGCCGGTCATTTCCTGTGCAGTCCCAGTACGAGATGCAGTGAAGGACTGGAGAGTGCAGCCAGGGCTGGCCGGTCATTCCTTCTGCAGTCCCAGCATGGGATGTAGTGAAGGACTGGAGATTGCAGCCCGGGCTGGCCGGTCATTCCTTGTGCAGTCCCAGTATGAGATGCAATGAAGGACTGGAGATTGCAGCCAGGACTGGAGTTTGCAGCCAGGGCTGGCCAGTCATTTCTTGTGCAGTCCCAGTATGAGATGCAGTGAAGGACTGGAGATTGCAGCCAGGGCTGGCCAGTCCTTCCTTCTGCAGTCCCAGTATGAGATGCAGTGAAGGACTGGAGACTGCAGCCAGGGCTGGCCGGTCATTTCTTGTGCAGTTCCAGTAGGAGATACAGTGAAGGACTGGAGTTTGAAGCCAGGGCTGGGTGTTCATTCCTTGTGCATTCCTGTAGGAGATGCAGTGAAGGATTGGAGAGTACAGCCAGGGCTGGCCGGTCATTTCCGGTGCAGTCCCAGTATGAGATGCAGTGAAGGACTGGAGAGTGCAGCCAGGGCTGGCCGGTCATTCCTTGTGCAGTCCCAGTATGAGATGCAGTGAAGGACTGGAGACTGCAGCCAGGGCTGGCCGGTCATTTCTTGTGCAGTCCCAGTATGAGATGCAGTGAAGGACTGGAGATTGAAGCCAGGGCTGGCTGTTCATTCCTTGTGCATTCCTGTAGGAGATGCAGTGAAGGACTGGAGAGTACAGCCAGGGCTGGCCGGTCATTTCGGGTGCAGTCCCAGTATCAGATGCAGTGAAGGACTGGAGATGGCAGCCAGGGCTGGCCGGTCATTCCTTGTGCAGTCCCAGTGTGAGATGCAGTGAAGGACTGGAGAGTGCAGCCAGGGCTGGCTGTTCATTCCTTGTGCAGTCCCAGTATGAGATGCAGTGAAGGACTGGAGATGGCAGCCAGGACTGGCTAGTCATTTCCCATGCAGTCCCAGTATGAGATGCAGCGAAGGACTGGAGATTGCAGCCAGGGCTGGCCGGTCATTTCTTGTGCAGTCCCAGCATGAGATGTAGTGACGGACTGGAGATGGCAGCCAGGGATGGCCGGTCATTTCACATGCATTCCCAGTATGAGATGCAGTGAAGGACTGGAGAGTGCAGCCAGGGCCGGCTGGTCATTTCCTGTGCATTCCCAGTATGAGATGCAGTGAAGGACTTTAGATGGCAGCCAGGGCTGGCTGGTCATTTCTTGTGCAGTCCCAGTATGAGATGCAATGAAGGACTGGAGATTACAGCCAGGACTGGAGATTGCAGCCAGGGCTGGCCAGTCATTTCTTGTGCAGTCCCAGTATGAGATGCAATGAAGGACTGGAGAGTGTAGCCAGGACTGGCCTGTCATTTCTTGTGCAGTTCCAGTATGAGATGCAGTGAAGGACTGGAGAGTACAGCCAGGGCTGGCCGGTAATTTCCGGTGCAGTCCCAGTATGAGATACAGTGAAGGACTGGAGATGGCAGCCAGGGCTGGCCGGTCATTTCCGGTGCAGTCCCAGTATGAGATGCAGTGAAGGACTGGAGATGGCAGCCAGGGCTGGCCGGTCATTCCTTGTGCAGTCCCAGTATTAGATGTAGTGAAGGACTGGAGAGTGCAGCCAGGGCTGGCCGGTCATTCCTTGTGCAGTCCCAGTATGAGATGCAGTGAAGGACTGGAGAGTGTAGCCAGGACTGGCCTGTCATTTCTTGTGCAGTTCCAGTATGAGATGCAGTGAAGGACTGGAGAGTACAGCCAGGGCTGGCCGGTAATTTCCGGTGCAGTCCCAGTATGCGATGCAGTGAAGGACTGGAGATGGCAGCCAGGGCTGGCCGGTCATTTCCGGTGCAGTCTCAGTATGAGATGCAGTGAAGGACTGGAGATGGCAGCCAGGGCTGGCTGGTCATTCCTTGTGCAGTCCCAGTATGAGATGTAGTGAAGGACTGGAGAGTGCAGCCAGGGCTGGCTGTTCATTCCTTGTGCAGTCCCAGTATGAGATGCAGTGAAGGACTGGAGATGGCAGCCAGGACTGGCTAATCATTTCCCGTGCAGTCCCAGTATGAGATGTAGCGAAGGACTGGATATTGCAGCCAGGGCTGGCCATTCATTTCTTGTGCAGTCCCAGTATGAGATGCAGTGAAGGACTAGAGAGTGCCCTCAGGGCTGGCCGGTCATTTCTTGTGCAGTCCCAGTATGAGATGCAGTGAAGGACTGGAGATAACAGCCAAGGCCGGCTGGTCATTTCCCGTGCTGTCCTAGTATGGGATGCAGTGAAGGACTGGAGATGGCAGCTAGGGCTGCCTGGTCACATCTTGTACAGTCCCAGTGTGAGATGCAGTGAAGGACTGGAGATGGCAGCCAGGGATGGCCGGTCATTTCACATGCATTCCCAGTATGAGATGCAGTGAAGGACTGGAGAGTGCAGCCAGGGCCGGCTGGTCATTTCCTGTGCAGTCCCAGTATGAGATGCAGTGAAGGACTGGAGATTGCAGCCAGGACTGGAGATTGCAGCCAGGGCTGGCCAGTCATTTCTTGTGCAGTCCCAGTATGAGATGCAATGAAGGACGAGATTGCAGCCAGGACTGGAGATTGCAGCCAGGGCTGGCCAGTCATTTCTTGTGCAGTCCCAGTATGAGATGCAATGAAGGACTGGGGATTGCAGCCAGGGCTGGCTGGTAATTCCTTGTGCTGTCCCAGTATGAGATACAGTTCGGGACTGGAGAGTGCAGCCAGGGCTGGCCAGTCATTCCTTGTGCAGTCCCAGTATGAGATGCAGTGAAGGACTGGAGAGTGTAGCCAGGGCTGGCCGGTCATTCCTTGTGCAGTCCCAGTATGAGATGCAGTGAAGGACTGGAGATGGCAGCCAGGGCTGGCCGGTCATTTCTTGTGCAGTTCCAGTATGAGATGCAGTGAAGGACTGGAGAGTGCAGCCAGGGCTGGCCGGTCATTTCTTGTGCAGTTCCAGTATGAGATGCAGTGAAGGACTGGAGAGAGCAGCCAGGGCTGGCCGGTCATTCCTTGTGCAGTCCCAATATCAGATGCAGTGAAGGACTGGAGACTGCAGCCAGGGCTGGCCGGTCATTTCTTGTGCAGTTCCAGTATGAGATGCAGTGAAGGACTGGAGATGGCAGCCAGGGCTGGCCGGTCATTTCCTGTGCAGTCCCAGTACGAGATGCAGTGAAGGACTGGAGATGGCAGCCAGGGCTGGCCGGTCATTTCCTGTGCAGTCCCAGCATGGGATGTAGTGAAGGACTGGAGATTGCAGCCCGGGCTGGCCGGTCATTCCTTGTGCAGTCCCAGTATGAGATGCAATGAAGGACTGGAGATTGCAGCCAGGACTGGAGTTTGCAGCCAGGGCTGGCCAGTCATTTCTTGTGCAGTCCCAGTATGAGATGCAGTGAAGGACTGGAGATTGCAGCCAGGGCTGGCCAGTCCTTCCTTCTGCAGTACCAGTATGAGATGCAGTGAAGGACTGGAGACTGCAGCCAGGGCTGGCCGGTCATTTCTTGTGCAGTTCCAGTAGGAGATACAGTGAAGGACTGGAGTTTGAAGCCAGGGCTGGGTGTTCATTCCTTGTGCATTCCTGTAGGAGATGCAGTGAAGGATTGGAGAGTACAGCCAGGGCTGGCCGGTCATTTCCGGTGCAGTCCCAGTATGAGATGCAGTGAAGGACTGGAGAGTGCAGCCAGGGCTGGCCGGTCATTCCTTGTGCAGTCCCAGTATGAGATGCAGTGAAGGACTGGAGACTGCAGCCAGGGCTGGCCGGTCATTTCTTGTGCAGTCCCAGTATGAGATGCAGTCTGGAGACTGGAGATTGAAGCCAGGGCTGGCTGTTCATTCCTTGTGCATTCCTGTAGGAGATGCAGTGAAGGACTGGAGAGTACAGCCAGGGCTGGCCGGTCATTTCGGGTGCAGTCCCAGTATCAGATGCAGTGAAGGACTGGAGATGGCAGCCAGGGCTGGCCGGTCATTCCTTGTGCAGTCCCAGTGTGAGATGCAGTGAAGGACTGGTGAGTGCAGCCAGGGCTGGCTGTTCATTCCTTGTGCAGTCTCAGTATGAGATGCAGTGAAGGACTGGAGATGGCAGCCAGGACTGGCTAGTCATTTCCCATGCAGTCCCAGTATGAGATGCAGCGAAGGACTGGAGATTGCAGCCAGGGCTGGCCGGTCATTTCTTGTGCAGTCCCAGCATGAGATGTAGTGACGGACTGGAGATGGCAGCCAGGGATGGCCGGTCATTTCACATGCATTCCCAGTATGAGATGCACTGAAGGACTGGAGAGTGCAGCCAGGGCCGGCTGGTCATTTCCTGTGCATTCCCAGTATGAGATGCAGTGAAGGACTTTAGATGGCAGCCAGGGCTGGCTGGTCATTTCTTGTGCAGTCCCAGTATGAGATGCAATGAAGGACTGGAGATTGCAGCCAGGACTGGAGATTGCAGCCAGGGCTGGCCAGTCATTTCTTGTGCAGTCCCAGTATGAGATGCAATGAAGGACGAGATTGCAGCCAGGACTGGAGATTGCAGCCAGGGCTGGCCAGTCATTTCTTGTGCAGTCCCAGTATGAGATGCAGTGAAGGACTGGAGAGTGTAGCCAGGGCTGGCCGGTCATTCCTTGTGCAGTCCCAGTATGAGATGCAGTGAAGGACTGGAGATGGCAGCCAGGGCTGGCCGGTCATTTCTTGTGCAGTTCCAGTATGAGATGCAGTGAAGGACTGGAGAGTGCAGACAGGGCTGGCCGGTCATTTCTTGTGCAGTTCCAGTATGAGATGCAGTGAAGGACTGGAGAGAGCAGCCAGGGCTGGCCGCTCATTCCTTGTGCAGTCCCAATATCAGATGCAGTGAAGGACTGGAGACTGCAGCCAGGGCTGGCCGGTCATTTCTTGTGCAGTTCCAGTATGAGATGCAGTGAAGGACTGAAGATGGCAGCCAGGGCTGGCCGGTCATTTCCTGTGCAGTCCCAGTACGAGATGCAGTGAAGGACTGGAGAGTGCAGCCAGGGCTGGCCGGTCATTCCTTCTGCAGTCCCAGCATGGGATGTAGTGAAGGACTGGAGATTGCAGCCAGGGCTGGCCAGTCCTTCCTTCTGCAGTCCCAGTATGAGATGCAGTGAAGGACTGGAGACTGCAGCCAGGGCTGGCCGGTCATTTCTTGTGCAGTTCCAGTAGGAGATACAGTGAAGGACTGGAGATTGAAGCCAGGGCTGGGTGTTCATTCCTTGTGCATTCCTGTAGGAGATGCAGTGAAGGATTGGAGAGTACAGCCAGGGCTGGCCGGTCATTTCCGGTGCAGTCCCAGTATGAGATGCAGTGAAGGACTGGAGAGTGCAGCCAGGGCTGGCCGGTCATTCCTTGTGCAGTCCCAGTATGAGATGCAGTGAAGGACTGGAGACTGCAGCCAGGGCTGGCCGGTCATTTCTTGTGCAGTCCCAGTATGAGATGCAGTGAAGGACTGGAGATTGAAGCCAGGGCTGGCTGTTCATTCCTTGTGCATTCCTGTAGGAGATGCAGTGAAGGACTGGAGAGTACAGCCAGGGCTGGCCGGTCATTTCGGGTGCAGTCCCAGTATCAGATGCAGTGAAGGACTGGAGATGGCAGCCAGGGCTGGACGGTCATTCCTTGTGCAGTCCCAGTGTGAGATGCAGTGAAGGACTGGAGAGTGCAGCCAGGGCTGGCTGTTCATTCCTTGTGCAGTCCCAGTATGAGATGCAGTAAAGAACTGGAGATGGCAGCCAGGACTGGCTAGTCATTTCCCATGCAGTCCCAGTATGAGATGCAGCGAAGGACTGGAGATTGCAGCCAGGGCTGGCCGGTCATTTCTTGTGCAGTCCCAGCATGAGATGCAGTGACGGACTGGAGATGGCAGCCAGGGATGGCCGGTCATTTCACATGCATTCCCAGTATGAGATGCAGTGAAGGACTGGAGAGTGCAGCCAGGGCCGGCTGGTCATTTCCTGTGCATTCCCAGTATGAGATGCAGTGAAGGACTTTAGATGGCAGCCAGGGCTGGCTGGTCATTTCTTGTGCAGTCCCAGTATGAGATGCAATGAAGGACTGGAGATTGCAGCCAGGACTGGAGATTGCAGCCAGGGTTGGCCAGTCATTTCTTGTGCAGTCCCAGTATGAGATGCAATGAAGGACTGGGGATTGCAGCCAGGGCTGGCTGATAATTCCTTGTGCTGTCCCGGTATGAGATACAGTTCAGGACTGGAGAGTGCAGCCAGGGCTGGCCGGTCATTCATTGTGCAGTCCCAGTATGAGATGCAGTTAAGGAATGGAGAGTGCAGCCAGGGCTGGCCGGTCATTCCTTGTGCAGTCCCAGTATGAGATGCAGTGAAGGACTGGAGATTGTAGCCAGGGCTGGCCTGTCATTCCTTGTGCAGTCCCAGTATGAGATGCAGTGAAGGACTGGAGATGGCAGCCAGGGCTGGCCGGTCATTTCCTGTGCAGTCCCAGTACGAGATGCAGTGAAGGACTGGAGAATGCAGCCAGGGCTGGCCGGTCATTCCTTCTGCAGTCCCAGCATGGGATGTAGTGAAGGGCTGGAGATTGCAGCCAGGGCTGGCCAGTCCTTCCTTCTGCAGTCCCAGTAGGAGATACAGTGAAGGACTGGAGATTGAAGCCAGGGCTGGCTGTTCATTCCTTGTGCATTCCTGTAGGAGATGCAGTGAAGGATTGGAGAGTACAGCCAGGGCTGGCCGGTCATTTCCGGTGCAGTCCCAGTATGAGATGCAGCGAAGGACTGGAGAGTGCAGCCAGGGCTGGCCGGTCATTCCTTGTGCAGTCCCAGTATGAGATGCAGTGAAGGACTGGAGACTGCAGCCAGGGCTGGCCGGTCATTTCTTGTGCAGTCCCAGTATGAGATGCAGTGAAGGACTGGAGATTGAAGCCAGGGCTGGCTGTTCATTCCTTGTGCATTCCTGTAGGAGATGCAGTGCAGCACTGGAGAGTAGAGCCAGGGCTGGCCGGTCATTTCCGGTGCAGTCCCAGTATGAGATGCAGTGAAGGACTGGAGATTGCAGCCAGGGCTGGCCGGTCATTCCTTGTGCAGTCCCAGTGTGAGATGCAGTGAAGGACTGGAGAGTGCAGCCAGGGCTGGCTGTTCATTCCTTGTGCAGTCCCAGTATGAGATGCAGTGAAGGACTGGAGATGGCAGCCAGGACTGGCTAGTCATTTCTCGTGCAGTCCCAGTATGAGATGCAGCGAAGGACTGGAGATTGCAGCCAGGGCTGGCCGGTCATTTCTTGTGCAGTCCCAGTATGAGATGCAGTGAAGGACTGGAGATGGCAGCCAGGGATGGCCGGTCATTTCACATTCATTCCCAGTATGAGATGCAGTGAAGGACTGGAGAGTGCAGCCAGGGCCGGCTGGTCATTTCCTGTGCAGTCCCAGTATGAGATGCAGTGAAGGACTTTAGATGGCAGCCAGGGCTGGCTGTTCATTTCTTGTGCAGTCCCAGTATGAGATGCAATGAAGGACTGGAGATTGCAGCCAGGACTGGAGATTGCAGCCAGGGCTGGCCAGTCATTTCTTGTGCAGTCCCAGTATGAGATGCAATGAAGGACTGTGGATTGCAGCCAGGGCTGGCTGGTAATTCCTTGTGCTGTCCCAGTATGAGATACAGTTCAGGACTGGAGAGTGCAGCCAGGGCTGGCCGGTCATTCCTTGTGCAGTCCCAGTATGAGATGCAGTTAAGGACTCGAGAGTGCAGTTAGGGCTGGCCGGTCATTCCTTGTGCAGTCCCAGTATGAGATGCAGTGAAGGACTGGAGAGTGTAGCCAGGACTGGCCTGTCATTTCTTGTGCAGTTCCAGTATGAGATGCAGTGAAGGACTGGAGAGTACAGCCAGGGCTGGCTGGTAATTTCCGGTGCAGTCCCAGTATGCGATGCAGTGAAGGACTGGAGATGGCAGCCAGGGCTGGCCGGTCATTTCCGGTGCAGTCCCAGTATGAGATGCAGTGAAGGACTGGAGATGGCAGCCAGGGCTGGCCAGTCATTCCTTGTGCAGTCCCAGTATGAGATGTAGTGAAGGACTGGAGAGTGCAGCCAGGGCTGGCTAGTCATTTCCCGTGCAGTCCCAGTATGAGATGTAGCGAAGGACTGGAGATTGCAGCCAGGGCTGGCCATTCATTTCTTGTGCAGTCCCAGTATGAGATGCAGTGAAGGACTGGAGATTGCAGCCAGGACTGGAGATTGCAGCCAGGGCTGGCTAGTCATTTCTTGTGCAGTCCCAGTATGAGATGCAATGAAGGACTGTGGATTGCAGCCAGGGCTGGCTGGTAATTCCTTGTGCAGTCCCAGTATGAGATACAGTTCAGGACTGGAGAGTGCAGCCAGGGCTGGCCGGTCATTCCTTGTGCAGTCCCAGTATGAGATGCAGTTAAGGACTGGAGAGTGCAGTTAGGGCTGGCCGGTCATTCCTTGTGCAGTCCCAGTATGAGATGCAGTGAAGGACTGGAGAGTGTAGCCAGGACTGGCCTGTCATTTCTTGTGCAGTTCCAGTATGAGATGCAGTGAAGGACTGGAGAATACAGCCAGGGCTGGCCGATAATTTCCGGTGCAGTCCCAGTATGCGATGCAGTGAAGGACTGGAGATGGCAGCCAGGGCTGGCCGGTCATTTCCGGTGCAGTCCCAGTATGAGATGCAGTGAAGGACTGGAGATGGCAGCCAGGGATGGCTAGTCATTTCCCGTGCAGTCCCAGTATGAGATGTAGCGAAGGACTGGAGATTGCAGCCAGGGCTGGCCATTCATTTCTTGTGCAGTCCCAGTATGAGATGCAGTGAAGGACTGGAGATAACAGCCAATGCCGGCTGGTCATTTCCCGTGCTGTCCTAGTATAGGATGCAGTGAAGGACTGGAGATTGCAGCCAGGGCCGGCTGGTCATTTCCTGTGCAGTCCCAGTATGAGATGCAGCGAAGGACTGGAGATTGCAGCCAGGGCTGGCCGGTCATTTCTTGTGCAGTCCCAGTATGAGATGCAGTGAAGGACTGGAGATGGCAGCCAGGGATGGCCGGTCATTTCACATGCATTCCCAGTATGAGATGCAGTGAAGGACTGGAGATTGCAGCCAGGGCTGGCTGGTCATTCCTTGGGCAGTCCCAGTATGAGATGCAATGAAGGACTGGAGATTGCAGCCAGGACTGGAAATTGCAGCCAGGGCTGGCCAATCATTTCTTGTGCAGTCCCAGTATGAGATGCAGTGAAGGACTGGAGATTGCAGCCAGGGCTGGTCAGTCATTCCTTGTGCAGTCCCAGTATGAGATGCAGTGAAGGACTGGAGAGTGTAGCCAGGGCTGGCCGGTCATTCCTTGTGCAGTCCCAGTATGAGATGCAGTGAAGGACTGGAGATGGCAGCCAGGGCTGGCCGGTCATTTCTTGTGCAGTTCCAGTATGAGATGCAGTGAAGGACTGGAGAGTGCAGCCAGGGCTGGCCGGTCATTTCTTGTGCAGTTCCAGTATGAGATGCAGTGAAGGACTGGAGAGAGCAGCCAGGGCTGGCCGGTCATTCCTTGTGCAGTCCCAATATCAGATGCAGTGAAGGACTGGAGACTGCAGCCAGGGCTGGCCGGTCATTTCTTGTGCAGTTCCAGTATGAGATGCAGTGAAGGACTGGAGATGGCAGCCAGGGCTGGCCGGTCATTTCCTGTGCAGTCCCAGTACGAGATGCAGTGAAGGACTGGTGAGTGCAGCCAGGGCTGGCCGGTCATTCCTTCTGCAGTCCCAGCATGGGATGTAGTGAAGGACTGGAGATTGCAGCCCGGGCTGGCCGGTCATTCCTTGTGCAGTCCCAGTATGAGATGCAATGAAGGACTGGAGATTGCAGCCAGGACTGGAGTTTGCAGCCAGGGCTGGCCAGTCATTTCTTGTGCAGTCCCAGTATGAGATGCAGTGAAGGACTGGAGATTGCAGCCAGGGCTGGCCAGTCCTTCCTTCTGCAGTCCCAGTATGAGATGCAGTGAAGGACTGGAGACTGCAGCCAGGGCTGGCCGGTCATTTCTTGAGCAGTTCCAGTAGGAGATACAGTGAAGGACTGGAGTTTGAAGCCAGGGCTGGGTGTTCATTCCTTGTGCATTCCTGTAGGAGATGCAGTGAAGGATTGGAGAGTACAGCCAGGGCTGGCCGGTCATTTCCGGTGCAGTCCCAGTATGAGATGCAGTGAAGGACTGGAGAGTGCAGCCAGGGCTGGCCGGTCATTCCTTGTGCAGTCCCAGTATGAGATGCAGTGAAGGACTGGAGACTGCAGCCAGGGCTGGCCGGTCATTTCTTGTGCAGTCCCAGTATGAGATGCAGTGAAGGACTGGAGATTGAAGCCAGGGCTGGCTGTTCATTCCTTGTGCATTCCTGTAGGAGATGCAGTGAAGGACTGGAGAGTACAGCCAGGGCTGGCCGGTCATTTCGGGTGCAGTCCCAGTATCAGATGCAGTGAAGGACTGGAGATGGCAGCCAGGGCTGGCCGGTCATTCCTTGTGCAGTCCCAGTGTGAGATGCAGTGAAGGACTGGAGAGTGCAGCCAGGGCTGGCTGTTCATTCCTTGTGCAGTCCCAGTATGAGATGCAGTGAAGGACTGGAGATGGCAGCCAGGACTGGCTAGTCATTTCCCATGCAGTCCCAGTATGAGATGCAGCGAAGGACTGGAGATTGCAGCCAGGGCTGGCCGGTCATTTCTTGTGCAGTCCCAGCATGAGATGTAGTGACGGACTGGAGATGGCAGCCAGGGATGGCCGGTCATTTCACATGCATTCCCAGTATGAGATGCAGTGAAGGACTGGAGAGTGCAGCCAGGGCCGGCTGGTCATTTCCTGTGCATTCCCAGTATGAGATGCAGTGAAGGACTTTAGATGGCAGCCAGGGCTGGCTGGTCATTTCTTGTGCAGTCCCAGTATGAGATGCAATGAAGGACTGGAGATTGCAGCCAGGACTGGAGATTGCAGCCAGGGCTGGCCAGTCATTTCTTGTGCAGTCCCAGTATGAGATGCAATGAAGGACGAGATTGCAGCCAGGACTGGAGATTGCAGCCAGGGCTGGCCAGTCATTTCTTGTGCAGTCCCAGTATGAGATGCAATGAAGGACTGGAGAGTGTAGCCAGGACTGGCCTGTCATTTCTTGTGCAGTTCCAGTATGAGATGCAGTGAAGGACTGGAGAGTACAGCCAGGGCTGGCCGGTAATTTCCGGTGCAGTCCCAGTATGAGATGCAGTGAAGGACTGGAGATGGCAGCCAGGGCTGGCCGGTCATTCCTTGTGCAGTCCCAGTATGAGATGTAGTGAAGGACTGGAGAGTGCAGCCAGGGCTGGCCGGTCATTCCTTGTGCAGTCCCAGTATGAGATGCAGTTAAGGACTGGAGAGTGCAGCCAGGGCTGGACGGTCATTCCTTGTGCAGTCCCAGTATGAGATGCAGTGAAGGACTGGAGAGTGTAGCCAGGAATGGCCTGTCATTTCTTGTGCAGTTCCAGTATGAGATGCAGTGAAGGACTGGAGAGTACAGCCAGGGCTGGCCGGTAATTTCCGGTGCAGTCCCAGTATGCGATGCACTGAAGGACTGGAGATGGCAGCCAGGGCTGGCCGGTCATTTCCGGTGCAGTCCCAGTATGAGATGCAGTGAAGGACTGGAGATGGCAGCCAGGGCCGGCCGGTCATTCCTTGTGCAGTCCCAGTATGAGATGTAGTGAAGGACTGGTGAGTGCAGCCAGGGCTGGCTGTTCATTCCTTGTGCAGTCCCAGTATGAGATGCAGTGAAGGACTGGAGATGGCAGCCAGGACTGGCTAATCATTTCCCGTGCAGTCCCAGTATGAGATGCAGTGAAGGACTGGAGATGGCAGCCAGGGCTGGCCGGTCATTCCTTGTGCAGTCCCAGTATGAGATGCAGTGAAGGACTAGAGAGTGCCCTCAGGGCTGGCCGGTCATTTCTTGTGCAGTCCCAGTATGAGATGCAGTGAAGGACTGGAGATAACAGCCAAGGCCGGCTGGTCATTTCCCGTGCTGTCCTAGTATGGGATGCAGTGAAGGACTGGAGATGGCAGCTAGGGCTGCCTGGTCACATCTTGTACAGTCCCAGTGTGAGATGCAGTGAAGGACTGGAGATGGCAGCCAGGGATGGCCGGGCATTTCACATGCATTCCCAGTATGAGATGCAGTGAAGGACTGGAGAGTGCAGCCAGGGCCGGCTGGTCATTTCCTGTGCAGTCCCAGTATGAGATGCAGTGAAGGACTGGAGATTGCAGCCAGGACTGGAGATTGCAGCCAGGGCTGGCCAGTCATTTCTTGTGCAGTCCCAGTATGAGATGCAATGAAGGACGAGATTGCAGCCAGGACTGGAGATTGCAGCCAGGGCTGGCCAGTCATTTCTTGTGCAGTTCCAGTATGAGATGCAATGAAGGACTGGGGATTGCAGCCAGGGCTGGCTGGTAATTCCTTGTGCTGTCCCAGTATGAGATACAGTTTGGGACTGGAGAGTGCAGCCAGGGCTGGCCAGTCATTCCTTGTGCAGTCCCAGTATGAGATGCAGTGAAGGACTGGAGAGTGTAGCCATGGCTGGCCGGTCATTCCTTGTGCAGTCCCAGTATGAGATGCAGTGAAGGACTGGAGATGGCAGCCAGGGCTGGCCGGTCATTTCCTGTGCAGTCCCAGTACGAGATGCAGTGAAGGACTGGAGAGTGCAGCCAGGGCTGGCCGGTCATTCCTTCTGCAGTCCCAGCATGGGATGTAGTGAAGGACTGGAGATTGCAGCCCGGGCTGGCCGGTCATTCCTTTTGCAGTCCCAGTATGAGATGCAATGAAGGACTGGAGATTGCAGCCAGGACTGGAGTTTGCAGCCAGGGCTGGCCAGTCATTTCTTGTGCAGTCCCAGTATGAGATGCAGTGAAGGACTGGAGATTGCAGCCAGGGCTGGCCAGTCCTTCCTTCTGCAGTCCCAGTATGAGATGCAGTGAAGGAGTGGAGACTGCAGCCAGGGCTGGCCGGTCATTTCTTGTGCAGTTCCAGTAGGAGATACAGTGAAGGACTGGAGTTTGAAGCCAGGGCTGGGTGTTCATTCCTTGTGCATTCCTGTAGGAGATGCAGTGAAGGATTGGAGAGTACAGCCAGGGCTGGCCGGCCATTTCCGGTGCAGTCCCAGTATGAGATGCAGTGAAGGACTGGAGAGTGCAGCCAGGGCTGGCCGGTCATTCCTTGTGCAGTCCCAGTATGAGATGCAGTGAAGGACTGGAGACTGCAGCCAGGGCTGGCCGGTCATTTCTTGTGCAGTCCCAGTATGAGATGCAGTGAAGGACTGGAGATTGAAGCGAGGGCTGGCTGTTCATTCCTTGTGCATTCCTGTACGAGATGCAGTGAAGGACTGGAGAGTACAGCCAGGGCTGGCCGGTCATTTCGGGTGCAGTCCCAGTATCAGATGCAGTGAAGGACTGGAGATGGCAGCCAGGGCTGGCCGGTCATTCCTTGTGCAGTCCCAGTGTGAGAGGCAGTGAAGGACTGGAGAGTGCAGCCAGGGCTGGCTGTTCATTCCTTGTGCAGTCCCAGTATGAGATGCAGTGAAGGACTGGAGATGGCAGCCAGGACTGGCTAGTCATTTCCCATGCAGTCCCAGTATGAGATGCAGCGAAGGACTGGAGATTGCAGCCAGGGCTGGCCGGTCATTTCTTGTGCAGTCCCAGCATGAGATGTAGTGACGGACTGGAGATTGCAGCCAGGGATGGCCGGTCATTTCACATGCATTCCCAGTATGAGATGCAGTGAAGGACTGGAGAGTGCAGCCAGGGCCGGCTGGTCATTTCCTGTGCATTCCCAGTATGAGATGCAGTGAAGGACTTTAGATGGCAGCCAGGGCTGGCTGGTCATTTCTTGTGCAGTCCCAGTATGAGATGCAATGAAGGACTGGAGATTGCAGCCAGGACTGGAGATTGCAGCCAGGGCTGGCCAGTCATTTCTTGTGCAGTCCCAGTATGAGATGCAATGAAGGACGAGATTGCAGCCAGGACTGGAGATTGCAGCCAGGGCTGGCCAGTCATTTCTTGTGCAGTCCCAGTATGAGATGCAATGAAGGACTGGAGAGTGTAGCCAGGACTGGCCTGTCATTTCTTGTGCAGTTCCAGTATGAGATGCAGTGAAGGACTGGAGAGTACAGCCAGGGCTGGCCGGTAATTTCCGGTGCAGTCCCAGTATGAGATGCAGTGAAGGACTGGAGATGGCAGCCAGGGCTGGCCGGTCATTTCCGGTGCAGTCCCAGTATGAGATGCAGTGAAGGACTGGAGATGGCAGCCAGGGTTGGCCGGTCATTCCTTGTGCAGTCCCAGTATGAGATGTAGTGAAGGACTGGAGAGTGCAGCCAGGGCTGGCCGGTCATTCCTTGTGCAGTCCCAGTATGAGATGCAGTGAAGGACTGGAGAGTGTAGCCAGGACTGGCCTGTCATTTCTTGTGCAGTTCCAGTATGAGATGCAGTGAAGGACTGGAGAGTACAGCCAGGGCTGGCCGGTAATTTCCGGTGCAGTCCCAGTATGCGATGCAGTGAAGGACTGGAGATGGCAGCCAGGGCTGGCCGGTCATTTCCGGTGCAGTCCCAGTATGAGATGCAGTGAAGGACTGGAGATGGCAGCCAGGGCTGGCTGGTCATTCCTTGTGCAGTCCCAGTATGAGATGTAGTGAAGGACTGGAGAGTGCAGCCAGGGCTGGCTGTTCATTCCTTGTGCAGTCCCAGTATGAGATGCAGTGAAGGACTGGAGATGGCAGCCAGGACTGGCTAATCATTTCCCGTGCAGTCCCAGTATGAGATGTAGCGAAGGACTGGATATTGCAGCCAGGGCTGGCCATTCATTTCTTGTGCAGTCCCAGTATGAGATGCAGTGAAGGACTAGAGAGTGCCCTCAGGGCTGGCCGGTCATTTCTTGTGCAGTCCCAGTATGAGATGCAGTGAAGGACTGGAGATAACAGCCAAGGCCGGCTGGTCATTTCCCGTGCTGTCCTAGTATGGGATGCAGTGAAGGACTGGAGATGGCAGCTAGGGCTGCCTGGTCACATCTTGTACAGTCCCAGTGTGAGATGCAGTGAAGGACTGGAGATGGCAGCCAGGGATGGCCGGTCATTTCACATGCATTCCCAGTATGAGATGCAGTGAAGGACTGGAGAGTGCAGCCAGGGCCGGCTGGTCATTTCCTGTGCAGTCCCAGTATGAGATGCAGTGAAGGACTGGAGATTGCAGCCAGGACTGGAGATTGCAGCCAGGGCTGGCCAGTCATTTCTTGTGCAGTCCCAGTATGAGATGCAATGAAGGACGAGATTGCAGCCAGGACTGGAGATTGCAGCCAGGGCTGGCCAGTCATTTCTTGTGCAGTCCCAGTATGAGATGCAATGAAGGACTGGGGATTGCAGCCAGGGCTGGCTGGTAATTCCTTGTGCTGTCCCAGTATGAGATACAGTTCGGGACTGGAGAGTGCAGCCAGGGCTGGCCAGTCATTCCTTGTGCAGTCCCAGTATGAGATGCAGTGAAGGACTGGAGAGTGTAGCCAGGGCTGGCCGGTCATTCCTTGTGCAGTCCCAGTATGAGATGCAGTGAAGGACTGGAGATGGCAGCCAGGGCTGGCCGGTCATTTCTTGTGCAGTTCCAGTATGAGATGCAGTGAAGGACTGGAGAGTGCAGCCAGGGCTGGCCGGTCATTTCTTGTGCAGTTCCAGTATGAGATGCAGTGAAGGACTGGAGAGAGCAGCCAGGGCTGGCCGGTCATTCCTTGTGCAGTCCCAATATCAGATGCAGTGAAGGACTGGAGACTGCAGCCAGGGCTGGCCGGTCATTTCTTGTGCAGTTCCAGTATGAGATGCAGTGAAGGACTGGAGATGGCAGCCAGGGCTGGCCGGTCATTTCCTGTGCAGTCCCAGTACGAGATGCAGTGAAGGACTGGAGAGTGCAGCCAGGGCTGGCCGGTCATTCCTTCTGCAGTCCCAGCATGGGATGTAGTGAAGGACTGGAGATTGCAGCCCGGGCTGGCCGGTCATTCCTTGTGCAGTCCCAGTATGAGATGCAATGAAGGACTGGAGATTGCAGCCAGGACTGGAGTTTGCAGCCAGGGCTGGCCAGTCATTTCTTGTGCAGTCCCAGTATGAGATGCAGTGAAGGACTGGAGATTGCAGCCAGGGCTGGCCAGTCCTTCCTTCTGCAGTCCCAGTATGAGATGCAGTGAAGGACTGGAGACTGCAGCCAGGGCTGGCCGGTCATTTATTGTGCAGTTCCAGTAGGAGATACAGTGAAGGACTGGAGTTTGAAGCCAGGGCTGGGTGTTCATTCCTTGTGCATTCCTGTAGGAGATGCAGTGAAGGATTGGAGAGTACAGCCAGGGCTGGCCGGTCATTTCCGGTGCAGTCCCAGTATGAGATGCAGTGAAGGACTGGAGAGTGCAGCCAGGGCTGGCCGGTCATTCCTTGTGCAGTCCCAGTATGAGATGCAGTGAAGGACTGGAGACTGCAGCCAGGGCTGGCCAGTCATTTCTTGTGCAGTCCCAGTATGAGATGCAGTGAAGGACTGGAGATTGAAGCCAGGGCTGGCTGTTCATTCCTTGTGCATTCCTGTAGGAGATGCAGTGAAGGACTGGAGAGTACAGCCAGGTCTGGCCGGTCATTTCGGGTGCAGTCCCAGTATCAGATGCAGTGAAGGACTGGAGATGGCAGCCAGGGCTGGCCGGTCATTCCTTGTGCAGTCCCAGTGTGAGATGCAGTGAAGGACTGGAGAGTGCAGCCAGGGCTGGCTGTTCATTCCTTGTGCAGTCCCAGTATGAGATGCAGTGAAGGACTGGAGATGGCAGCCAGGACTGGCTAGTCATTTCCCATGCAGTCCCAGTATGAGATGCAGCGAAGGACTGGAGATTGCAGCCAGGGCTGGCCGGTCATTTCTTGTGCAGTCTGTTAGGCAGAAACCTGTGCAGTTCCCTTGGGGAACACTGCAAAAGGTTTAAGACTACAGGTATAGCAGTAAACCCACTTGGTAGCAGTCTGCACCACCCAGATTTACCTGGTAGCTGTGGCTGAGCAGTCAGACTTCCCTCAAGAAGAGTTAGGCAGTATGCAAAGTATACACAATATGTACTCAGACACAATAGCACAAGCAAACACTGACCAGAGCTTGGTTTCAAAAGTATATAGTTATTTATTTATAAAACACACATAAGTTGAAATCACTCTAGCAAAATATAGTAAAAACACTTCAAACACAGTTATAATGAAAGCAGTTCCAACCCTTACTCCTATCTAGACCACTCTAAGTTAACACCACATAATTAAAACAGAGGTGAGCGCTTAACGTTAGATGACACTCTAGTAGGTTCAAGAAAGGGGTAAAAAGAAACAGGAATGGGTTGAACACACCACTCTAAGGTCCAGAACACTTGCAATAGACTCAAAGAAACACAAAGTCACAGGTGAGCAAAAGTCACTAGGCAGGGCCCACTCTTAGAGTAGCCGGAGCGAAAATGTGCCCAAGATCACACTGTTGTTAAGGATTCAAAGTCTTGCAAAGAGTTAGAAAGAGTTTAGAGTGGCTTAAAAAGTTTAGCCAGGGTGTCCCAGGCACTCCCAGGTTCGAAAGCCGGGGGCTAAATCTACCCCGTACAGTCGGTGGCAAGGGAAGCCAGGCGGAACACGGTACCTTAAGTGGAAAGGATCCTCCAGCGGTGGCAGTTGTTCCAGGCAGTGGCAGCAAGGCTCGACGTCGGTCAGGGGAGAAGAAGTTCTCGCTGAAGAGCAGAAGAAGAAGGTCGTTGCACTGCCCGGGAAGAAACCAGCCGCGGAGTCCTCCGGTTAAAGGGTTGTACCGACTTTCGTGGTTGGGGTAAAAGGTGGTGGTGTTCCGGTTGCCGGGGTGCTTGGCACTGGCAAGGCGGCCACGAGATACCTCGAGAAGCGAAAAGAAGGCGAAAACTGGTTGTCCCCACCAGTCAAGGGAAGGAGCCACTCCGTTAAGAGTTCTCCTCGGTCGTCGGGAAAAGTGGTGAGACGGTTCAGCAGGGCTCCACCGGGTGGTGTCGTCGAAGCAGGTCGGCTCAGCTCTTCCCTCGTCGGATTCTTGGTCCTGTGGCGACTTCTGAAGTTCCAGTCCCCAAAGCCCTGCTTTTATGCAGCAAACCCCCATTCACCCAGCCTAGCTGTCACTCAAACATGCTAAGTGGTGAGCCGGCCGGCTCACCACTTGGGCCAATCAGGACGGAGTGCGACTTGAGTTACCAAGGTAACTCAGTCCAGGGTGCCTAAATCCCCCTCCACCCCTCCTAAGTACCCCAGACAGAGTGGCACCACTTTGGAGGGCTTCTGTGGAGAAGCCCGCCAAAAGTGGAACAAAGGGCTCCACTTTGGGTCAGAGTTACAGAGGCGAACGCCAACGCCATTTTAGAATCAAGTTTTGGCAAAAAGTCCCAACCGGAGTTATAATAATAAATATATAAACCGGCGGTATGTTTAAGGCTACCGTAAATAAATAATTAAATGTGTTAGCCTAAAACAATGGGAAATCCCATAGGGAAATATTCGCGGTCGAATATAAAAAGTAGTTTCCACTGCCACCAGCCAAAACTCGATCAGGGGGGACGGAGACGTGCCCCCTCGACTAACAGACCCTGGGGCAATCGAATTGCCCCAGCCAGTACGTCCACAATATGATGGTTTGTACTGGTTCTGTTCAGGATTCAAGACTAGCAAAGTCTTTGGTGACTTTACATGCCCTGGGAGACAGTAGTCAGTCCCAGGGTATGGAGTCTATGTTGGGGAGTCCCTAGGACACCCCTGGGTCACGGCACAGAGGGTGCTGTGTAACCCACATCACCAAAATACATGAGGCCCTATGGAGTAAAAGACCCCATAGCCCATTCAACACAAGGTTTAACCAAGAAAACACACTTCAATATGTCCAAGAGTGAGGGTAAAAGAGTCTCACTCTTGGCAGGAGAAAAAAAGAAACCCCAGAAATCCAGCAAAGCTGCTGGGGGACTCACTAGGTAGGGAAATTCAGCCTAAACAGAGAATTCTCCCTAACACTCGCCCCCCCCAGACTAAGGGACAGGAGGATTTAATCCACTCCTGGATGAACCTCATACCTCTAGTCGATGATATACATCCTAGAGAGTCCATCAGCATTTTGATGGTGACACCTTGACCTATGTTCAATGGAGAACTCAAAGGTTTTCTTTTGCAAGCTAACGGACCTACAGACCCTTTGAGGAACATCAGTCTTTTTGTTATAGGGGATCTGGTTGACCAGTCCCTCAGAAGTTGGTACAACTTCTGAACCTATGTTAGGCTTTTTCAAGGGGTCCTTATAAAGGATTCCCTTAGATCTAGAGGGGCCTCCAAGGTTCCTCACCACCTCTCTTGTGGGAGCAGGTTCGGTCTTAGGCCTCTTGGTTGGAGGGGTTGGGGTTAGGCAATGTACCTGCTTCCCCTTCCTCTTAGATCTACCCTTACCTATTTTAGGAGTTTCCCCCCTAATATTAGGATTTGAGTTGGGGTCTTCAGTAGAAGGTCCAACAGTCTGAAGGTTTTTGGCCTTAGACTTTTCTTTTCTGGTTTTCCACCAGCACTGAGAATTACCAGTTCTCTCAGGTCCAGATAGGGGCCTAGTTGGTCTATCCACCTCTTCCTCAGAAGCAGGGGGAGTCAGAGACTCTGAGACTAGGGGAACAATGATGGAGCTTGGTTGGGGCTCCCATGTTCCTAGCATACTATCCTGAAAGGTGCCTGGGTCAGAGGTCAACTTACTAAACCCAAGGCTTGTAGTGGGGTTCTCAGTAGAGGGTCCCACAGGTTTAGAAGGGTCCTTCAAGGTAGCCTTTCTAGCCAATTTGGTTAAGTTCTGCTTCTCCATACTGGGAGGCCTGGGGGTATGTGACACTACTCCTAGAGTTCTTAGGTCATTCCCCAACAGGACCTTCCCAGGTACCTCAGTCTGAACACTGACAGGGATCCTCACTGTCATGTTGTTACACTGAATGAGGGCTGGTAGAATAGGAACCATTTGGACAGGGCCTCCAGACATCTTAGTGGGACCTTTGGGTGCTTTGGCCACATCCTCAGGTTGAAAGAAGCTTTCATCCACTACTGTTCTGCTGGCCCCAGTGTCTCTCCTGGCAGGAGTATCCTGGCCATTGACAAGAACACTGTCCACATAATACACCTTAGAGTTAACAGGTAGGGAGTTATACACAACCCTATTCGGGGACTAACCAGACCCATAGGCTCTAAGTTTACAGTTGCTTGAAGACCCAAGGGTTCTTCAGCAAAGAGTTCAAAGTGGGCACTAGCCATCTGTACTTCATCCTCAGGAGTGAAGGCTAAGGAGACTGTGCTGATCCCTGCAGGTTTACCCTTGCACTTGGGATCTCCTTTGATATGGTCAGTACCCTGACAGACATAGCATTGTCCAAATGCTCTCTGGAAGGGTGGCTTGTTCTGACCTCCTTCTGGCTTGTGGCCAGAAGGTACAGTAGCCTGAATAGGTTTCCCATGTGGCTTACCCTGGTTATTTTGTGGTTTGGGGCCCTCTTTGGGATAGGAATTATTAGAATTCTCTTTGGAGTCTGTTTTTGGCTGTTTCTCCCCATCCTTCTTCTGAGTTACCCCAGAATCCTTGTGAGTGGCCCTGTTGGCAACCCACAAGTCAGCAGCCCTAGCCAGTTTCCGGGAATCTAATTCCCTGGAATCAGCCAAGTGTTGTCTGAGCTCAGGAGAGCAGGCATCATAAATAGTCTCCAACATAAACAAATTCTTCATACCTTCATAAGTGTTCACCTTGTAACCCTTAATCCATCCCTCTAAGTTTTTCAAACATTCATTCACCCAGGTAGCCCAAGGGGTACCATCATGCTTTTTGAGGCTCCTAAACCTCTTAAGATACTGGGAAGGGGTCTTCCCAAACCTAGCTATCAAAGCTAGTTTCACACATTCATAGTCCTTCCTATCCTCCTCCCCCATCTCCATTACCACATCAGTTGCAACAGGGGGAAGCCTAGAGAACAACCAGGTGAGTAAGTCATTTCCTGTGATGTTCTGGAGCCCATGATTATATTCAAACAGAGACAACCAATCCAACACATCCAACTTAGGCTCATACATACCAACCAATTCTTTAGGCATCCGGGGTCTTTTAGGACTGGAACTTCTAGAGGAGCCAGAGAGAGAAGCATTCTCAACAGATAATTTCTTCATTTCTAAGTCATACTTGAGCTCCATTTCCCTTAGCCTTAGTTCTTTGTCAGTTTGAGCATTAAGTTTCTTATACTCCAATTCTAGTTTCATTTTCTCCAGTTCAAAGTATTGAGGACTAAATGGGGGACCTGGTAAAGGCCCAGTAGGTACAGCAGGTAGAGCAGGCAGAGGCCTAGGGGGGACAGTCACAACAGCCTCACCCTCCTCTTCTGACTCTTCCTCAGAATCATCAACATTTTGCTCCATGTTAATTTCAGTACTGTCATCTACAGTTACTGGAGTGGTAGGTTCCTCTGAACCATCACCCAGACTTTGGTTAGCTAACAATCTTTCAATCAGCTCCATTTTCTTGCCCTTAGTCAGGAGATCCTTATGTTTACAGAGCACTCTTAAACAATCAGCAGTTTTGGCTGCAAGGGACTCTTGACTATAGCTTTCTATAACTGACATGTTAGAGGATTACTTTTACAGTGCTAAGCTTTGTGGTTAGTTGCACTAAGGTATCTAAAGCACAATAAAATGTATACTCAATACAAATCCCACCGCTGTACACCAGTGTTAGGCAGAAACCTGTGCAGTTCCCTTGGGGAACACTGCAAAAGGTTTAAGACTACAGGTATAGCAGTAAACCCACTTGGTAGCAGTCTGCACCACCCAGATTTACCTGGTAGCTGTGGCTGAGCAGTCAGACTTCCCTCAAGAAGAGTTAGGCAGTATGCAAAGTATACACAATATGTACTCAGACACAATAGCACAAGCAAACACTGACCAGAGCTTGGTTTCAAAAGTATATAGTTATTTATTTATAAAACACACATAAGTTGAAATCACTCTAGCAAAATATAGTAAAAACACTTCAAACACAGTTATAATGAAAGCAGTTCCAACCCTTACTCCTATCTAGACCACTCTAAGTTAACACCACATAATTAAAACAGAGGTGAGCGCTTAACGTTAGATGACACTCTAGTAGGTTCAAGAAAGGGGTAAAAAGAAACAGGAATGGGTTGAACACACCACTCTAAGGTCCAGAACACTTGCAATAGACTCAAAGAAACACAAAGTCACAGGTGAGCAAAAGTCACTAGGCAGGGCCCACTCTTAGAGTAGCCGGAGCGAAAATGTGCCCAAGATCACACTGTTGTTAAGGATTCAAAGTCTTGCAAAGAGTTAGAAAGAGTTTAGAGTGGCTTAAAAAGTTTAGCCAGGGTGTCCCAGGCACTCCCAGGTTCGAAAGCCGGGGGCTAAATCTACCCCGTACAGTCGGTGGCAAGGGAAGCCAGGCGGAACACGGTACCTTAAGTGGAAAGGATCCTCCAGCGGTGGCAGTTGTTCCAGGCAGTGGCAGCAAGGCTCGACGTCGGTCAGGGGAGAAGAAGTTCTCGCTGAAGAGCAGAAGAAGAAGGTCGTTGCACTGCCCGGGAAGAAACCAGCCGCGGAGTCCTCCGGTTAAAGGGTTGTACCGACTTTCGTGGTTGGGGTAAAAGGTGGTGGTGTTCCGGTTGCCGGGGTGCTTGGCACTGGCAAGGCGGCCACGAGATACCTCGAGAAGCGAAAAGAAGGCGAAAACTGGTTGTCCCCACCAGTCAAGGGAAGGAGCCACTCCGTTAAGAGTTCTCCTCGGTCGTCGGGAAAAGTGGTGAGACGGTTCAGCAGGGCTCCACCGGGTGGTGTCGTCGAAGCAGGTCGGCTCAGCTCTTCCCTCGTCGGATTCTTGGTCCTGTGGCGACTTCTGAAGTTCCAGTCCCCAAAGCCCTGCTTTTATGCAGCAAACCCCCATTCACCCAGCCTAGCTGTCACTCAAACATGCTAAGTGGTGAGCCGGCCGGCTCACCACTTGGGCCAATCAGGACGGAGTGCGACTTGAGTTACCAAGGTAACTCAGTCCAGGGTGCCTAAATCCCCCTCCACCCCTCCTAAGTACCCCAGACAGAGTGGCACCACTTTGGAGGGCTTCTGTGGAGAAGCCCGCCAAAAGTGGAACAAAGGGCTCCACTTTGGGTCAGAGTTACAGAGGCGAACGCCAACGCCATTTTAGAATCAAGTTTTGGCAAAAAGTCCCAACCGGAGTTATAATAATAAATATATAAACCGGCGGTATGTTTAAGGCTACCGTAAATAAATAATTAAATGTGTTAGCCTAAAACAATGGGAAATCCCATAGGGAAATATTCGCGGTCGAATATAAAAAGTAGTTTCCACTGCCACCAGCCAAAACTCGATCAGGGGGGACGGAGACGTGCCCCCTCGACTAACAGACCCTGGGGCAATCGAATTGCCCCAGCCAGTACGTCCACAATATGATGGTTTGTACTGGTTCTGTTCAGGATTCAAGACTAGCAAAGTCTTTGGTGACTTTACATGCCCTGGGAGACAGTAGTCAGTCCCAGGGTATGGAGTCTATGTTGGGGAGTCCCTAGGACACCCCTGGGTCACGGCACAGAGGGTGCTGTGTAACCCACATCACCAAAATACATGAGGCCCTATGGAGTAAAAGACCCCATAGCCCATTCAACACAAGGTTTAACCAAGAAAACACACTTCAATATGTCCAAGAGTGAGGGTAAAAGAGTCTCACTCTTGGCAGGAGAAAAAAAGAAACCCCGGAAATCCAGCAAAGCTGCTGGGGGACTCACTAGGTAGGGAAATTCAGCCTAAACAGAGAATTCTCCCTAACACAGTCCCAGCATGAGATGTAGTGACGGACTGGAGATGGCAGCCAGGGATGGCCGGTCATTTCACATGCATTCCCAGTATGAGATGCACTGAAGGACTGGAGAGTGCAGCCAGGGCCGGCTGGTCATTTCCTGTGCATTCCCAGTATGAGATGCAGTGAAGGACTTTAGATGGCAGCCAGGGCTGGCTGGTCATTTCTTGTGCAGTCCCAGTATGAGATGCAATGAAGGACTGGAGATTGCAGCCAGGACTGGAGATTGCAGCCAGGGCTGGCCAGTCATTTCTTGTGCAGTCCCAGTATGAGATGCAATGAAGGACGAGATTGCAGCCAGGACTGGAGATTGCAGCCAGGGCTGGCCAGTCATTTCTTGTGCAGTCCCAGTATGAGATGCAATGAATGACTGGGGATTGCAGCCAGGGCTGGCTGGTAATTCCTTGTGCTGTCCCAGTATGAGATACAGTTCGGGACTGGAGAGTGCAGCCAGGGCTGGCCAGTCATTCCTTGTGCAGTCCCAGTATGAGATGCAGTGAAGGACTGGAGAGTGTAGCCAGGGCTGGCCGGTCATTCCTTGTGCAGTCCCAGTATGAGATGCAGTGAAGGACTGGAGATGGCAGCCAGGGCTGGCCGGTCATTTCTTGTGCAGTTCCAGTATGAGATGCAGTGAAGGACTGGAGAGTGCAGACAGGGCTGGCCGGTCATTTCTTGTGCAGTTCCAGTATGAGATGCAGTGAAGGACTGGAGAGAGCAGCCAGGGCTGGCCGGTCATTCCTTCTGCAGTCCCAGCATGGGATGTAGTGAAGGACTGGAGATTGCAGCCAGGGCTGGCCAGTCCTTCCTTCTGCAGTCCCAGTATGAGATGCAGTGAAGGACTGGAGACTGCAGCCAGGGCTGGCCGGTCATTTCTTGTGCAGTTCCAGTAGGAGATACAGTGAAGGACTGGAGATTGAAGCCAGGGCTGGGTGTTCATTCCTTGTGCATTCCTGTAGGAGATGCAGTGAAGGATTGGAGAGTACAGCCAGGGCTGGCCGGTCATTTCCGGTGCAGTCCCAGTATGAGATGCAGTGAAGGACTGGAGAGTGCAGCCAGGGCTGGCCGGTCATTCCTTGTGCAGTCCCAGTATGAGATGCAGTGAAGGACTGGAGACTGCAGCCAGGGCTGGCCGGTCATTTCTTGTGCAGTCCCAGTATGAGATGCAGTGAAGGACTGGAGATTGAAGCCAGGGCTGGCTGTTCATTCCTTGTGCATTCCTGTAGGAGATGCAGTGAAGGACTGGAGAGTACAGCCAGGGCTGGCCGGTCATTTCGGGTGCAGTCCCAGTATCAGATGCAGTGAAGGACTGGAGATGGCAGCCAGGGCTGGACGGTCATTCCTTGTGCAGTCCCAGTGTGAGATGCAGTGAAGGACTGGAGAGTGCAGCCAGGGCTGGCTGTTCATTCCTTGTGCAGTCCCAGTATGAGATGCAGTGAAGGACTGGAGATGGCAGCCAGGACTGGCTAGTCATTTCCCATGCAGTCCCAGTATGAGATGCAGCAAAGGACTGGAGATTGCAGCCAGGGCTGGCCGGTCATTTCTTGTGCAGTCCCAGCATGAGATGCAGTGACGGACTGGAGATGGCAGCCAGGGATGGCCGGTCATTTCACATGCATTCCCAGTATGAGATGCAGTGAAGGACTGGAGAGTGCAGCCAGGGCCGGCTGGTCATTTCCTGTGCATTCCCAGTATGAGATGCGGTGAAGGACTTTAGATGGCAGCCAGGGCTGGCTGGTCATTTCTTGTGCAGTCCCAGTATGAGATGCAATGAAGGACTGGAGATTGCAGCCAGGACTGGAGATTGCAGCCAGGGTTGGCCAGTCATTTCTTGTGCAGTCCCAGTATGAGATGCAATGAAGGACTGGGGATTGCAGCCAGGGCTGGCTGGTAATTCCTTGTGCTGTCCCGGTATGAGATACAGTTCAGGACTGGAGAGTGCAGCCAGGGCTGGCCGGTCATTCATTGTGCAGTCCCAGTATGAGATGCAGTTAAGGAATGGAGATTGCAGCCAGGGCTGGCCGGTCATTCCTTGTGCATTCCCAGTATGAGATGCAGTGAAGGACTGGAGATTGTAGCCAGGGCTGGCCTGTCATTCCTTGTGCAGTCCCAGTATGAGATGCAGTGAAGGACTGGAGAGTGCAGCCAGGGCTGGCCGGTCATTTCTTGTGCAGTTCCAGTATGAGATGCAGTGAAGGACTGGAGAGTACAGCCAGGGCTGGCCGGTAATTTCCGGTGCAGTCCCAGTATGAGATGCAGTGAAGGACTGGAGATGGCAGCCAGGGCTGGCCGGTCATTTCCTGTGCAGTCCCAGTACGAGATGCAGTGAAGGACTGGAGAGTGCAGCCAGGGCTGGCCGGTCATTCCTTCTGCAGTCCCAGCATGGGATGTAGTGAAGGGCTGGAGATTGCAGCCCGGGCTGGCAGGTCATTCCTTGTGCAGTCCCAGTATGAGATGCAATGAAGGACTGGAGAGTACAGCCAGGGCTGGCCGGTCATTTCCGGTGCAGTCCCAGTATGAGATGCAGTGAAGGACTGGAGAGTGCAGCCAGGGCTGGCCGGTCATTCCTTGTGCAGTCCCAGTATGAGATGCAGTGAAGGACTGGAGACTGCAGCCAGGGCTGGCCGGTCATTTCTTGTGCAGTCCCAGTATGAGATGCAGTGAAGGACTGGAGATTGAAGCCAGGGCTGGCTGTTCATTCCTTGTGCATTCCTGTAGGAGATGCAGTGAAGGACTGGAGAGTACAGCCAGGGCTGGCCGGTCATTTCGGGTGCAGTCCCAGTATCAGATGCAGTGAAGGACTGGAGATGGCAGCCAGGGCTGGACGGTCATTCCTTGTGCAGTCCCAGTGTGAGATGCAGTGAAGGACTGGAGAGTGCAGCCAGGGCTGGCTGTTCATTCCTTGTGCAGTCCCAGTATGAGATGCAGTGAAGGACTGGAGATGGCAGCCAGGACTGGCTAGTCATTTCCCATGCAGTCCCAGTATGAGATGCAGCGAAGGACTGGAGATTGCAGCCAGGGCTGGCCGGTCATTTCTTGTGCAGTCCCAGCATGAGATGCAGTGACGGACTGGAGATGGCAGCCAGGGATGGCCGGTCATTTCACATGCATTCCCAGTATGAGATGCAGTGAAGGACTGGAGAGTGCAGCCAGGGCCGGCTGGTCATTTCCTGTGCATTCCCAGTATGAGATGCAGTGAAGGACTTTAGATGGCAGCCAGGGCTGGCTGGTCATTTCTTGTGCAGTCCCAGTATGAGATGCAATGAAGGACTGGAGATTGCAGCCAGGACTGGAGATTGCAGCCAGGGTTGGCCAGTCATTTCTTGTGCAGTCCCAGTATGAGATGCAATGAAGGACTGGGGATTGCAGCCAGGGCTGGCTGGTAATTCCTTGTGCTGTCCCGGTATGAGATACAGTTCAGGACTGGAGAGTGCAGCCAGGGCTGGCCGGTCATTCATTGTGCAGTCCCAGTATGAGATGCAGTTAAGGAATGGAGATTGCAGCCAGGGCTGGCCGGTCATTCCTTGTGCAGTCCCAGTATGAGATGCAGTGAAGGACTGGAGATTGTAGCCAGGGCTGGCCTGTCATTCCTTGTGCAGTCCCAGTATGAGATGCAGTGAAGGACTGGAGAGTGCAGCCAGGGCTGGCCGGTCATTTCTTGTGCAGTTCCAGTATGAGATGCAGTGAAGGACTGGAGAGTACAGCCAGGGCTGGCCGGTAATTTCCGGTGCAGTCCCAGTATGAGATGCAGTGAAGGACTGGAGATGGCAGCCAGGGCTGGCCGGTCATTTCCTGTGCAGTCCCAGTACGAGATGCAGTGAAGGACTGGAGAGTGCAGCCAGGGCTGGCCGGTCATTCCTTCTGCAGTCCCAGCATGGGATGTAGTGAAGGGCTGGAGATTGCAGCCCGGGCTGGCAGGTCATTCCTTGTGCAGTCCCAGTATGAGATGCAATGAAGGACTGGAGACTGCAGCCAGGGCTGGCCGGTCATTTCTTGTGCAGTTCCAGTATGAGATGCAGTGAAGAACTGGAGATTGCAGCCAGGGCTGGCCAGTCCTTCCTTCTGCAGTCCCAGTAGGAGATACAGTGAAGGACTGGAGATTGAAGCCAGGGCTGGCTGTTCATTCCTTGTGCATTCCTGTAGGAGATGCAGTGAAGGATTGGAGAGTACAGCCAGGGCTGGCCGGTCATTTCCGGTGCAGTCCCAGTATGAGATGCAGCGAAGGACTGGAGAGTGCAGCCAGGGCTGGCCGGTCATTCCTTGTGCAGTCCCAGTATGAGATGCAGTGAAGGACTGGAGACTGCAGCCAGGGCTGGCCGGTCATTTCTTGTGCAGTCCCAGTATGAGATGCAGTGAAGGACTGGAGATTGAAGCCAGGGCTGGCTGTTCATTCCTTGTGCATTCCTGTAGGAGATGCAGTGCAGCACTGGAGAGTAGAGCCAGGGCTGGCCGGTCATTTCCGGTGCAGTCCCAGTATGAGATGCAGTGAAGGACTGGAGATTGCAGCCAGGGCTGGCCGGTCATTCCTTGTGCAGTCCCAGTGTGAGATGCAGTGAAGGACTGGAGAGTGCAGCCAGGGCTGGCTGTTCATTCCTTGTGCAGTCCCAGTATGAGATGCAGTGAAGGACTGGAGATGGCAGCCAGGACTGGCTAGTCATTTCTCGTGCAGTCCCAGTATGAGATGCAGCGAAGGACTGGAGATTGCAGCCAGGGCTGGCCGGTCATTTCTTGTGCAGTCCCAGTATGAGATGCAGTGAAGGACTGGAGATGGCAGCCAGGGATGGCCGGTCATTTCACATTCATTCCCAGTATGAGATGCAGTGAAGGACTGGAGAGTGCAGCCAGGGCCGGCTGGTCATTTCCTGTGCAGTCCCAGTATGAGATGCAGTGAAGGACTTTAGATGGCAGCCAGGGCTGGCTGTTCATTTCTTGTGCAGTCCCAGTATGAGATGCAATGAAGGACTGGAGATTGCAGCCAGGACTGGAGATTGCAGCCAGGGCTGGCCAGTCATTTCTTGTGCAGTCCCAGTATGAGATGCAATGAAGGACTGTGGATTGCAGCCAGGGCTGGCTGGTAATTCCTTGTGCTGTCCCAGTATGAGATACAGTTCAGGACTGGAGAGTGCAGCCAGGGCTGGCCGGTCATTCCTTGTGCAGTCCCAGTATGAGATGCAGTTAAGGACTGGAGAGTGCAGTTAGGGCTGGCCGGTCATTCCTTGTGCAGTCCCAGTATGAGATGCAGTGAAGGACTGGAGAGTGTAGCCAGGACTGGCCTGTCATTTCTTGTGCAGTTCCAGTATGAGATGCAGTGAAGGACTGGAGAGTACAGCCAGGGCTGGCCGGTAATTTCCGGTGCAGTCCCAGTATGCGATGCAGTGAAGGACTGGAGATGGCAGCCAGGGCTGGCCGGTCATTTCCGGTGCAGTCCCAGTATGAGATGCAGTGAAGGACTGGAGATGGCAGCCAGGGCTGGCCAGTCATTCCTTGTGCAGTCCCAGTATGAGATGTAGTGAAGGACTGGAGAGTGCAGCCAGGGCTGGCTAGTCATTTCCCGTGCAGTCCCAGTATGAGATGTAGCGAAGGACTGGAGATTGCAGCCAGGGCTGGCCATTCATTTCTTGTGCAGTCCCAGTATGAGATGCAGTGAAGGACTGGAGATTGCAGCCAGGACTGGAGATTGCAGCCAGGGCTGGCCAGTCATTTCTTGTGCAGTCCCAGTATGAGATGCAATGAAGGACTGTGGATTGCAGCCAGGGCTGGCTGGTAATTCCTTGTGCTGTCCCAGTATGAGATACAGTTCAGGACTGGAGAGTGCAGCCAGGGCTGGCCGGTCATTCCTTGTGCAGTCCCAGTATGAGATGCAGTTAAGGACTGGAGAGTGCAGTTAGGGCTGGCCGGTCATTCCTTGTGCAGTCCCAGTATGAGATGCAGTGAAGGACTGGAGAGTGTAGCCAGGACTGGCCTGTCATTTCTTGTGCAGTTCCAGTATGAGATGCAGTGAAGGACTGGAGAATACAGCCAGGGCTGGCCGATAATTTCCGGTGCAGTCCCAGTATGCGATGCAGTGAAGGACTGGAGATGGCAGCCAGGGCTGGCCGGTCATTTCCGGTGCAGTCCCAGTATGAGATGCAGTGAAGGACTGGAGATGGCAGCCAGGGATGGCTAGTCATTTCCCGTGCAGTCCCAGTATGAGATGGAGCGAAGGACTGGAGATTGCAGCCAGGGCTGGCCGTTCATTTCTTGTGCAGTCCCAGTATGAGATGCAGTGAAGGACTGGAGATAACAGCCAATGCCGGCTGGTCATTTCCCGTGCTGTCCTAGTATAGGATGCAGTGAAGGACTGGAGATTGCAGCCAGGGCCGGCTGGTCATTTCCTGTGCAGTCCCAGTATGAGATGCAGCGAAGGACTGGAGATTGCAGCCAGGGCTGGCCGGTCATTTCTTGTGCAGTCCCAGTATGAGATGCAGTGAAGGACTGGAGATGGCAGCCAGGGATGGCCGGTCATTTCACATGCATTCCCAGTATGAGATGCAGTGAAGGACTGGAGATTGCAGCCAGGGCTGGCTGGTCATTCCTTGGGCAGTCCCAGTATGAGATGCAATGAAGGACTGGAGATTGCAGCCAGGACTGGAAATTGCAGCCAGGGCTGGCCAATCATTTCTTGTGCAGTCCCAGTATGAGATGCAGTGAAGGACTGGAGATTGCAGCCAGGGCTGGTCAGTCATTCCTTGTGCAGTCCCAGTATGAGATGCAGTGAAGGACTGGAGAGTGTAGCCAGGGCTGGCCGGTCATTCCTTGTGCAGTCCCAGTATGAGATGCAGTGAAGGACTGGAGATGGCAGCCAGGGCTGGCCGGTCATTTCTTGTGCAGTTCCAGTATGAGATGCAGTGAAGGACTGGAGAGTGCAGCCAGGGCTGGCCGGTCATTTCTTGTGCAGTTCCAGTATGATATGCAGTGAAGGACTGGAGAGAGCAGCCAGGGCTGGCCGGTCATTCCTTGTGCAGTCCCAATATCAGATGCAGTGAAGGACTGGAGACTGCAGCCAGGGCTGGCCGGTCATTTCTTGTGCAGTTCCAGTATGAGATGCAGTGAAGGACTGGAGATGGCAGCCAGGGCTGGCCGGTCATTTCCTGTGCAGTCCCAGTACGAGATGCAGTGAAGGACTGGAGAGTGCAGCCAGGGCTGGCCGGTCATTCCTTGTGCAGTCCCAGTATGAGATGCAATGAAGGACTGGAGATTGCAGCCAGGACTGGAGTTTGCAGCCAGGGCTGGCCAGTCATTTCTTGTGCAGTCCCAGTATGAGATGCAGTGAAGGACTGGAGATTGCAGCCAGGGCTGGCCAGTCCTTCCTTCTGCAGTCCCAGTATGAGATGCAGTGAAGGACTGGAGACTGCAGCCAGGTCTGGCCGGTCATTTCTTGTGCAGTTCCAGTAGGAGATACAGTGAAGGACTGGAGTTTGAAGTCAGGGCTGGGTGTTCATTCCTTGTGCATTCCTGTAGGAGATGCAGTGAAGGATTGGAGAGTACAGCCAGGGCTGGCCGGTCATTTCCGGTGCAGTCCCAGTATGAGATGCAGTGAAGGACTGGAGAGTGCAGCCAGGGCTGGCCGGTCATTCCTTGTGCAGTCCCAGTATGAGATGCAGTGAAGGACTGGAGACTGCAGCCAGGGCTGGCCGGTCATTTCTTGTGCAGTCCCAGTATGAGATGCAGTGAAGGACTGGAGATTGAAGCCAGGGCTGGCTGTTCATTCCTTGTGCATTCCTGTAGGAGATGCAGTGAAGGACTGGAGAGTACAGCCAGGGCTGGCCGGTCATTTCGGGTGCAGTCCCAGTATCAGATGCAGTGAAGGACTGGAGATGGCAGCCAGGGCTGGCCGGTCATTCCTTGTGCAGTCCCAGTGTGAGATGCAGTGAAGGACTGGAGAGTGCAGCCAGGGCTGGCTGTTCATTCCTTGTGCAGTCCCAGTATGAGATGCAGTGAAGGACTGGAGATGGCAGCCAGGACTGGCTAGTCATTTCCCATGCAGTCCCAGTATGAGATGCAGCGAAGGACTGGAGATTGCAGCCAGGGCTGGCCGGTCATTTCTTGTGCAGTCCCAGCATGAGATGTAGTGACGGACTGGAGATGGCAGCCAGGGATGGCCGGTCATTTCACATGCATTCCCGGTATGAGCTGCAGTGAAGGACTGGAGAGTGCAGCCAGGGCCGGCTGGTCATTTCCTGTGCATTCCCAGTATGAGATGCAGTGAAGGACTTTAGATGGCAGCCAGGGCTGGCTGGTCATTTCTTGTGCAGTCCCAGTATGAGATGCAATGAAGGACTGGAGATTGCAGCCAGGACTGGAGATTGCAGCCAGGGCTGGCCAGTCATTTCTTGTGCAGTCCCAGTATGAGATGCAATGAAGGACGAGATTGCAGCCAGGACTGGAGATTGCAGCCAGGGCTGGCCAGTCATTTCTTGTGCACTCCCAGTATGAGATGCAATGAATGACTGGGGATTGCAGCCAGGGCTGGCTGGTAATTCCTTGTGCTGTCCCAGTATGAGATA
The DNA here is from genome assembly GCF_040938575.1 of Ambystoma mexicanum. NCBI lineage: Eukaryota > Metazoa > Chordata > Amphibia > Caudata > Ambystomatidae > Ambystoma > Ambystoma mexicanum. The sequence continues at coordinate 22,484,776 of NC_090929.1, read as the reverse complement.
CAGTTCGGGACTGGAGAGTGCAGCCAGGGCTGGCCAGTCATTCCTTGTGCAGTCCCAGTATGAGATGCAGTGAAGGACTGGAGAGTGTAGCCAGGGCTGGCCGGTCATTCCTTGTGCAGTCCCAGTATGAGATGCAGTGAAGGACTGGAGATGGCAGCCAGGGCTGGCCGGTCATTTCTTGTGCAGTTCCAGTATGAGATGCAGTGAAGGACTGGAGAGTGCAGACAGGGCTGGCCGGTCATTTCTTGTGCAGTTCCAGTATGAGATGCAGTGAAGGACTGGAGAGAGCAGCCAGGGCTGGCCGCTCATTCCTTGTGCAGTCCCAATATCAGATGCAGTGAAGGACTGGAGACTGCAGCCAGGGCTGGCCGGTCATTTCTTGTGCAGTTCCAGTATGAGATGCAGTGAAGGACTGGAGATGGCAGCCAGGGCTGGCCGGTCATTTCCTGTGCAGTCCCAGTACGAGATGCAGTGAAGGACTGGAGAGTGCAGCCAGGGCTGGCCGGTCATTCCTTCTGCAGTCCCAGCATGGGATGTAGTGAAGGACTGGAGATTGCAGCCAGGGCTGGCCAGTCCTTCCTTCTGCAGTCCCAGTATGAGATGCAGTGAAGGACTGGAGACTGCAGCCAGGGCTGGCCGGTCATTTCTTGTGCAGTTCCAGTAGGAGATACAGTGAAGGACTGGAGATTGAAGCCAGGGCTGGGTGTTCATTCCTTGTGCATTCCTGTAGGAGATGCAGTGAAGGATTGGAGAGTACAGCCAGGGCTGGCCGGTCATTTCCGGTGCAGTCCCAGTATGAGATGCAGTGAAGGACTGGAGAGTGCAGCCAGGGCTGGCCGGTCATTCCTTGTGCAGTCCCAGAATGAGATGCAGTGAAGGACTGGAGACTGCAGCCAGGGCTGGCCGGTCATTTCTTGTGCAGTCCCAGTATGAGATGCAGTGAAGGACTGGAGATTGAAGCCAGGGCTGGCTGTTCATTCCTTGTGCATTCCTGTAGGAGATGCAGTGAAGGACTGGAGAGTACAGCCAGGGCTGGCCGGTCATTTCGGGTGCAGTCCCAGTATCAGATGCAGTGAAGGACTGGAGATGGCAGCCAGGGCTGGCCGGTCATTCCTTGTGCAGTCCCAGTGTGAGATGCAGTGAAGGACTGGAGAGTGCAGCCAGGGCTGGCTGTTCATTCCTTGTGCAGTCCCAGTATGAGATGCAGTGAAGGACTGGAGATGGCAGCCAGGACTGGCTAGTCATTTCCCATGCAGTCCCAGTATGAGATGCAGCGAAGGACTGGAGATTGCAGCCAGGGCTGGCCGGTCATTTCTTGTGCAGTCCCAGCATGAGATGCAGTGACAGACTGGAGATGGCAGCCAGGGATGGCCGGTCATTTCACATGCATTCCCAGTATGAGATGCAGTGAAGGACTGGAGAGTGCAGCCAGGGCCGGCTGGTCATTTCCTGTGCATTCCCAGTATGAGATGCAGTGAAGGACTTTAGATGGCAGCCAGGGCTGGCTGGTCATTTCTTGTGCAGTCCCAGTATGAGATGCAATGAAGGACTGGAGATTGCAGCCAGGACTGGCGATTGCAGCCAGGGCTGGCCAGTCATTTCTTGTGCAGTCCCAGTATGAGATGCAATGAAGGACTGGGGATTGCAGCCAGGGCTGGCTGGTAATTCCTTGTGCTGTCCCGGTATGAGATACAGTTCAGGACTGGAGAGTGCAGCCAGGGCTGGCCGGTCATTCATTGTGCAGTCCGAGTATGAGATGCAGTTAAGGAATGGAGAGTGCAGCCAGGGCTGGCCGGTCATTCCTTGTGCAGTCCCAGTATGAGATGCAGTGAAGGACTGGAGATTGTAGCCAGGGCTGGCCTGTCATTCCTTGTGCAGTCCCAGTATGAGATGCAGTGAAGGACTGGAGAGTGCAGCCAGGGCTGGCCGGTCATTTCTTGTGCAGTTCCAGTATGAGATGCAGTGAAGGACTGGAGAGTACAGCCAGGGCTGGCCGGTAATTTCCGGTGCAGTCCCAGTATGAGATGCAGTGAAGGACTGGAGATGGCAGCCAGGGCTGGCCGGTCATTTCCTGTGCAGTCCCAGTACGAGATGCAGTGAAGGACTGGAGAGTGCAGCCAGGGCTGGCCGGTCATTCCTTCTGCAGTCCCAGCATGGGATGTAGTGAAGGGCTGGAGATTGCAGCCCGGGCTGGCTGGTCATTCCTTGTGCAGTCCCAGTATGAGATGCAATGAAGGACTGGAGACTGCAGCCAGGGATGGCCGGTCATTTCTTGTGCAGTTCCAGTATGAGATGCAGTGAAGGACTGGAGATTGCAGCCAGGGCTGGCCAGTCCTTCCTTCTGCAGTCCCAGTAGGAGATACAGTGAAGGACTGGAGATTGAAGCCAGGGCTGGCTGTTCATTCCTTGTGCATTCCTTTAGGAGATGCAGTGAAGGATTGGAGAGTACAGCCAGGGCTGGCCGGTCATTTCCGGTGCAATCCCAGTATGAGATGCAGCGAAGGACTGGAGAGTGCAGCCAGGGCTGGCCGGTCATTCCTTGTGCAGTCCCAGTATGAGATGCAGTGAAGGACTGGAGACTGCAGCCAGGGCTGGCCGGTCATTTCTTGTGCAGTCCCAGTATGAGATGCAGTGAAGGACTGGAGATTGAAGCCAGGGCTGGCTGTTCATTCCTTGTGCATTCCTGTAGGAGATGCAGTGAAGGACTGGAGAGTAGAGCCAGGGCTGGCCGGTCATTTCCGGTGCAGTCCCAGTATGAGATGCAGTGAAGGACTGGAGATTGCAGCCAGGGCTGGCCGGTTATTCCTTGTGCAGTCCCAGTGTGAGATGCAGTGAAGGACTGGAGAGTGCAGCCAGGGCTGGCTGTTCATTCCTTGTGCAGTCCCAGTATGAGATGCAGTGAAGGACTGGAGATGGCAGCCAGGACTGGCTAGTCATTTCTCGTGCAGTCCCAGTATGAGATGCAGCGAAGGACTGGAGATTGCAGCCAGGGCTGGCCGGTCATTTCTTGTGCAGTCCCAGTATGAGATGCAGTGAAGGACTGGAGATGGCAGCCAGGGATGGCCGGTCATTTCACATTCATTCCCAGTATGAGATGCAGTGAAGGACTGGAGAGTGCAGCCAGGGCCGGCTGGTCATTTCCTGTGCAGTCCCAGTATGAGATGCAGTGAAGGACTTTAGATGGCAGCCAGGGCTGGCTGTTCATTTCTTGTGCAGGCCCAGTATGAGATGCAATGAAGGACTGGAGATTGCAGCCAGGACTGGAGATTGCAGCCAGGGCTGGCCAGTCATTTCTTGTGCAGTCCCAGTATGAGATGCAATGAAGGACTGTGGATTGCAGCCAGGGCTGGCTGGTAATTCCTTGTGCTGTCCCAGTATGAGATACAGTTCAGGACTGGAGAGTGCAGCCAGGGCTGGCCGGTCATTCCTTGTGCAGTCCCAGTATGAGATGCAGTTAAGGACTGGAGAGTGCAGTTAGGGCTGGCCGGTCATTCCTTGTGCAGTCCCAGTATGAGATGCAGTGAAGGACTGGAGAGTGTAGCCAGGACTGGCCTGTCATTTCTTGTGCAGTTCCAGTATGAGATGCAGTGAAGGACTGGAGAGTACAGCCAGGGCTGGCCGGTAATTTCCGGTGCAGTCCCAGTATGCGATGCAGTGAAGGACTGGAGATGGCAGCCAGGGCTGGCCGGTCATTTCCGGTGCAGTCCCAGTATGAGATGCAGTGAAGGACTGGAGATGGCAGCCAGGGCTGGCCAGTCATTCCTTGTGCAGTCCCAGTATGAGATGTAGTGAAGGACTGGAGAGTGCAGCCAGGGCTGGCTAGTCATTTCCCGTGCATTCCCAGTATGAGATGTAGCGAAGGACTGGAGATTGCAGCCAGGGCTGGCCATTCATTTCTTGTGCAGTCCCAGTATGAGATGCAGTGAAGGACTGGAGATTGCAGCCAGGACTGGAGAGTGCAGCCAGGGCTGGCCGGTCATTCCTTGTGCAGTCCCAGTATGAGATGCAGTGAAGGACTGGAGACTGCAGCCAGGGCTGGCCGGTCATTTCTTGTGCAGTCCCAGTATGAGATGCAGTGAAGGACTGGAGATTGAAGCCAGGGCTGGCTGTTCATTCCTTGTGCATTCCTGTAGGAGATGCAGTGAAGGACTGGAGAGTACAGCCAGGGCTGGCCGGTCATTTCGGGTGCAGTCCCAGTATCAGATGCAGTGAAGGACTGGAGATGGCAGCCAGGGCTGGCCGGTCATTCCTTGTGCAGTCCCAGTGTGAGATGCAGTGAAGGACTGGAGAGTGCAGCCAGGGCTGGCTGTTCATTCCTTGTGCAGTCCCAGTATGAGATGCAGTGAAGGACTGGAGATGGCAGCCAGGACTGGCTAGTCATTTCCCATGCAGTCCCAGTATGAGATGCAGCGAAGGACTGGAGATTGCAGCCAGGGCTGGCCGGTCATTTCTTGTGCAGTCCCAGCATGAGATGTAGTGACGGACTGGAGATGGCAGCCAGGGATGGCCGGTCATTTCACATGCATTCCCGGTATGAGCTGCAGTGAAGGACTGGAGAGTGCAGCCAGGGCCGGCTGGTCATTTCCTGTGCATTCCCAGTATGAGATGCAGTGAAGGACTTTAGATGGCAGCCAGGGCTGGCTGGTCATTTCTTGTGCAGTCCCAGTATGAGATGCAATGAAGGACTGGAGATTGCAGCCAGGACTGGAGATTGCAGCCAGGGCTGGCCAGTCATTTCTTGTGCAGTCCCAGTATGAGATGCAATGAAGGACGAGATTGCAGCCAGGACTGGAGATTGCAGCCAGGGCTGGCCAGTCATTTCTTGTGCACTCCCAGTATGAGATGCAATGAATGACTGGGGATTGCAGCCAGGGCTGGCTGGTAATTCCTTGTGCTGTCCCAGTATGAGATACAGTTCGGGACTGGAGAGTGCAGCCAGGGCTGGCCAGTCATTCCTTGTGCAGTCCCAGTATGAGATGCAGTGAAGGACTGGAGAGTGTAGCCAGGGCTGGCCGGTCATTCCTTGTGCAGTCCCAGTATGAGATGCAGTGAAGGACTGGAGATGGCAGCCAGGGCTGGCCGGTCATTTCTTGTGCAGTTCCAGTATGAGATGCAGTGAAGGACTGGAGAGTGCAGACAGGGCTGGCCGGTCATTTCTTGTGCAGTTCCAGTATGAGATGCAGTGAAGGACTGGAGAGAGCAGCCAGGGCTGGCCGCTCATTCCTTGTGCAGTCCCAATATCAGATGCAGTGAAGGACTGGAGACTGCAGCCAGGGCTGGCCGGTCATTTCTTGTGCAGTTCCAGTATGAGATGCAGTGAAGGACTGGAGATGGCAGCCAGCGCTGGCCGGTCATTTCCTGTGCAGTCCCAGTACGAGATGCAGTGAAGGACTGGAGAGTGCAGCCAGGGCTGGCCGGTCATTCCTTCTGCAGTCCCAGCATGGGATGTAGTGAAGGACTGGAGATTGCAGCCAGGGCTGGCCAGTCCTTCCTTCTGCAGTCCCAGTATGAGATGCAGTGAAGGACTGGAGACTGCAGCCAGGGCTGGCCGGTCATTTCTTGTGCAGTTCCAGTAGGAGATACAGTGAAGGACTGGAGATTGAAGCCAGGGCTGGGTGTTCATTCCTTGTGCATTCCTGTAGGAGATGCAGTGAAGGATTGGAGAGTACAGCCAGGGCTGGCCGGTCATTTCCGGTGCAGTCCCAGTATGAGATGCAGTGAAGGACTGGAGAGTGCAGCCAGGGCTGGCCGGTCATTCCTTGTGCAGTCCCAGAATGAGATGCAGTGAAGGACTGGAGACTGCAGCCAGGGCTGGCCGGTCATTTCTTGTGCAGTCCCAGTATGAGATGCAGTGAAGGACTGGAGATTGAAGCCAGGGCTGGCTGTTCATTCCTTGTGCATTCCTGTAGGAGATGCAGTGAAGGACTGGAGAGTACAGCCAGGGCTGGCCGGTCATTTCGGGTGCAGTCCCAGTATCAGATGCAGTGAAGGACTGGAGATGGCAGCCAGGGCTGGCCGGTCATTCCTTGTGCAGTCCCAGTGTGAGATGCAGTGAAGGACTGGAGAGTGCAGCCAGGGCTGGCTGTTCATTCCTTGTGCAGTCCCAGTATGAGATGCAGTGAAGGACTGGAGATGGCAGCCAGGACTGGCTAGTCATTTCCCATGCAGTCCCAGTATGAGATGCAGCGAAGGACTGGAGATTGCAGCCAGGGCTGGCCGGTCATTTCTTGTGCAGTCCCAGCATGAGATGCAGTGACAGACTGGAGATGGCAGCCAGGGATGGCCGGTCATTTCACATGCATTCCCAGTATGAGATGCAGTGAAGGACTGGAGAGTGCAGCCAGGGCCGGCTGGTCATTTCCTGTGCATTCCCAGTATGAGATGCAGTGAAGGACTTTAGATGGCAGCCAGGGCTGGCTGGTCATTTCTTGTGCAGTCCCAGTATGAGATGCAATGAAGGACTGGAGATTGCAGCCAGGACTGGCGATTGCAGCCAGGGCTGGCCAGTCATTTCTTGTGCAGTCCCAGTATGAGATGCAATGAAGGACTGGGGATTGCAGCCAGGGCTGGCTGGTAATTCCTTGTGCTGTCCCGGTATGAGATACAGTTCAGGACTGGAGAGTGCAGCCAGGGCTGGCCGGTCATTCATTGTGCAGTCCGAGTATGAGATGCAGTTAAGGAATGGAGAGTGCAGCCAGGGCTGGCCGGTCATTCCTTGTGCAGTCCCAGTATGAGATGCAGTGAAGGACTGGAGATTGTAGCCAGGGCTGGCCTGTCATTCCTTGTGCAGTCCCAGTATGAGATGCAGTGAAGGACTGGAGAGTGCAGCCAGGGCTGGCCGGTCATTTCTTGTGCAGTTCCAGTATGAGATGCAGTGAAGGACTGGAGAGTACAGCCAGGGCTGGCCGGTAATTTCCGGTGCAGTCCCAGTATGAGATGCAGTGAAGGACTGGAGATGGCAGCCAGGGCTGGCCGGTCATTTCCTGTGCAGTCCCAGTACGAGATGCAGTGAAGGACTGGAGAGTGCAGCCAGGGCTGGCCGGTCATTCCTTCTGCAGTCCCAGCATGGGATGTAGTGAAGGGCTGGAGATTGCAGCCCGGGCTGGCTGGTCATTCCTTGTGCAGTCCCAGTATGAGATGCAATGAAGGACTGGAGACTGCAGCCAGGGATGGCCGGTCATTTCTTGTGCAGTTCCAGTATGAGATGCAGTGAAGGACTGGAGATTGCAGCCAGGGCTGGCCAGTCCTTCCTTCTGCAGTCCCAGTAGGAGATACAGTGAAGGACTGGAGATTGAAGCCAGGGCTGGCTGTTCATTCCTTGTGCATTCCTTTAGGAGATGCAGTGAAGGATTGGAGAGTACAGCCAGGGCTGGCCGGTCATTTCCGGTGCAATCCCAGTATGAGATGCAGCGAAGGACTGGAGAGTGCAGCCAGGGCTGGCCGGTCATTCCTTGTGCAGTCCCAGTATGAGATGCAGTGAAGGACTGGAGACTGCAGCCAGGGCTGGCCGGTCATTTCTTGTGCAGTCCCAGTATGAGATGCAGTGAAGGACTGGAGATTGAAGCCAGGGCTGGCTGTTCATTCCTTGTGCATTCCTGTAGGAGATGCAGTGAAGGACTGGAGAGTAGAGCCAGGGCTGGCCGGTCATTTCCGGTGCAGTCCCAGTATGAGATGCAGTGAAGGACTGGAGATTGCAGCCAGGGCTGGCCGGTTATTCCTTGTGCAGTCCCAGTGTGAGATGCAGTGAAGGACTGGAGAGTGCAGCCAGGGCTGGCTGTTCATTCCTTGTGCAGTCCCAGTATGAGATGCAGTGAAGGACTGGAGATGGCAGCCAGGACTGGCTAGTCATTTCTCGTGCAGTCCCAGTATGAGATGCAGCGAAGGACTGGAGATTGCAGCCAGGGCTGGCCGGTCATTTCTTGTGCAGTCCCAGTATGAGATGCAGTGAAGGACTGGAGATGGCAGCCAGGGATGGCCGGTCATTTCACATTCATTCCCAGTATGAGATGCAGTGAAGGACTGGAGAGTGCAGCCAGGGCCGGCTGGTCATTTCCTGTGCAGTCCCAGTATGAGATGCAGTGAAGGACTTTAGATGGCAGCCAGGGCTGGCTGTTCATTTCTTGTGCAGGCCCAGTATGAGATGCAATGAAGGACTGGAGATTGCAGCCAGGACTGGAGATTGCAGCCAGGGCTGGCCAGTCATTTCTTGTGCAGTCCCAGTATGAGATGCAATGAAGGACTGTGGATTGCAGCCAGGGCTGGCTGGTAATTCCTTGTGCTGTCCCAGTATGAGATACAGTTCAGGACTGGAGAGTGCAGCCAGGGCTGGCCGGTCATTCCTTGTGCAGTCCCAGTATGAGATGCAGTTAAGGACTGGAGAGTGCAGTTAGGGCTGGCCGGTCATTCCTTGTGCAGTCCCAGTATGAGATGCAGTGAAGGACTGGAGAGTGTAGCCAGGACTGGCCTGTCATTTCTTGTGCAGTTCCAGTATGAGATGCAGTGAAGGACTGGAGAGTACAGCCAGGGCTGGCCGGTAATTTCCGGTGCAGTCCCAGTATGCGATGCAGTGAAGGACTGGAGATGGCAGCCAGGGCTGGCCGGTCATTTCTTGTGCAGTCCCAGTATGAGATGCAGTGAAGGACTGGAGATGGCAGCCAGGGCTGGCCAGTCATTCCTTGTGCAGTCCCAGTATGAGATGTAGTGAAGGACTGGAGAGTGCAGCCAGGGCTGGCTAGTCATTTCCCGTGCATTCCCAGTATGAGATGTAGCGAAGGACTGGAGATTGCAGCCAGGGCTGGCCATTCATTTCTTGTGCAGTCCCAGTATGAGATGCAGTGAAGGACTGGAGATTGCAGCCAGGACTGGAGATTGCAGCCAGGGCTGGCCAGTCATTTCTTGTGCAGTCCCAGTATGAGATGCAATGAAGGACTGTGGATTGCAGCCAGGGCTGGCTGGTAATTCCTTGTGCTGTCCCAGTATGAGATACAGTTCAGGACTGGAGAGTGCAGCCAGGGCTGGCCGGTCATTCCTTGTGCAGTCCCAGTATGAGATGCAGTTAAGGACTGGAGAGTGCAGTTAGGGCTGGCCGGTCATTCCTTGTGCAGTCCCAGTATGAGATGCAGTGAAGGACTGGAGAGTGTAGCCAGGACTGGCCTGTCATTTCTTGTGCAGTTCCATTATGAGATGCAGTGAAGGACTGGAGAATACAGCCAGGGCTGGCCGATAATTTCCGGTGCAGTCCCAGTATGCGATGCAGTGAAGGACTGGAGATGGCAGCCAGGGCTGGCCGGTCATTTCCGGTGCAGTCCCAGTATGAGATGCAGTGAAGGACTGGAGATGGCAGCCAGGGATGGCTAGTCATTTCCCGTGCAGTCCCAGTATGAGATGTAGCGAAGGACTGGAGATTGCAGCCAGGGCTGGCCATTCAATTCTTGTGCAGTCCCAGTATGAGATGCAGTGAAGGACTGGAGATAACAGCCAATGCCGGCTGGTCATTTCCCGTGCTGTCCTAGTATAGGATGCAGTGAAGGACTGGAGATTGCAGCCAGGGCCGGCTGGTCATTTCCTGTGCAGTCCCAGTATGAGATGCAGCGAAGGACTGGAGATTGCAGCCAGGGCTGGCCGGTCATTTCTTGTGCAGTCCCAGTATGAGATGCAGTGAAGGACTGGAGATGGCAGCCAGGGATGGCCGGTCATTTCACATGCATTCCCAGTATGAGATGCAGTGAAGGACCGGAGAGTGCAGCCAGGGCCGGCTGGTAATTTCCTGTGCAGTCCCAGTATGAGATGCAGTGAAGGACTGGAAATTGCAGCCAGGACTGGAGATTGCAGCCAGGGCTGGCCAGTCATGTCTTGTGCAGTCCCAGTATGAGATGCAATGAAGGACTGGAGATTGCAGCCAGGACTGGAGATTGCAGCCAGGGCTGGCCAGTCATTTCTTGTGCAGTCCCAGTTTGAGATGCAATGAAGGACTGGGGATTGCAGCCAGGGATTGCTGGTAATTCCTTGTGCTGTCCCAGCATGAGATACAGTTCAGGACTGGAGAGTGCACCCAGGGCTGGCCGGTCATTCCTTGTGCAGTCCCAGTATGAGATGCAGTTAAGGACTGGAGAGTGCAGCCAGGGCTGGCCGGTCATTACTTGTGCAGTCCCAGTATGAGATGCAGTGAAGGACTGGAGAGTGTAGCCAGGGCTGGCCGGTCATTCCTTGTGCAGTCCCAGTATGAGATGCAGTGAAGGACTGGAGAGTGCAGCAAGTGCTGGCCGGTCATTTCTTGTGCAGTTCCAGTATGAGATGCAGTGAAGGACTGGAGAGTGCAGCCGGGCTGGTCGGTCATTCCTTGTGCAGTCCCAGTATGAGATGCAGTGAAGGATTGGAGACTGCAGCCAGGGCTTGCCGGTCATTTCTTGTGCAGTTCCAGTATGAGATGCAATGAAAGACTGGAGATGGCAGCCAGGGCTGGCCGGTCATTTCCCGTGCAGTCCCAGTACTAGATGCAGTGAAGGACTGAAGAGTGCAGCCAGGGCTGACCGGTCATTCCTTCTGCAGTCCCAGCATGGGATGTAGTGAAGGACTGGAGATTGCAGCCCGGGCTGGCTGGTCATTCCTTGTGCAGTCCCAGTATGAGATGCAATGAAGGACTGGAGATTGCAGCCAGGACTGGAGATTGCAGCCAGGGCTGGCCTGTCATTTCTTGTGCAGTCCCAGTATGAGATGCAGTGAAGGACTGGAGACTGCAGCCAGGGCTGGCCGGTCATTTCTTGTGCAGTCCCTGTATGAGATGCAGTAAAGGACTGGAGATTGCAGCCAGGGGTGGCCAGTCATTTCTTGTGCAGTCCCTGTATGAGATGCAGTAAAGGACTGGAGATTGCAGCCAGTGCTGGTCAATCATTCCTTGTGCAGTCCCAGTATGAGATGCAATGAAGGACTGGAGATTGCAGCCAGGGCTGGCTGTTCATTCCTTGTGCAGTCAGAGTATGAGATGCAGTGAAGGACTGGAGATTGCAGCCAGGGCTGGCCGGTCATTTCTTGTGCAGTCCCTGTATGAGATGCAGCGAAGGACTGGAGATTGCAGCCAGGGCTGGCTGTTCATTCCTTGTGCAGTCAGAGTATGAGATGCAGTGAAGGACTGGAGATTGCAGCCAGGGCTGGCCGGTCATTTCTTGTGCAGTCCCAGTATGAGATGCAGTGAAGGACTGGAGATGGCAGCCAGGGATGGCCGGTCATTTCACATGCATTCCCAGTATGAGATGCAGTGAAGGACTGGAGATTGCAGCCAGGGCTGGCTGGTCATTCCTTGGGCAGTCCCAGTATGAGATGCAATGAAGGACTGGAGATTGCAGCCAGGACTGGAAATTGCAGCCAGGGCTGGCCAATCATTTCTTGTGCAGTCCCAGTATGAGATGCAGTGAAGGACTGGAGATTGCAGCCAGGGCTGGTCAGTCATTCCTTGTGCAGTCCCAGTATGAGATGCAGTGAAGGACTGGAGAGTGTAGCCAGGGCTGGCCGGTCATTCCTTGTGCAGTCCCAGTATGAGATGCAGTGAAGGACTGGAGATGGCAGCCAGGGCTGGCCGGTCATTTCTTGTGCAGTTCCAGTATGAGATGCAGTGAAGGACTGGAGAGTGCAGCCAGGGCTGGCCGGTCATTTCTTGTGCAGTTCCAGTATGAGATGCAGTGAAGGACTGGAGAGAGCAGCCAGGGCTGGCCGGTCATTCCTTGTGCAGTCCCAATATCAGATGCAGTGAAGGACTGGAGACTGCAGCCAGGGCTGGCCGGTCATTTCTTGTGCAGTTCCAGTATGAGATGCAGTGAAGGACTGGAGATGGCAGCCAGGGCTGCCCGGTCATTTCCTGTGCAGTCCCAGTACGAGATGCAGTGAAGGACTGGAGAGTGCAGCCAGGGCTGGCCGGTCATTCCTTCTGCAGTCCCAGCATGGGATGTAGTGAAGGACTGGAGATTGCAGCCCAGGCTGGCCGGTCATTCCTTGTGCAGTCCCAGTATGAGATGCAATGAAGGACTGGAGATTGCAGCCAGGACTGGAGTTTGCAGCCAGGGCTGGCCAGTCATTTCTTGTGCAGTCCCAGTATGAGATGCAGTGAAGGACTGGAGATTGCAGCCAGGGCTGGCCAGTCCTTCCTTCTGCAGTCCCAGTATGAGATGCAGTGAAGGACTGGAGACTGCAGCCAGGGCTGGCCGGTCATTTCTTGTGCAGTTCCAGTAGGAGATACAGTGAAGGACTGGAGTTTGAAGCCAGGGCTGGGTGTTCATTCCTTGTGCATTCCTGTAGGAGATGCAGTGAAGGATTGGAGAGTACAGCCAGGGCTGGCCGGTCATTTCCGGTGCAGTCCCAGTATGAGATGCAGTGAAGGACTGGAGAGTGCAGCCAGGGCTGGCCAGTCATTCCTTGTGCAGTCCCAGTATGAGATGCAGTGAAGGACTGGAGACTGCAGCCAGGGCTGGCCGGTCATTTCTTGTGCAGTCCCAGTATGAGATGCAGTGAAGGACTGGAGATTGAAGCCAGGGCTGGCTGTTCATTCCTTGTGCATTCCTGTAGGAGATGCAGTGAAGGACTGGAGAGTACAGCCAGGGCTGGCCAGTCATTTCGGGTGCAGTCCCAGTATCAGATGCAGTGAAGGACTGGAGATGGCAGCCAGGGCTGGCCGGTCATTCCTTGTGCAGTCCCAGTGTGAGATGCAGTGAAGGACTGGAGAGTGCAGCCAGGGCTGGCTGTTCATTCCTTGTGCAGTCCCAGTATGAGATGCAGTGAAGGACTGGAGATGGCAGCCAGGACTGGCTAGTCATTTCCCATGCAGTCCCATATGAGATGCAGCGAAGGACTGGAGATTGCAGCCAGGGCTGGCCGGTCATTTCTTGTGCAGTCCCAGCATGAGATGTAGTGACGGACTGGAGATGGCAGCCAGGGATGGCCGGTCATTTCACATGCATTCCCAGTATGAGCTGCAGTGAAGGACTGGAGAGTGCAGCCAGGGCCGGCTGGTCATTTCCTGTGCATTCCCAGTATGAGATGCAGTGAAGGACTTTAGATGGCAGCCAGGGCTGGCTGGTCATTTCTTGTGCAGTCCCAGTATGAGATGCAATGAAGGACTGGAGATTGCAGCCAGGACTGGAGATTGCAGCCAGGGCTGGCCAGTCATTTCTTGTGCAGTCCCAGTATGAGATGCAATGAAGGACGAGATTGCAGCCAGGACTGGAGATTGCAGCCAGGGCTGGCCAGTCATTTCTTGTGCACTCCCAGTATGAGATGCAATGAATGACTGGGGATTGCAGCCAGGGCTGGCTGGTAATTCCTTGTGCTGTCCCAGTATGAGATACAGTTCGGGACTGGAGAGTGCAGCCAGGGCTGGCCAGTCATTCCTTGTGCAGTCCCAGTATGAGATGCAGTGAAGGACTGGAGAGTGTAGCCAGGGCTGGCCGGTCATTCCTTGTGCAGTCCCAGTATGAGATGCAGTGAAGGACTGGAGATGGCAGCCAGGGCTGGCCGGTCATTTCTTGTGCAGTTCCAGTATGAGATGCAGTGAAGGACTGGAGAGTGCAGACAGGGCTGGCCGGTCATTTCTTGTGCAGTTCCAGTATGAGATGCAGTGAAGGACTGGAGAGAGCAGCCAGGGCTGGCCGCTCATTCCTTGTGCACTCCCAATATCAGATGCAGTGAAGGACTGGAGACTGCAGCCAGGGCTGGCCGGTCATTTCTTGTGCAGTTCCAGTATGAGATGCAGTGAAGGACTGGAGATGGCAGCCAGGGCTGGCCCGTCATTTCCTGTGCAGTCCCAGTACGAGATGCAGTGAAGGACTGGAGAGTGCAGCCAGGGTTGGCCGGTCATTCCTTCTGCAGTCCCAGCATGGGATGTAGTGAAGGACTGGAGATTGCAGCCAGGGCTGGCCAGTCCTTCCTTCTGCAGTCCCAGTATGAGATGCAGTGAAGGACTGGAGACTGCAGCCAGGGCTGGCCGGTCATTTCTTGTGCAGTTCCAGTAGGAGATACAGTGAAGGACTGGAGATTGAAGCCAGGGCTGGGTGTTCATTCCTTGTGCATTCCTGTAGGAGATGCAGTGAAGGATTGGAGAGTACAGCCAGGGCTGGCCGGTCATTTCCGGTGCAGTCCCAGTATGAGATGCAGTGAAGGACTGGAGAGTGCAGCCAGGGCTGGCCGGTCATTCCTTGTGCAGTCCCAGTATGAGATGCAGTGAAGGACTGGAGACTGCAGCCAGGGCTGGCCGGTCATTTCTTGTGCAGTCCCAGTATGAGATGCAGTGAAGGACTGGAGATTGAAGCCAGGGCTGGCTGTTCATTCCTTGTGCATTCCTGTAGGAGATGCAGTGAAGGACTGGAGAGTACAGCCAGGGCTGGCCGGTCATTTCGGGTGCAGTCCCAGTATCAGATGCAGTGAAGGACTGGAGATGGCAGCCAGGGCTGGCCGGTCATTCCTTGTGCAGTCCCAGTGTGAGATGCAGTGAAGGACTGGAGAGTGCAGCCAGGGCTGGCTGTTCATTCCTTGTGCAGTCCCAGTATGAGATGCAGTGAAGGACTGGAGATGGCAGCCAGGACTGGCTAGTCATTTCCCATGCAGTCCCAGTATGAGATGCAGCGAAGGACTGGAGATTGCAGCCAGGGCTGGCCGGTCATTTCTTGTGCAGTCCCAGCATGAGATGCAGTGACAGACTGGAGATGGCAGCCAGGGATGGCCGATCATTTCACATGCATTCCCAGTATGAGATGCAGTGAAGGACTGGAGAGTGCAGCCAGGACCGGCTGGTCATTTCCTGTGCATTCCCAGTATGAGATGCAGTGAAGGACTTTAGATGGCAGCCAGGGCTGGCTGGTCATTTCTTGTGCAGTCCCAGTATGAGATGCAATGAAGGACTGGAGATTGCAGCCAGGACTGGCGATTGCAGCCAGGGCTGGCCAGTCATTTCTTGTGCAGTCCCAGTATGAGATGCAATGAAGGACTGGGGATTGCAGCCAGGGCTGGCTGGTAATTCCTTGTGCTGTCCCGGTATGAGATACAGTTCAGGACTGGAGAGTGCAGCCAGGGCTGGCCGGTCATTCATTGTGCAGTCCCAGTATGAGATGCAGTTAAGGAATGGAGAGTGCAGCCAGGGCTGGCCGGTCATTCCTTGTGCAGTCCCAGTATGAGATGCAGTGAAGGACTGGAGATTGTAGCCAGGGCTGGCCTGTCATTCCTTGTGCAGTCCCAGTATGAGATGCAGTGAAGGACTGGAGAGTGCAGCCAGGGCTGGCCGGTCATTTCTTGTGCAGTTCCAGTATGAGATGCAGTGAAGGACTGGAGAGTACAGCCAGGGCTGGCAGGTAATTTCCGGTGCAGTCCCAGTATGAGATGCAGTGAAGGACTGGAGATGGCAGCCAGGGCTGGCCGGTCATTTCCTGTGCAGTCCCAGTACGAGATGCAGTGAAGGACTGGAGAGTGCAGCCAGGGCTGGCCGGTCATTCCTTCTGCAGTCCCAGCATGGGATGTAGTGAAGGGCTGGAGATTGCAGCCCGGGCTGGCTGGTCATTCCTTGTGCAGTCCCAGTATGAGATGCAATGAAGGACTGGAGACTGCAGCCAGGGCTGGCCGGTCATTTCTTGTGCAGTTCCAGTATGAGATGCAGTGAAGGACTGGAGATTGCAGCCAGGGCTGGCCAGTCCTTCCTTCTGCAGTCCCAGTAGGAGATACAGTGAAGGACTGGAGATTGAAGCCAGGGCTGGCTGTTCATTCCTTGTGCATTCCTGTAGGAGATGCAGTGAAGGATTGGAGAGTACAGCCAGGGCTGGCCGGTCATTTCCGGTGCAGTCCCAGTATGAGATGCAGCGAAGGACTGGAGAGTGCAGCCAGGGCTGGCCGGTCATTCCTTGTGCAGTCCCAGTATGAGATGCAGTGAAGGACTGGAGACTGCAGCCAGGGCTGGCCGGTCATTTCTTGTGCAGTCCCAGTATGAGATGCAGTGAAGGACTGGAGATTGAAGCCAGGGCTGGCTGTTCATTCCTTGTGCATTCCTGTAGGAGATGCAGTGAAGGACTGGAGAGTAGAGCCAGGGCTGGCCGGTCATTTCCGGTGCAGTCCCAGTATGAGATGCAGTGAAGGACTGGAGATTGCAGCCAGGGCTGGCCGGTTATTCCTTGTGCAGTCCCAGTGTGAGATGCAGTGAAGGACTGGAGAGTGCAGCCAGGGCTGGCTGTTCATTCCTTGTGCAGTCCCAGTATGAGATGCAGTGAAGGACTGGAGATGGCAGCCAGGACTGGCTAGTCATTTCTCGTGCAGTCCCAGTATGAGATGCAGCGAAGGACTGGAGATTGCAGCCAGGGCTGGCCGGTCATTTCTTGTGCAGTCCCAGTATGAGATGCAGTGAAGGACTGGAGATGGCAGCCAGGGATGGCCGGTCATTTCACATTCATTCCCAGTATGAGATGCAGTGAAGGACTGGAGAGTGCAGCCAGGGCCGGCTGGTCATTTCCTGTGCAGTCCCAGTATGAGATGCAGTGAAGGACTTTAGATGGCAGCCAGGGCTGGCTGTTCATTTCTTGTGCAGGCCCAGTATGAGATGCAATGAAGGACTGGAGATTGCAGCCAGGACTGGAGATTGCAGCCAGGGCTGGCCAGTCATTTCTTGTGCAGTCCCAGTATGAGATGCAATGAAGGACTGTGGATTGCAGCCAGGGCTGGCTGGTAATTCCTTGTGCTGTCCCAGTATGAGATACAGTTCAGGACTGGAGAGTGCAGCCAGGGCTGGCCGGTCATTCCTTGTGCAGTCCCAGTATGAGATGCAGTTAAGGACTGGAGAGTGCAGTTAGGGCTGGCCGGACATTCCTTGTGCAGTCCCAGTATGAGATGCAGTGAAGGACTGGAGAGTGTAGCCAGGACTGGCCTGTCATTTCTTGTGCAGTTCCAGTATGAGATGCAGTGAAGGACTGGAGAGTACAGCCAGGGCTGGCCGGTAATTTCCGGTGCAGTCCCAGTATGCGATGCAGTGAAGGACTGGAGATGGCAGCCAGGGCTGGCCGGTCATTTCCGGTGCAGTCCCAGTATGAGATGCAGTGAAGGACTGGAGATGGCAGCCAGGGCTGGCCAGTCATTCCTTGTGCAGTCCCAGTATGAGATGTAGTGAAGGACTGGAGAGTGCAGCCAGGGCTGGCTAGTCATTTCCCGTGCATTCCCAGTATGAGATGTAGCGAAGGACTGGAGATTGCAGCCAGGGCTGGCCATTCATTTCTTGTGCAGTCCCAGTATGAGATGCAGTGAAGGACTGGAGATTGCAGCCAGGACTGGAGATTGCAGCCAGGGCTGGCCAGTCATTTCTTGTGCAGTCCCAGTATGAGATGCAATGAAGGACTGTGGATTGCAGCCAGGGCTGGCTGGTAATTCCTTGTGCTGTCCCAGTATGAGATACAGTTCAGGACTGGAGAGTGCAGCCAGGGCTGGCCGGTCATTCCTTGTGCAGTCCCAGTATGAGATGCAGTTAAGGACTGGAGAGTGCAGTTAGGGCTGGCCGGTCATTCCTTGTGCAGTCCCAGTATGAGATGCAGTGAAGGACTGGAGAGTGTAGCCAGGACTGGCCTGTCATTTCTTGTGCAGTTCCATTATGAGATGCAGTGAAGGACTGGAGAATACAGCCAGGGCTGGCCGATAATTTCCGGTGCAGTCCCAGTATGCGATGCAGTGAAGGACTGGAGATGGCAGCCAGGGCTGGCCGGTCATTTCCGGTGCAGTCCCAGTATGAGATGCAGTGAAGGACTGGAGATGGCAGCCAGGGATGGCTAGTCATTTCCCGTGCAGTCCCAATATGAGATGTAGCGAAGGACTGGAGATTGCAGCCAGGGCTGGCCATTCATTTCTTGTGCAGTCCCAGTATGAGATGCAGTGAAGGACTGGAGATAACAGCCAATGCCGGCTGGTCATTTCCCGTGCTGTCCTAGTATAGGATGCAGTGAAGGACTGGAGATTGCAGCCAGGGCCGGCTGGTCATTTCCTGTGCAGTCCCAGTATGAGATGCAGCGAAGGACTGGAGATTGCAGCCAGGGCTGGCCGGTCATTTCTTGTGCAGTCCCAGTATGAGATGCAGTGAAGGACTGGAGATGGCAGCCAGGGATGGCCGGTCATTTCACATGCATTCCCAGTATGAGATGCAGTGAAGGACCGGAGAGTGCAGCCAGGGCCGGCTGGTAATTTCCTGTGCAGTCCCAGTATGAGATGCAGTGAAGGACTGGAAATTGCAGCCAGGACTGGAGATTGCAGCCAGGGCTGGCCAGTCATGTCTTGTGCAGTCCCAGTATGAGATGCAATGAAGGACTGGAAATTGCAGCCAGGACTGGAGATTGCAGCCAGGGCTGGCCAGTCATTTCTTGTGCAGTCCCAGTATGAGATGCAATGAAGGACTGGGGATTGCAGCCAGGGATTGCTGGTAATTCCTTGTGCTGTCCCAGCATGAGATACAGTTCAGGACTGGAGAGTGCACCCAGGGCTGGCCGGTCATTCCTTGTGCAGTCCCAGTATGAGATGCAGTTAAGGACTGGAGAGTGCAGCCAGGGCTGGCCGGTCATTACTTGTGCAGTCCCAGTATGAGATGCAGTGAAGGACTGGAGAGTGTAGCCAGGGCTGGCCGGTCATTCCTTGTGCAGTCCCAGTATGAGATGCAGTGAAGGACTGGAGAGTGCAGCAAGTGCTGGCCGGTCATTTCTTGTGCAGTTCCAGTATGAGATGCAGTGAAGGACTGGAGAGTGCAGCCGGGCTGGTCGGTCATTCCTTGTGCAGTCCCAGTATGAGATGCAGTGAAGGATTGGAGACTGCAGCCAGGGCTTGCCGGTCATTTCTTGTGCAGTTCCAGTATGAGATGCAATGAAAGACTGGAGATGGCAGCCAGGGCTGGCCGGTCATTTCCCGTGCAGTCCCAGTACTAGATGCAGTGAAGGACTGAAGAGTGCAGCCAGGGCTGACCGGTCATTCCTTCTGCAGTCCCAGCATGGGATGTAGTGAAGGACTGGAGATTGCAGCCCGGGCTGGCTGGTCATTCCTTGTGCAGTCCCAGTATGAGATGCAATGAAGGACTGGAGATTGCAGCCAGGACTGGAGATTGCAGCCAGGGCTGGCCAGTCATTTCTTGTGCAGTCCCAGTATGAGATGCAGTGAAGGACTGGAGACTGCAGCCAGGGCTGGCCGGTCATTTCTTGTGCAGTCCCTGTATGAGATGCAGTAAAGGACTGGAGATTGCAGCCAGGGCTGGCCGGTCATTTCTTGTGCAGTCCCTGTATGAGATGCAGTAAAGGACTGGAGATTGCAGCCAGTGCTGGTCAATCATTCCTTGTGCAGTCCCAGTATGAGATGCAATGAAGGACTGGAGATTGCAGCCAGGGCTGGCTGTTCATTCCTTGTGCAGTCAGAGTATGAGATGCAGTGAAGGACTGGAGATTGCAGCCAGGGCTGGCCGGTCATTTCTTGTGCAGTCCCTGTATGAGATGCAGCGAAGGACTGGAGATTGCAGCCAGGGCTGGCTGTTCATTCCTTGTGCAGTCAGAGTATGAGATGCAGTGAAGGACTGGAGATTGCAGCCAGGGCTGGCCAGTCATTTCTTGTGCAGTCCCTGTATGAGATGTGTTAGGCAGAAACCTGTGCAGTTCCCTTGGGGAACACTGCAAAAGATTTAAGACTACAGGTATAGCAGTAAACCCACTTGGTAGCAGTCTGCACCACCCAGATTTACCTGGTAGCTGTGGCTGAGCAGTCAGACTTCCCTCAAGAAGAGTTAGGCAGTATGCAAAGTATACACAATAGGTACTCAGACACAATAGCACAAGCAAACACTGACCAGAGCTTGGTTTCAAAAGTATATAGTTATTTATTTTAAGAACACATAAGTTGAAAACACTCTAGCAATATATAGTAAAACACTCCAAGCACAGTTATATGCAAAGCAGTCCCAACCCTTATTTCTAACTAGACAACTCTTGGTAAACACCACATAATTCAAACAGAGGTGAGTGTGTAACTTTAGATGACACTCTAGTAGGTTCAAAGAAGGGAGGGAGAAAGAGCAGAATTAGGCTAAACACATCACTCTAAGGTCAAGAACACTTTCAGTAAGCTCAAAGAAGCACAAAGTCACAGGTGAGCAAAAGTCACTAGGCAGGGCCCACTCTTAGAGCGGACAGAGCGAAAACGTGCCCAAGATCACACAGTTTTTTGGGATTCAGAGTCTTGCAAAAGAGTTCGGAAAAGAGTTAGAGAGGCTTAGAAAGTTTAGCCAAGGTGTCCCAGGCAATCCCAGGATCGAAAGCCGGGGGCTAAAACTACCCCGTACAGTCGGTGGCAAGGGAAGCCAGGCGGAACACGGTACCTTAACGGGAAGGATCCTCCAGCGGTGGCAGTTGTTCCAGGCAGTGGCAGCAAGGCTCGACGTCGGTCAGGGGAGAAGAAGATCTCGCTGAAGAGCAGAAGAAGAAGGTCGTTGCACTGCCCGGGAAGAAACCAGCCGCGGAGTCCTCCGGTTAAAGGGTTGTACCGACTTTCGCGGTTGTGGTACAAGTGGGGGGTATTCCGGTTGCTGGGGTGCTTGGCACTGGCAAGGCGGCCACGAGATACCTCGAAGAGCGGAAAGAAGGTGAAAACTGGTTGTCCCCACCAGTCAAGGGAAGGAGCCACTCCGTTAAGAGTTCTCCTCGGTCGTCGGGAAAAGTGGTGAGATGGTTCAGCAGGGCTCCACCGGCGGTGACGTCGTAGCAGGTCAGCTCAGCTCTTCCCTCGTTGGATTCTTAGGTCCTGTGGCGACTTCTAAAGTTCCAGTCCCCAAAGCCCTGCTTTTATGCAGCCAACCCCCATTCACCCAGCCTAGCTGTCACTCAAACATGCTAAGTGGTGAGCCGGCCGGCTCACCACTTGGGCCAATCAGGATGGAGTGCGACTTGAGTTACCTAGGTAACTCAGTCCAGGGTGCCTAAATCCCCCTCCACCTCTCCTAAGTACCCCAGACAGAGTGGCACCACTTTGGAGGGCTTCTGTGGAGAAGCCCGCCAAAAGTGGGACAAAGGGCTCCACTTTGGGTCAGAGTTACAGAGGCGAACGCCAACGCCATTTTAGAATCAAGTTTTGGCAAAAAATCCCAACCGGAGTTATAATAATAAATATATAAACCGGCGGTATGTTTAAGGCTACCGTAAATAAATAATTAAATGTGTTAGCCTAAAACAATGGGAAATCCCATAGGAAAATATTCGCGGTCGAATATAAAAAGTAGTTTCCACTGCCACCAGCCAAAACTCGATCAGGGGGGACGGAGATGTGCCCCCTCGACTAACAGACCCTGGGGCAATCGAATTGCCCCAGCCAGTACGTCCACAATATGATGGTTTGTACTGGTTCTGTTCAGGATTTAAGACTAGTAAAGTCTTTGGTGACTTTACATGCCCTGGGAGACAGTAGTCAGTCCCAGGGTATGGAGTCTATGTGGGGGAGTCCCTAGGACACCCCTGGGTTACGGCACGGAGGGTGCTGTGTAACCCATATTACAAAAACACATGAGGCCCTATGGGGTAAAAGACCCCATAGCCCATTCAACACAAGGTAAACCACAGGAACACACTTCAAACATGCCCAAGAGTGAGGGTAAAAGAGTCTCACTCTTGGCAGGAGAAAAAAAAGAAACCCCAGAAATCCAGCAAAGCTGCTGGGGGACTCACTAGGTAGGGAAATTCAGCCTAAACAGAGAATTCTCCCTAACAAGATGCAGTAAAGGACTGGAGATGGCAGCCAGGGCTGGTCAATCATTCCTTGTGCAGTCCCAGTATGAGATGCAATGAAGGACTGGAGATTGCAGCCAGGGCTGGCTGGTCATTTCCTGTGGAGTTCCAGTATTAGATGCAGTGAAGGACTGGAGAGTGCAGCCAGGGCTGGCCAGTCATTTCTTGTGCAGTCCCAGTATGAGATTCAGTGAAGCACTGGAGATAACAGCCAGGGCCGGCTGGTCATTTCCCGTGCAGTCCTAGTATGGGATGCAGTGAAGGACTGGAGATGGCAGCCAGGGCTGGCCGGTCATTCCTTCAGCAGTCCCAGCATGGGATGTAGTGAAGGACTGGAGATTGCAGCCAGGACTGGAGACTGAAGCCAGGGCTGGCCGGTCATTTCTTGTGCAGTTCCAGTATGAGATGCAGTGAAAGACTGGAGATGGCAGCCAGGGCTGGCCGGTCATTCCTTGTGCAGTCCCAGTGTGAGATGCAGTGAAGGACTGGAGATTACAGCCAGGGCCGGCTGGTCATTTCCTGTGCAGTCCCAGTATGAGATGCAATGAAGGACTGGGGATTACAGCCAGGGCAGTCCGGTCATTCCTTCTGCAGTCCCAGCATGGGATGTAGTGAAGGACTGGAGATTGCAGCCAGGACTGGAGACTGAAGCCAGGGCTGGCCGGTCATTTCTTGTGCAGTTCCAGTATGAGATGCAGTGAAAGACTGGAGATGGCAGCCAGGGCTGGCCGGTCATTCCTTGTGCAGTCCCAGTGTGAGATGCAGTGAAGGACTGGAGAGTGCAGCCAGGGCTGGCTGTTCATTCCTTGTGCAGTCCCAGTATGAGATGCAGTGAAGGACTGGAGTTGGCAGCCAGGACTGGCTAGTCATTTCCCATGCAGTCCCAGTATGAGATGCAGCGAAGGACTGGAGATTGCAGCCAGGGCTGGCCGGTCATTTCTTGTGCAGTCCCAGTATGAGATGCAGTGAAGGACTGGAGATGGCAGCCAGGGATGGCCGGTCATTTCACATACATTCCCAGTATGAGATGCAGTGAAGGACTGGAGAGTGCAGCCAGGGCCGGCTGGTCATTTCCTGTGAAGTCCCAGTATGAGATGCAGTGAAGGACTTTAGATGGCAGCCAGGGCTGGCTGGTCATTTCTTGTGCAGTCCCAGTATGAGATGCAATGAAGAACTGGAGATTGCAGCCAGGTCTGGAGATTGCAGCCAGGGCTGGCCAGTCATTTCTTGTGCAGTCCCAGTATGAGATGCAATGAAGGACTGGAGATTGCAGCCAGGACTGGAGATTGCAGCCAGGGCTGGCCGGTCATTTCCGGTGCACTCCCAGTATGAGATGCAGTGAAGGACTGGAGATTGCAGCCAGGGCTGGCCGGTCATTCCTTGTGCAGTCCCAGTGTGAGATGCAGTGAAGGACTGGAGAGTGCAGCCAGGGCTGGCTGTTCATTCCTTGTGCAGTCCCAGTATGAGATGCAGTGAAGGACTGGAGATGGCAGCCAGGACTGGCTAGTCATTTCCCGTGCAGTCCCAGTATGGGATGCAGCGAAGGACTGGAGATTGCAGCCAGGGCTGGCCGGTCATTTCTTGTGCAGTCCCACTATGAGATGCAGTGAAGGACTGGAGATGGCAGCCAGGGATGGCCGGTCATTTCACATGCATTCCCAGTAGGAGATGCAGTGAAGGACTGGAGAGTGCAGCCAGGGCCGGCTGGTCATTTCCTGTGCAGTCCCAGTATGAGATGCAGTGAAGGACTTTAGATGGCAGCCAGGGCTGGCTGGTCATTTCTTGTGCAGTCCCAGTATGAGATGCAATGAAGGACTGGAGATTGCAGCCAGGACTGGAGATTGCAGCCAGGACTGGCCAGTCATTTCTTGTGCAGTCCCAGTATGAGATGCAATGAAGGACTGTGGATTGCAGCCAGGGCTTTCTGGTAATTCCTTGTGCTGTCCCAGTATGAGATACAGTTCAGGACTGGAGAGTGCAGCCAGGGCTGGCCGGTCATTCCTTGTGCAGTCCCAGTATGAGATGCAGTTAAGGACTGGAGAGTGCAGCCAGGGCTGGCCGGTCATTCCTTGTGCAGTCCCAGTATGAGATGCAGTGAAGGACTGGAGAGTGTAGCCAGGACTGGCCTGTCATTTCTTGTGCAGTTCCAGTATGTGATGCAGTGAAGGACTGGAGAGTACAGCCAGGGCTGGCCGGTAATTTCCGGTGCAGTCCCAGTATGCGATGCAGTGAAGGACTGGAGATGGCAGCCAGGGCTGGCCGGTCATTTCCGGTGCAGTCCCAGTATGAGATGCAGTGAAGGACTGGAGATGGCAGCCAGGGCTGGCCGGTCATTCCTTGTGCAGTCCCAGTATGAGATGTAATGAAGGACTGGAGAGTGCAGCCAGGGCTGGCTGTTCATTCCTTGTGCAGTCCCAGTATGAGATGCAGTGAAGGACTGGAGATGGCAGCCAGGACTGGCTAGTCATTTCCCGTGCAGTCCCAGTATGAGATGTAGCGAAGGACTGGAGATTGCAGCCAGGGCTGGCCATTCATTTCTTGTGCAGTCCCAGTATGAGATGCAGTGAAGGACTAGAGAGTGCCCTCAGGGCTGGCCGGTCATTTCTTGTGCAGTCCCAGTATGAGATGCAGTGAAGGACTGGAGATAACAGCCAAGGCCGGCTGGTCATTTCCCGTGCTGTCCTAGTATGGGATGCAGTGAAGGACTGGAGATTGCAGCCAGGGCCGGCTGGTCATTTCCCGTGCAGTCCCAGTATGAGATGCAGCGAAGGACTGGAGATTGCAGCCAGGGCTGGCCGGTCATTTCTTGTGCAGTCCCAGTATGAGATGCAGTGAAGGACTGAAGATGGCAGCCAGGGATGGCCGGTCATTTCACATGCATTCCCAGTATGAGATGCAGTGAAGGACCGGAGAGCGCAGCCAGGGCCGGCTGGTCATTTCCTGTGCAGTCCCAGTATGAGATGCAGTTAAGGACTGGAGATTGCAGCCAGGACTGGAGATTGCAGCCAGGGCTGGCAAGTCATTTCTTGTGCAGTCCCAGTATGAGATGCAATGAAGGACTGGGGATTGCAGCCAGGGCTGGCTGGTAATTCCTTGTGCCGTCCCAGTATGAGATACAGTTCAGGACTGGAGAGTGCAGCCAGGGCTGCCCGGTCATTCCTTGTGCAGTCCCAGTATGAGATGCAGTGAAGGACTGGAGAGTGTAGCCAGGACTGGCCGGTCATTCCTTGTGCAGTCCCAGTATGAGATGCAGTGAAGGACTGGAGAGTGCAGCCAGTGCTGGCCGGTCATTTCTTGTGCAGTTCCAGTATGAGATGCAGTGAAGTACTGGAGAGTGAAGCCAGGGCTGGCCGGTCATTCCTTGTACAGTCCCAGTATGAGATGCAGTGAAGGATTGGAGACTGCAGCCAGGGCTTGCCGGTCATTTCTTGTGCAGTTCCAGTATGAGTTGCAATGAAGGACTGGAGATGGCAGCCAGGGCTGGCCGGTCATTTCCCGTGCAGTCCCAGTACTAGATGCAGTGAAGGACTGAAGAGTGCAGCCAGGGCTGGCCGGTCATTCCTTCTGCAGTCCCAGCATGGGATGTAGTGAAGGACTGGAGATTGCAGCCCGGGCTGGCTGGTCATTCCTTGTGCAGTCCCAGTATGAGATGCAATGAAGGACTGGAGATTGCAGCCAGGACTGGAGATTGCAGCCAGGGCTGGCCAGTCATTTCTTGTGCAGTCCCAGTATGAGATGCAGTGAAGGACTGGAGATTGCAGCCAGGGCTGGCCAGTCCTTCCTTGTGCAGTCCAAGTATGAGATGCAGTGAAGGACTGGAGAGTGCAGCCAGGGCTGGCCGATCATTCCTTGTGCAGTCCCAGTATGAGATGCAGTGAAGGACTTGAGACTGCAGCCAGGGCTGGCCGGTCATTTCTTGTGCAGTCCCTGTATGAGATGCAGTAAAGGACTGGAGATTGCAGCCAGGGCTGGCCGGTCATTTCTTGTGCAGTCCCTGTATGAGATGCAGTAAAGGACTGGAGATTGCAGCCAGGGCTGGTCAATCATTCCTTGTGCAGTCCCAGTATGAGATGCAATGAAGGACTCGAGATTGCAGCCAGGGCTGGCTGTTCATTCCTTGTGCAGTCAGAGTATGAGATGCAGTGAAGGACTGGAGATTGCAGCCAGGGCTGGCCGGTCATTTCTTGTGCAGTCCCTGTATGAGATGCAGCGAAGGACTGGAGATTGCAGCCAGGGCTGGCTGTTCATTCCTTGTGCAGTCAGAGTATGAGATGCAGTGAAGGACTGGAGATTGCAGCCAGGGCTGGCCAGTCATTTCTTGTGCAGTCCCAGTATGAGATTCAGTGAAGCACTGGAGATAACAGCCAGGGCCGGCTGGTCATTTCCCGTGCAGTCCTAGTATGGGATGCAGTGAAGGACTGGAGATGGCAGCCAGGGCTGGCCGGTCATTTCACATGCATTCCCAATATGAGATGCAGTGAAGGACTGGAGATAACAGCCAGGGCAGTCCGGTCATTCCTTCTGCAGTCCCAGCATGGGATGTAGTGAAGGACTGGAGATTGCAGCCAGGACTGGAGACTGAAGCCAGGGCTGGCCGGTCATTTCTTGTGCAGTTCCAGTATGAGATGCAGTGAAAGACTGGAGATGGCAGCCAGGCTGGACGGTCATTTCTTGCGCAGTCCCAGTACGAGATGCAATGAAGGACTGGAGAGTGCAGCCAGGTCTGGCCGGTCATTCCTTGTGCAGTCCCAGTATGAGATGCAGTGAAAGACTGGATATTGCAGCCAGGGCTGGCCGGTCATTCCTTGTGCAGTCCTAGTATGAGATGCAGTGAAGGACTGGAGATGACAGCCAGGGCTGGCTGGTCATTACTTGTGCATTCCCAGTATGAGATGCAGTGAAGGACTGGCGAATGCAGCCAGGGCCGGCCGCTCATTTTCCGTGCAGTTCCCGTATGAGATGGAGTGATGGACTGGAGATTGCAGCCAGTGCCGGCTGATAATTCCTTGTGCAGTCCCAGTAAGAGATACAGTGAAGGACTGGAGATTGCAGCCAGGGCTGGCTGGTCATTCCTTGGGCAGTCCCAGTATGAGATGCAATGAAGGACTGGAGATTGCAGCTAGGACTGGAAATTGCAGCCAGGGCTGGCCAATCATTTCTTGTGCAGTCCCAGTATGAGATGCAGTGAAGGACTGGAGATTGCAGCCAGGGCTGGTCAGTCATTCGTTGTGCAGTCCCAGTATGAGATGCAATGAAGGACTGGAGAGTACAGCCAGGGCTGGCCGGTCATTTCTTGTGCAGTCCCAGTATGAGATGCAGTGAAGGACTGGAGATTGCAGCCAGGACTGGAAATTGCAGCCAGGGCTGGCCAATCATTTCTTGTGCAGTCCCAGTATGAGATGCAGTGAAGGACTGGAGATTGCAGCCAGGGCTGGTCAGTCATTCCTTGTGCAGTCCCAGTATGAGATGCAATGAAGGACTGGAGAGTGCAGCCAGGGCTAGCCGGTCATTCCTTGGGCAGTCCCAGTATGAGATGCAATGAAGGACTGGAGATTGCAGCCAGGACTGGAAATTGCAGCCAGGGCTGGCCAATCATTTCTTGTGCAGTCCCAGTATGAGATGCAGTGAAGGACTGGAGATTGCAGCCAGGGCTGGTCAGTCATTCCTTGTGCAGTCCCAGTATGAGATGCAATGAAGGACTGGAGAGTGCAGCCAGGGCTGGCCGGTCATTTCTTGTGCAGTCCCAGTATGAGATGCAGTGAAGGACTGGAGATGGCAGCCAGGGCTGGCCGATCATTTCACATGCAGGCCCAGTATGAGATGCAGTGAAGGACTGGAGATGGCAGCCAGGGCTGGCCAGTCATTCCTTGTGCAGTCCCAGTATGAGATGCAGTGCAGGACTGGAGATGCAGCCAGGGCTGGCTAGTCATTCCTTGTGCAGTCAGATTATGAGATGCAGTGAAGGACTGGAGATTGCAGCCAGGGTTGGCCGTTCATTTCTTGTGCAGTACCAGTATGGAATGCAGTGAAGGACTGGAGGTGGCAGGCAGGGCTGGCCGGTCATTTCTTGTGCAGTCCCAGTATGAGATGCATTGAAGGACTGGAGAGTGCAGCCAGGGCTGTCCGGTCATTCCTTCTGCAATCCCAGCATGGGATGTAGTGAAGGACAGGAGATTGCAGCCCGGGCTGGCTGGTCATTCCTTGTGCAGTCCCAGTATGAGATGCAATGAAGGACTGGAGATTGCAGCCAGGACTGGAGAGTGCAGCCAGGGCTGGCTGTTCATTCCTTGTGCAGTCCCAGTATGAGATGCAGTGAAGGACTGGAGATGGCAGCCAGGTCTGGTGGGTCATTCCTTGTGGAATCCCTGTATGAGACGCAGTGAAGGACTGGAGATGGCAGCCAGGGCTGGCCGGTCATTTCCTGTGCAGTCCCACTATGAGATGCAGTTAACGACTGGAGAGTGCAGCCCTGACTGGCTAGTCATTTCCTGTGCAGTCCCAGTATGAGATCCTATGAAGGACGGGAGATTGCAGCCAGGGCTGGATACTAATTTCTTGTGCAGTCCCAGTATGAGATGCAGTGAAAGACTGGAGATTGCAGTCAGGGCTGGCCGGTCATTTTTTGTGCAGTCCCAGTATGAGATGCAGCGAAAGACCGTAGATTGCAGTACGGGCTGGCCGGTCATTTCTTGTGCAGTCCCAGTATGAGATGCAGGGAAGGACTGGAGATTGCTTCCAGGGCTGGCTGGTCATTCCTTGTGCAGTCCCTGTATGAGATGCAATAAAGGACTGGAGATTGCAGCCAGGACTAGAGATTGCAGCCAGGGCTGGCCAGTCATTTCTTGTGCAGTCCCAGTATGAGATGCAGTGAAGGACTGGAGAGTGCAGCCAGGGCTGTCCGGTCATTTCTTGTGCAGTCCTAGTATGAGATGCAGTGAAGGACTAGAGCGTGCCCCCAGGACTGGCTGGTCATTTCCTGTGCAGTTCCAGTATGAGATGCAGTGAAGGACTGGAGATTGCAGTCAAGGCTGACTGGTCATTTCCTGTGCAGTCCCAGTATGAGTTGCAGTGAAGGACTGGAGATTGCAGCCAGGGCTGGCTGTTCATTCCTTGTGCAGTCCCAGTATGAGATGCAGTGAAGGACAGGAGAGTGCAGCCAGGGCTGGCAAGTCATTTCATATGCAGTCCCAGTATGAGATGCAGTGAAGGACTGGAGATGACAGCCAGGGCTGGCTGGTCATTTCTTGTGCAGTCCTAGTATGAGATGCAGTGAAGGACTGGAGACTGCAGCCGGGGCTGGTCGGTCATTTCCAGTGCAGTCCCAGTATGAGATGCAGTGAAGGACTGGAGAGTGCAGCCAGGGCTGGCTAGTCATTTCTTGTGCAGTCCCAGTATGAGATGCAGTGAAGGGCTGGAGATGGCAGCCAGGGCTGGCTGGTCATTCCTTGTGCAGTCCCAGTATGAGATTCAGTGAAGTACTGGAGTGTGTAGCCAGGGCTGGCCGGTCATTCCTTGTGCAGTCCCAGTATGAGATGCAGTGAAGGACTGGAGACTGCAGCCGGGGCTGGCCGGTCATTTACAGTGCAGTCCCAGTACGAGATGCAGTGAAGGACTGGAGAGTGCAGCCAGGGCTGGCGAGTCATTTCACATGCAGTCCCAGTATGAGATGCAATGAAGGACTGGAAAGTGAAGCCAGGGCTGGCTGGTAATTTCTTGTGCAGTCCCAGTATGAGATGCAGCGTAGGACCGGAGATTTCATTCAGGGCTGGCTAGTCATTTCCTGTGCAGTCCAGTATGAGATGCAGTGAAGGACTGGAGATTGCAGCCAAGGCTGGCTGGTCATTTCCCGTGCAGTCCCATATTGGGATGCAGTGAACAACTGGAGAGTGCACCCAGGGCTGGCCGGTCATTTCTTGTGCAGTCCCAGTATGAGATGCAGTGAAGGACAGGATATTGCAGCCAAGGCTGGCCGGTCATTCCTTGTGCAGTCCCAGTATGAGATGCAGTGAAGGACTGGAGATGGCAGCCAGGGCTGGCTGGTCATTCCTTGTGCAGTCCCAGTATGAGATGCAGTGAAGGACTGGAGAGTGCAGCCAGGGCTGGCCGGTCATTCCTTGTGCAGTCCCAGTATGAGATGCCGTGAAGGACTGGAGATGACAGCCAGGGCTGGCTGGTCATTTCTTGAGCAGTCCCAGTATGAGATGCAGTGAAGGACTGGAGAGTGCAGCCAGGGCCGGCTGGTAATTCCTTTTGCAGTCCCAGTAAGAGATGCAGTGAAGGACTGGAGATTGCAGCCAGGGCTGGCTGGTCATTCCTTGGGCAGTCCCAGTATGAGATGCAATGAAGGACTGGAGATTGCAGCCAGGACTGGAGATTGCAGCCAGGGCTGGCCAGTCATTTCTTGTGCAGTCCCAGTATGAGATGCAGTGAAGGACTGGAGATTGCAGCCAGGGCTGGTCAGTCATTCCTTGTGCAGTCCCAGTATGAGATGCAGTGAAGGACTGGAGAGTGCAGCCAGGGCTGGTCAGTCATTCCTTGTGCAGTCCCAGTATGAGATGCAGTGAAGGACTGGAGAGTGCAGCCAGGGCTGGCTGGTCATTTCCGGTGCAGTCCCAGTATGAGATGCAGTGAAGGACTGGAGAGTGCAGACAGGGCTGGCTGGTCATTTCCCGTGCAGTCCCAGTATGAGATGCAGTGAAGGACTGGAGAGTGCAGCCAGGGCTGGCAAGTCATTCCTTGTGCAGTCCCAGTATGAGATGCAGTGAAGGACTTGAGAGTGCTGCCATGGCTGGCGACTCATTTCACATGCAATCCCAGTATGAGATGCATTGAAGGACTGGCGATGGCTTTCAGGGCTGGCTGGTAATTCCTTGTGCAGTCCCAGTATGAGATGCAGTGAAGGACTGGAGATGACAGCCAGGGCTGGCTGTTCATTTCCCGTGCAGTCCCAGTATGGGATGCAGTGAAGGACTGGAGAGTGCAGCCAGGGCTGGCCGGTCATTCCTTGTGCAGTCCCAGTATGAGATGCAGGGAAGGACTGGAGATTGCAGCCAGGGCCGGCCGGTCATTTCCCGTGCAGTTCTAGTCTGGGATGCAGTGAAGGACTGAAGATGGCAGCCAGGGCTGGCTGGTCATTTCACATGCATTCCCAGTATGAGATGCAGTGAAGGACTGGAGAGTGCAGCCAGGGCCGGCTGGTCATTTCCTGTGCAGTCCCAGTATGTGATGCAGTGAAGGACTGGAGATGGCAGCCAGGGCTGGCTAGTCATTCCTTGTGCAGTCCCAGTATGAGATGCAGTGAAGGACTGTAGAGTGCAGCCAGGGCTGGCCGGTCATTCCTTGTGCAGTCCCAGTATGAGATGCAGTGAAGGACTGGAGAGTGCAGCCAGGGCTGGCCGGTCATTCCTTGTGCAGTCCCAGAATGAGATGCAGTTAAGGACTGGAGATTGCAGCCAGGGCTGGCTGGTCATTTCCTGTGGAGTTCCAGTATGAGATGCAGTGAAGGACTGGAGAGTGCAGCCAGGGCTGGCCGGTCATTCCTTGTGCAGTCCCAGTATGAGATGCAGTGAAGGACTGGAGAGTATAGCCAGGGATGGCCAGTCATTCCTTGTGCAGTCCCAGTATGAGATGCAGTGAAGGACTGGAGAAAGCAGCCAGGGCTGGCCAGTCATTTCTTGTGCAGTCCCAGTATGAGATGCAGTGAAGGACTGGAGATGGCAGCCAGGGTTGGCTGGTCATTCCTTGTGCAGTCCCAGTATGAGATGCAGTGAAATACTGGAGAGTGCAGCCAGGGCTGGCCGGTCATTTCCTGTGCAGACCCAGTATGAGATGCAGTTAAGGACTGAGGATTGCAGCCAGGGCTGGCTGGTCATTTCCTGTGGAGTTCCAGTATGAGATGCAGTGAAGGACTGGAGAGTGCAGCCAGGGCTGGCCGGTCATTTCTTGTGCAGTCCCAGTATGAGATGCAGTGAAGGACTGGAGATAACAGCCAAGGCCGGCCGGTCATTTCCTGTGCAGTCCTAGTATGGGATGCAGTGAAGGACTGGAGATGGCAGCCAGGGCTGGCTGGTCACATCTTGTGCAGTCCCAGTGCGAGATGCAGTGAAGGACTAGAGATGGCAGCCAGGGCTGGCCGGTCATTTCACATGCATTCCCAGTATGAGATGCAGTGAAGGACTGGAGAGTGCAGTCAGGGCCGGCTGGTCATTTCCTGTGCAGTCCCAGTATGAGGTGCAGTGAAGGACTGGAGATGGCAGCCAGGGCTGGCCGGTCATTTCTTGTGCAGTCCAGTATGAGATGCAGTGAAGGACTGGAGATTGCAGTCAGGGCTGGGCGGTCATTTCTTTTGCAGTCCCAGTATGAGATGCAGTGAAGGACTGGAGGTGGCAGGCAGGGCTGGCCGGTCATTTCTTGTGCAGTCCCAGTATGAGATGCAGTGAAGGACTGGAGAGTGCAGCCAGGGCTGTCCGGTCATTCCTTCTGCAGTCCCAGCATGGGATGTAGTGAAGGACTGGAGATTGCAGCCCGGGCTGGCTGGTCATTCCTTGTGCACAGTTCCAGTATGAGATGCAGTGAAGGAATGGAGATGGCAGCCAGGGCTGGCTGGTCATTCCTTGTGCAGTCCCAGTATGAGATGCAGTGAAGGACTGGAGAGTGCAGCCAGGGCTGGCCAGTCATTTCCGGTGCAGTCCCAGTATGAGATGCAGTGAAGGACTGGAGAGTGCAGCCAGGGCTGGCCGGTCATTCCTTGTGCAGTCCCAGTATGAGATGCAGGGAAGGACTGGAGATTGCGGCCAGGGCTGGCTGGTCATTCCTTGTGCAGTCCCAGTATGAGATGCAATGAAGGACTGGAGATTGTAGCCAGGACTGGAGAGTGCAGCCAGGGCTGGCCGGTCATTCCTTGTGCAGTCCCAGTATGAGATGCAGGGAAGGACTGGAGATTGCTGCCAGGGCTGGCTGGTCATTCCTTGTGCAGTCCCAGTATGAGATGCAATGAAGGACTGGAGATTGCAGCCAGGAATGGAGATTGCAGCCAGGGCTGGCCACTCATTTCTTGTGCAGTCCCAGTATGAGATGCAGTGAAGGACTGGAGAGTGCAGCCAGGGCTGGCCGGTCATTCCTTGTGCGGTCCCAGTATGAGATGCAATGAAGGACTGGGGATTGCAGCCAGGGCTGGCTGGTAATTCCTTGTGCAGTCCCAGTATGAGATGCAGTTAAGGACTGGAGAGTGCAGCCAGGGCTGGCCGGTCATTCCTTGTGCAGTCCCAGTATGAGATGCAGTTAAGGACTGGAGAGTGCAGCTAGGGCTGGCCGGTCATTCCTTGTGCAGTCCCAGTATGAGAAGCAGTGAAATACTGGAGAGTGCAGCCAGGGCTGGCCGGTCATTTCCTGTGCAGACCCAGTATGAGATGCAGTTAAGGACTGAGGATTGCAGCCAGGGCTGGCTGGTCATTTCCTGTGGAGTTCCAGTATGAGATGCAGTGAAGGACTGGAGAGTGCAGCCAGGGCTGGCCGGTCATTTCTTGTGCAGTCCCAGTATGAGATGCAGTGAAGGACTGGAGATTGCAGCCAGGGCTGGCCGTTCATTTCTTGTGCAGTACCAGTATGAGATGCAGTGAAGGACTGGAGGTGGCAGGCAGGGCTGGCTGGTCATTTCTTGTGCAGTCCCAGTATGAGATGCATTGAAGGACTGGAGAGTGCAGCCAGGGCTGTCCGGTCATTCCTTCTGCAATCCCAGCATGGGATGTAGTGAAGGACAGGAGATTGCAGCGCGGGCTGGCTGGTCATTCCTTTTGCAGTCCCAGTATGAGATGCAATGAAGGACTGGAGATTGCAGCCAGGACTGGAGAGTGCAGCCAGGGCTGGCTGTTCATTCCTTGTGCAGTCCCAGTATGAGATGCAGTGAAGGACTGGAGATGGCAGCCAGGTCTGGTGGGTCATTCCTTGTGGAATACCTGTATGAGACGCAGTGAAGGACTGGAGATGGCAGCCAGGGCTGGCCGGTCATTTCCTGTGCAGTCCCACTATGAGATGCAGTTAACGACTGGAGAGTGCAGCCCTGACTGGCTAGTCATTTCCTGTGCAGTCCCAGTATGAGATCCTATGAAGGACGGGAGATTGCAGCCAGGGCTGGATACTAATTTCTTGTGCAGTCCCAGTATGAGATGCAGTGAAAGACTGGAGATTGCAGTCAGGGATGGCCGGTCATTTTTTGTGCAGTCCCAGTATGAGATGCAGCGAAAGACCGTAGATTGCAGTACGGGCTGGCCGGTCATTTCTTGTGCAGTCCCAGTATGAGAAGCAGGGAAGGACTGGAGATTGCTTCCAGGGCTGGCTGGTCATTCCTTGTGCAGTCCCAGTATGAGATGCAATGAAGGACTGGAGATTGCAGCCAGGACTAGAGATTGCAGCCAGGGCTGGCCAGTCATTTCTTGTGCAGTCCCAGTATGAGATGCAGTGAAGGACTGGAGAGTGCAGCCAGGGCTGTCCGGTCATTTCTTGTGCAGTCTTAGTATGAGATGCAGTGAAGGCCTAGAGCGTGCCCCCAGGACTGGCTGGTCATTTCCTGTGCAGTTCCAGTATGAGATGCAGTGAAGGACTGGAGATTGCAGTCAAGGCTGACTGGTCATTTCCTGTGCAGTCCCAGTATGAGTTGCAGTGAAGGACTGGAGATTGCAGCCAGGGCTGGCTGGTCATTCCTTGGGCAGTCCCAGTATGAGATGCAATGAAGGACTGGAGATTGCAGCCAGGGCTGGCTGGTCATTCCTTGGGCAGTCCCAGTATGAGATGCAATGAAGGACTGGAGATTGCAGCAAGGACTGGAGATTGCAGCCAGGGCTGGCCAGTCATTTCTTGTGCAGTCCCAGTATGAGATGCAGTGAAGGACTGGAGATTGCAGCCAGGGCTGGTCAGTCATTCCTTGTGCAGTCCCAGTATGAGATGCAGTGAAGGACTGGAGAGTGCAGCCAGGGCTGGTCAGTCATTCTTTGTGCAGTCCCAGTATGAGATGCAGTGAAGGACTGGAGAGTGCAGCCAGGGCTGGCTGGTCATTTCCGGTGCAGTCCCAGTATGAGATGCAGTGAAGGACTGGAGAGTGCAGACAGGGCTGGCTGGTCATTTCCCGTGCAGTCCCAGTATGAGATGCAGTGAAGGACTGGAGAGTGCAGCCAGGGCTGGCAAGTCATTCCTTGTGCAGTCCCAGTATGAGATGCAGTGAAGGACTTGAGAGTGCTGCCAGGGCTGGCGACTCATTTCACATGCAATCCCAGTATGAGATGCATTGAAGGACTGGCGATGGCATTCAGGGCTGGCTGGTAATTCCTTGTGCAGTCCCAGTATGAGATGCAGTGAAGGACTGGAGATGACAGCCAGGGCTGGCTGGTCATTTCCCGTGCAGTCCCAGTATGGGATGCAGTGAAGGACTGGAGAGTGCAGCCAGGGCTGGCCGGTCATTCCTTGTGCAGTCCCAGTATGAGATGCAGGGAAGGACTGGAGATTGCAGCCAGGGCCGGCCGGTCATTTCCCGTGCAGTTCTAGTCTGGGATGCAGTGAAGGACTGAAGATGGCAGCCAGGGCTGGCTGGTCATTTCACATGCATTCCCAGTATGAGATGCAGTGAAGGACTGGAGAGTGCAGCCAGGGCCGGCTGGTCATTTCCTGTGCAGTCCCAGTATGTGATGCAGTGAAGGACTGGAGATGGCAGCCAGGGCTGGCTAGTCATTCCTTGTGCAGTCCCAGTATGAGATGCAGTGAAGGACTGTAGAGTGCAGCCAGGGCTGGCCGGTCATTCCTTGTGCAGTCCCAGTATGAGATGCAGTGAAGGACTGGAGAGTGCAGCCAGGGCTGACCGGTCATTCCTTGTGCAGTCCCAGTATGAGATGCAGTTAAGGACTGGAGATTGCAGCCAGGGCTGGCTGGTCATTTCCTGTGGAGTTCCAGTATAAGATGCAGTGAAGGACTGGAGAGTGCAGCCAGGGCTGGCCGGTCATTCCTTGTGCAGTCCCAGTATGAGATGCAGTGAAGGACTGGAGAGTATAGCCAGGGATGGCGAGTCATTCCTTGTGCAGTCCCAGTATGAGATGCAGTGAAGGACTGGAGAAAGCAGCCAGGGCTGGCCAGTCATTTCTTGTGCAGTCCCAGTATGAGATGCAGTGAAGGACTGGAGATGGTAGCCAGGGTTGGCTGGTCATTCCTTGTGCAGTCCCAGTATGAGATGCAGTGAAATACTGGAGAGTGCAGCCAGGGCTGGCCGGTCATTTCCTGTGCAGACCTAGTATGAGATGCAGTTAAGGACTGAGGATTGCAGCCAGGGCTGGCTGGTCATTTCCTGTGGAGTTCCAGTATGAGATGCAGTGAAGGACTGGAGAGTGCAGCCAGGGCTGGCCGGTCATTTCTTTTGCAGTCCCAGTATGAGATGCAGTGAAGGACTGGAGATAACAGCCAAGGCCGGCCGGTCATTTCCTGTGCAGTCCTAGTATGGGATGCAGTGAAGGACTGGAGATGGCAGCCAGGGCTGGCTGGTCACATCTTGTGAGTTCCCAGTGCGAGATGCAGTGAAGGACTAGAGATGGCAGCCAGGGCTGGCCGGTCATTTCACATGCATTCCCAGTATGAGATGCAGTGAAGGACTGGAGAGTGCAGTCAGGGCCGGCTGGTCATTTCCTGTGCAGTCCCAGTATGAGGTGCAGTGAAGGACTGGAGATGGCAGCCAGGGCTGGCCGGTCATTTCTTGTGCAGTCCAGTATGAGATGCAGTGAAGGACTGGAGATTGCAGTCAGGGCTGGGCGGTCATTTCTTTTGCAGTCCCAGTATGAGATGCAGTGAAGGGCTGGAGGTGGCAGGCAGGGCTGGCCGGTCATTCCTTGTGCAGTCCCAGTATGAGATGCAGTGAAGGACTGGAGATTGCAGCCAGGGCTGGTCAGTCATTCCTTGTGCAGTCCCAGTATGAGATGCAATGAAGGACTGGAGAGTGCAGCCAGGGCTGGCCGGTCATTTCTTGTGCAGTCCCAGTATGAGATGCAGTGAAGGACTGGAGATGGCAGCCAGGGCTGGCCGATCATTTCACATGCAGGCCCAGTATGAGATGCAGTGAAGGACTGGAGATGGCAGCCAGGGCTGGCCAGTCATTCCTTGTGCAGTCCCAGTATGAGATGCAGTGCAGGACTGGAGATGCAGCCAGGGCTGGCTAGTCATCCCTTGTGCAGTCAGATTATGAGATGCAGTGAATGACTGGAGATTGCAGCCAAGGCTGGCCGTTCATTTCTTGTGCAGTACCAGTATGGAATGCAGTGAAGGACTGGAGGTGGCAGGCAGGGCTGGCCGGTCATTTCTTGTGCAGTCCCAGTATGAGATGCATTGAAGGACTGGAGAGTGCAGCCAGGGCTGTCCGGTCATTCCTTCTGCAATCCCAGCATGGGATGTAGTGAAGGACAGGAGATTGCAGCCCGGGCTGGCTGGTCATTCCTTGTGCAGTCCCAGTATGAGATGCAATGAAGGACTGGAGATTGCAGCCAGGACTGGAGAGTGCAGCCAGGGCTGGCTGTTCATTCCTTGTGCAGTCCCAGTATGAGATGCAGTGAAGGACTGGAGATGGCAGCCAGGTCTGGTGGGTCATTCCTTGTGGAATCCCTGTATGAGACGCAGTGAAGGACTGGAGATGGCAGCCAGGGCTGGCCGGTCATTTCCTGTGCAGTCCCACTATGAGATGCAGTTAACGACTGGAGAGTGCAGCCCTGACTGGCTAGTCATTTCCTGTGCAGTCCCAGTATGAGATCCTATGAAGGACGGGAGATTGCAGCCAGGGCTGGATACTAATTTCTTGTGCAGTCCCAGTATGAGATGCAGTGAAAGACTGGAGATTGCAGTCAGGGCTGGCCGGTCATTTTTTGTGCAGTCCCAGTATGAGATGCAGCGAAAGACCGTAGATTGCAGTACGGGCTGGCCTGTCATTTCTTGTGCAGTCCCAGTATGAGATGCAGGGAAGGACTGGAGATTGCTTCCAGGGCTGGCTGGTCATTCCTTGTGCAGTCCCAGTATGAGATGCAATGAAGGACTGGAGATTGCAGCCAGGACTAGAGATTGCAGCCAGGGCTGGCCAGTCATTTCTTGTGCAGTCCCAGTATGAGATGCAGTGAAGGACTGGAGAGTGCAGCCAGGGCTGTCCGGTCATTTCTTGTGCAGTCCTAGTATGAGATGCAGTAAAGGACTAGAGCGTGCCCCCAGGACTGGCTGGTCATTTCCTGTGCAGTTCCAGTATGAGATGCAGTGAAGGACTGGAGATTACAGTCAAGGCTGACTGGTCATTTCCTGTGCAGTCCCAGTATGAGATGCAGTGAAGGACTGGAGATGACAGCCAGGGCTGGCTGGTCATTTCTTGTGCAGTCCCAGTATGAGATGCAGTGAAGGACTGGAGACTGCAGCCGGGGCTGGTCGGTCATTTCCAGTGCAGTCCCAGTATGAGATGCAGTGAATGGCTGGAGATGGCAGCCAGGGCTGTCTGGTCATTCCTTGTGCAGTCCCAGTATGAGATTCAGTGAAGTACTGGAGTGTGTAGCCAGGGCTGGCCGGTCATTCCTTGTGCAGTCCCAGTATGAGATGCAGTGAAGGACTGGAGAGTGCAGCCAGGGCTGGCTGGTCATTTCCGGTGCAGTCCCAGTATGAGATGCAGTGAAGGACTGGAGAGTGCAGACAGGGCTGGCTGGTCATTTCCCGTGCAGTCCCAGTATGAGATGCAGTGAAGGACTGGAGAGTGCAGCCAGGGCTGGCAAGTCATTCCTTGTGCAGTCCCAGTATGAGATGCAGTGAAGGACTTGAGAGTGCTGCCATGGCTGGCGACTCATTTCACATGCAATCCCAGTATGAGATGCATTGAAGGACTGGCGATGGCTTTCAGGGCTGGCTGGTAATTCCTTGTGCAGTCCCAGTATGAGATGCAGTGAAGGACTGGAGATGACAGCCAGGGCTGGCTGTTCATTTCCCGTGCAGTCCCAGTATGGGATGCAGTGAAGGACTGGAGAGTGCAGCCAGGGCTGGCCGGTCATTCCTTGTGCAGTCCCAGTATGAGATGCAGGGAAGGACTGGAGATTGCAGCCAGGGCCGGCCGGTCATTTCCCGTGCAGTTCTAGTCTGGGATGCAGTGAAGGACTGAAGATGGCAGCCAGGGCTGGCTGGTCATTTCACATGCATTCCCAGTATGAGATGCAGTGAAGGACTGGAGAGTGCAGCCAGGGCCGGCTGGTCATTTCCTGTGCAGTCCCAGTATGTGATGCAGTGAAGGACTGGAGATGGCAGCCAGGGCTGGCTAGTCATTCCTTGTGCAGTCCCAGTATGAGATGCAGTGAAGGACTGTAGAGTGCAGCCAGGGCTGGCCGGTCATTCCTTGTGCAGTCCCAGTATGAGATGCAGTGAAGGACTGGAGAGTGCAGCCAGGGCTGGCCGGTCATTCCTTGTGCAGTCCCAGAATGAGATGCAGTTAAGGACTGGAGATTGCAGCCAGGGCTGGCTGGTCATTTCCTGTGGAGTTCCAGTATGAGATGCAGTGAAGGACTGGAGAGTGCAGCCAGGGCTGGCCGGTCATTCCTTGTGCAGTCCCAGTATGAGATGCAGTGAAGGACTGGAGAGTATAGCCAGGGATGGCCAGTCATTCCTTGTGCAGTCCCAGTATGAGATGCAGTGAAGGACTGGAGAAAGCAGCCAGGGCTGGCCAGTCATTTCTTGTGCAGTCCCAGTATGAGATGCAGTGAAGGACTGGAGATGGCAGCCAGGGTTGGCTGGTCATTCCTTGTGCAGTCCCAGTATGAGATGCAGTGAAATACTGGAGAGTGCAGCCAGGGCTGGCCGGTCATTTCCTGTGCAGACCCAGTATGAGATGCAGTTAAGGACTGAGGATTGCAGCCAGGGCTGGCTGGTCATTTCCTGTGGAGTTCCAGTATGAGATGCAGTGAAGGACTGGAGAGTGCAGCCAGGGCTGGCCGGTCATTTCTTGTGCAGTCCCAGTATGAGATGCAGTGAAGGACTGGAGATAACAGCCAAGGCCGGCCGGTCATTTCCTGTGCAGTCCTAGTATGGGATGCAGTGAAGGACTGGAGATGGCAGCCAGGGCTGGCTGGTCACATCTTGTGCAGTCCCAGTGCGAGATGCAGTGAAGGACTAGAGATGGCAGCCAGGGCTGGCCGGTCATTTCACATGCATTCCCAGTATGAGATGCAGTGAAGGACTGGAGAGTGCAGTCAGGGCCGGCTGGTCATTTCCTGTGCAGTCCCAGTATGAGGTGCAGTGAAGGACTGGAGATGGCAGCCAGGGCTGGCCGGTCATTTCTTGTGCAGTCCAGTATGAGATGCAGTGAAGGACTGGAGATTGCAGTCAGGGCTGGGCGGTCATTTCTTTTGCAGTCCCAGTATGAGATGCAGTGAAGGACTGGAGGTGGCAGGCAGGGCTGGCCGGTCATTTCTTGTGCAGTCCCAGTATGAGATGCAGTGAAGGACTGGAGAGTGCAGCCAGGGCTGTCCGGTCATTCCTTCTGCAGTCCCAGCATGGGATGTAGTGAAGGACTGGAGATTGCAGCCCGGGCTGGCTGGTCATTCCTTGTGCACAGTTCCAGTATGAGATGCAGTGAAGGAATGGAGATGGCAGCCAGGGCTGGCTGGTCATTCCTTGTGCAGTCCCAGTATGAGATGCAGTGAAGGACTGGAGAGTGCAGCCAGGGCTGGCCAGTCATTTCCGGTGCAGTCCCAGTATGAGATGCAGTGAAGGACTGGAGAGTGCAGCCAGGGCTGGCCGGTCATTCCTTGTGCAGTCCCAGTATGAGATGCAGGGAAGGACTGGAGATTGCGGCCAGGGCTGGCTGGTCATTCCTTGTGCAGTCCCAGTATGAGATGCAATGAAGGACTGGAGATTGTAGCCAGGACTGGAGAGTGCAGCCAGGGCTGGCCGGTCATTCCTTGTGCAGTCCCAGTATGAGATGCAGGGAAGGACTGGAGATTGCTGCCAGGGCTGGCTGGTCATTCCTTGTGCAGTCCCAGTATGAGATGCAATGAAGGACTGGAGATTGCAGCCAGGAATGGAGATTGCAGCCAGGGCTGGCCACTCATTTCTTGTGCAGTCCCAGTATGAGATGCAGTGAAGGACTGGAGAGTGCAGCCAGGGCTGGCCGGTCATTCCTTGTGCGGTCCCAGTATGAGATGCAATGAAGGACTGGGGATTGCAGCCAGGGCTGGCTGGTAATTCCTTGTGCAGTCCCAGTATGAGATGCAGTTAAGGACTGGAGAGTGCAGCCAGGGCTGGCCGGTCATTCCTTGTGCAGTCCCAGTATGAGATGCAGTTAAGGACTGGAGAGTGCAGCTAGGGCTGGCCGGTCATTCCTTGTGCAGTCCCAGTATGAGAAGCAGTGAAATACTGGAGAGTGCAGCCAGGGCTGGCCGGTCATTTCCTGTGCAGACCCAGTATGAGATGCAGTTAAGGACTGAGGATTGCAGCCAGGGCTGGCTGGTCATTTCCTGTGGAGTTCCAGTATGAGATGCAGTGAAGGACTGGAGAGTGCAGCCAGGGCTGGCCGGTCATTTCTTGTGCAGTCCCAGTATGAGATGCAGTGAAGGACTGGAGATTGCAGCCAGGGCTGGCCGTTCATTTCTTGTGCAGTACCAGTATGAGATGCAGTGAAGGACTGGAGGTGGCAGGCAGGGCTGGCTGGTCATTTCTTGTGCAGTCCCAGTATGAGATGCATTGAAGGACTGGAGAGTGCAGCCAGGGCTGTCCGGTCATTCCTTCTGCAATCCCAGCATGGGATGTAGTGAAGGACAGGAGATTGCAGCGCGGGCTGGCTGGTCATTCCTTTTGAAGTCCCAGTATGAGATGCAATGAAGGACTGGAGATTGCAGCCAGGACTGGAGAGTGCAGCCAGGGCTGGCTGTTCATTCCTTGTGCAGTCCCAGTATGAGATGCAGTGAAGGACTGGAGATGGCAGCCAGGTCTGGTGGGTCATTCCTTGTGGAATACCTGTATGAGACGCAGTGAAGGACTGGAGATGGCAGCCAGGGCTGGCCGGTCATTTCCTGTGCAGTCCCACTATGAGATGCAGTTAACGACTGGAGAGTGCAGCCCTGACTGGCTAGTCATTTCCTGTGCAGTCCCAGTATGAGATCCTATGAAGGACGGGAGATTGCAGCCAGGGCTGGATACTAATTTCTTGTGCAGTCCCAGTATGAGATGCAGTGAAAGACTGGAGATTGCAGTCAGGGATGGCCGGTCATTTTTTGTGCAGTCCCAGTATGAGATGCAGCGAAAGACCGTAGATTGCAGTACGGGCTGGCCGGTCATTTCTTGTGCAGTCCCAGTATGAGAAGCAGGGAAGGACTGGAGATTGCTTCCAGGGCTGGCTGGTCATTCCTTGTGCAGTCCCAGTATGAGATGCAATGAAGGACTGGAGATTGCAGCCAGGACTAGAGATTGCAGCCAGGGCTGGCCAGTCATTTCTTGTGCAGTCCCAGTATGAGATGCAGTGAAGGACTGGAGAGTGCAGCCAGGGCTGTCCGGTCATTTCTTGTGCAGTCTTAGTATGAGATGCAGTGAAGGCCTAGAGCGTGCCCCCAGGACTGGCTGGTCATTTCCTGTGCAGTTCCAGTATGAGATGCAGTGAAGGACTGGAGATTGCAGTCAAGGCTGACTGGTCATTTCCTGTGCAGTCCCAGTATGAGTTGCAGTGAAGGACTGGAGATTGCAGCCAGGGCTGGCTGGTCATTCCTTGGGCAGTCCCAGTATGAGATGCAATGAAGGACTGGAGATTGCAGCCAGGGCTGGCTGGTCATTCCTTGGGCAGTCCCAGTATGAGATGCAATGAAGGACTGGAGATTGCAGCAAGGACTGGAGATTGCAGCCAGGGCTGGCCAGTCATTTCTTGTGCAGTCCCAGTATGAGATGCAGTGAAGGACTGGAGATTGCAGCCAGGGCTGGTCAGTCATTCCTTGTGCAGTCCCAGTATGAGATGCAGTGAAGGACTGGAGAGTGCAGCCAGGGCTGGTCAGTCATTCTTTGTGCAGTCCCAGTATGAGATGCAGTGAAGGACTGGAGAGTGCAGCCAGGGCTGGCTGGTCATTTCCGGTGCAGTCCCAGTATGAGATGCAGTGAAGGACTGGAGAGTGCAGACAGGGCTGGCTGGTCATTTCCCGTGCAGTCCCAGTATGAGATGCAGTGAAGGACTGGAGAGTGCAGCCAGGGCTGGCAAGTCATTCCTTGTGCAGTCCCAGTATGAGATGCAGTGAAGGACTTGAGAGTGCTGCCAGGGCTGGCGACTCATTTCACATGCAATCCCAGTATGAGATGCATTGAAGGACTGGCGATGGCATTCAGGGCTGGCTGGTAATTCCTTGTGCAGTCCCAGTATGAGATGCAGTGAAGGACTGGAGATGACAGCCAGGGCTGGCTGGTCATTTCCCGTGCAGTCCCAGTATGGGATGCAGTGAAGGACTGGAGAGTGCAGCCAGGGCTGGCCGGTCATTCCTTGTGCAGTCCCAGTATGAGATGCAGGGAAGGACTGGAGATTGCAGCCAGGGCCGGCCGGTCATTTCCCGTGCAGTTCTAGTCTGGGATGCAGTGAAGGACTGAAGATGGCAGCCAGGGCTGGCTGGTCATTTCACATGCATTCCCAGTATGAGATGCAGTGAAGGACTGGAGAGTGCAGCCAGGGCCGGCTGGTCATTTCCTGTGCAGTCCCAGTATGTGATGCAGTGAAGGACTGGAGATGGCAGCCAGGGCTGGCTAGTCATTCCTTGTGCAGTCCCAGTATGAGATGCAGTGAAGGACTGTAGAGTGCAGCCAGGGCTGGCCGGTCATTCCTTGTGCAGTCCCAGTATGAGATGCAGTGAAGGACTGGAGAGTGCAGCCAGGGCTGGCCGGTCATTCCTTGTGCAGTCCCAGTATGAGATGCAGTTAAGGACTGGAGATTGCAGCCAGGGCTGGCTGGTCATTTCCTGTGGAGTTCCAGTATAAGATGCAGTGAAGGACTGGAGAGTGCAGCCAGGGCTGGCCGGTCATTCCTTGTGCAGTCCCAGTATGAGATGCAGTGAAGGA
The DNA here is from genome assembly GCF_040938575.1 of Ambystoma mexicanum. Classification (NCBI taxonomy): domain Eukaryota; kingdom Metazoa; phylum Chordata; class Amphibia; order Caudata; family Ambystomatidae; genus Ambystoma; species Ambystoma mexicanum. The sequence goes on along the minus strand of NC_090929.1, from coordinate 22,440,968 downwards.
CTGGAGAGTATAGCCAGGGATGGCGAGTCATTCCTTGTGCAGTCCCAGTATGAGATGCAGTGAAGGACTGGAGAAAGCAGCCAGGGCTGGCCAGTCATTTCTTGTGCAGTCCCAGTATGAGATGCAGTGAAGGACTGGAGATGGTAGCCAGGGTTGGCTGGTCATTCCTTGTGCAGTCCCAGTATGAGATGCAGTGAAATACTGGAGAGTGCAGCCAGGGCTGGCCGGTCATTTCCTGTGCAGACCTAGTATGAGATGCAGTTAAGGACTGAGGATTGCAGCCAGGGCTGGCTGGTCATTTCCTGTGGAGTTCCAGTATGAGATGCAGTGAAGGACTGGAGAGTGCAGCCAGGGCTGGCCGGTCATTTCTTTTGCAGTCCCAGTACGAGATGCAGTGAAGGACTGGAGATAACAGCCAAGGCCGGCCGGTCATTTCCTGTGCAGTCCTAGTATGGGATGCAGTGAAGGACTGGAGATGGCAGCCAGGGCTGGCTGGTCACATCTTGTGAGTTCCCAGTGCGAGATGCAGTGAAGGACTAGAGATGGCAGCCAGGGCTGGCCGGTCATTTCACATGCATTCCCAGTATGAGATGCAGTGAAGGACTGGAGAGTGCAGTCAGGGCCGGCTGGTCATTTCCTGTGCAGTCCCAGTATGAGGTGCAGTGAAGGACTGGAGATGGCAGCCAGGGCTGGCCGGTCATTTCTTGTGCAGTCCAGTATGAGATGCAGTGAAGGACTGGAGATTGCAGTCAGGGCTGGGCGGTCATTTCTTTTGCAGTCCCAGTATGAGATGCAGTGAAGGGCTGGAGGTGGCAGGCAGGGCTGGCCGGTCATTCCTTGTGCAGTCCCAGTATGAGATGCAGTGAAGGACTGGAGATTGCAGCCAGGGCTGGTCAGTCATTCCTTGTGCAGTCCCAGTATGAGATGCAATGAAGGACTGGAGAGTGCAGCCAGGGCTGGCCGGTCATTTCTTGTGCAGTCCCAGTATGAGATGCAGTGAAGGACTGGAGATGGCAGCCAGGGCTGGCCGATCATTTCACATGCAGGCCCAGTATGAGATGCAGTGAAGGACTGGAGATGGCAGCCAGGGCTGGCCAGTCATTCCTTGTGCAGTCCCAGTATGAGATGCAGTGCAGGACTGGAGATGCAGCCAGGGCTGGCTAGTCATCCCTTGTGCAGTCAGATTATGAGATGCAGTGAATGACTGGAGATTGCAGCCAAGGCTGGCCGTTCATTTCTTGTGCAGTACCAGTATGGAATGCAGTGAAGGACTGGAGGTGGCAGGCAGGGCTGGCCGGTCATTTCTTGTGCAGTCCCAGTATGAGATGCATTGAAGGACTGGAGAGTGCAGCCAGGGCTGTCCGGTCATTCCTTCTGCAATCCCAGCATGGGATGTAGTGAAGGACAGGAGATTGCAGCCCGGGCTGGCTGGTCATTCCTTGTGCAGTCCCAGTATGAGATGCAATGAAGGACTGGAGATTGCAGCCAGGACTGGAGAGTGCAGCCAGGGCTGGCTGTTCATTCCTTGTGCAGTCCCAGTATGAGATGCAGTGAAGGACTGGAGATGGCAGCCAGGTCTGGTGGGTCATTCCTTGTGGAATCCCTGTATGAGACTGTTAGGGAGAATTCTCTGTTTAGGCTGAATTTCCCTACCTAGTGAGTCCCCCAGCAGCTTTGCTGGATTTCTGGGGTTTAATTTTTTTCTCCTGCCAAGAGTGAGACTCTTTTACCCTCACTCTTGGACATGTTGAAGTGTGTTATCTTGGACAAACCTTGTGTTGAATGGGCTATGGGGTCTTTTACTCCATAGGGCCTCATGTATTTTTGTGATGTGGGTCACACAGCACCCTCTGTGCCGTGACCCAGGGGTGTCCTAGGGACTCCCCAACATAGACTCCATACCCTGGGACTGACTACTGTCTCCCAGGGCATGTAAAGTCACCAAAGACTTTGCTAGTCTTGAATCCTGAACAGAACCAGTACAAACCATCATATTGTGGACGTACTGGCTGGGGCAATTCGATTGCCCCAGGGTCTGTTAGTCGAGGGGGCACGTCTCCGTCCCCCCTGATCGAGTTTTGGCTGGTGGCAGTGGAAACTACTTTTTATATTCGACCGCGAATATTTCCCTATGGGATTTCCCATTGTTTTAGGCTAACACATTTAATTATTTATTTACGGTAGCCTTAAACATACCGCCGGTTTATATATTTATTTTTATAACTCCGGTTGGGACTTTTTGCCAAAACTTGATCCTAAAATGGCGTTGGTGTTCGCCTCTGTAACTCTGACCCAAAGTGGAGCCCTTTGTTCCACTTTTGGCGGGCTTCTCCACAGAAGCCCTCCAAAGTGGTGCCACTCTGTCTGGGGTACTTAGGAGGGGTGGAGGGGGATTTAGGCACCCTGGACTGAGTTACCTTGGTAACTCAAGTCGCACTCCGTCCTGATTGGCCCAAGTGGTGAGCCGCCCGGCTCACCACTTAGCATGTTTGAGTGACAGCTAGGCTGGGTGAATGGGGGCTTGCTGCATAAAAGCAGGGCTTTGGGGACTGGGACTTCAGAAGTCGCCACAGGACCAAGAATCCGACGAGGGAAGAGCTGAGCCGACCTGCTTCGACGACACCACCCGGTGGAGCCCTGCTGAACCGTCTCACCACTTTTTCCCGACGACCGAGGAGAACTCTTAACGGAGTGGCTCCTTCCCTTGACTGGTGGGGACAACCAGTTTTCGCCTTCTTTCCGTTCTTTGAGGTATCTCGTGGCCGCCTTGCCTGTGCCAAGCACCCCGGCAACCGGAATACCACACTTTACCCCCATACCGCGAAAGTCGGTACCAACCCTTTAACCGGAGGACTCCGCGGCTGGTTTCTTCCCGGGCAGTGCAACGACCCTCTTCTTCTGCGCTTCAGCGAGAACTTCTTCTCCCCTGACCGACGTCGAGCCCTGCTGCCACTGCCTGGAACAACTGCCCCCGCTGGAGGATCCTTTCCGCTTAAGGTACTGTGTTCCGCCTGGCTTCCCTTGCTACCGACTGTACGGGGTAGATTTAGTCCCCGGCTTTCGAACCTGGGAGTGCCTGGGACACTTTGGCTAAACTTTCCGAGCCACTCTAAACTTTTTTTGACTCTTTGCAAGACTTTGAATCTCTAACTAACAGTGTGATCTTGGGCACATTTTCGCTCCGGCTACTCTAAGAGTGGGCCCTGCCTAGTGACTTTTGCTCACCTGTGACTTTTGTGCTTCTTTAAGCCTATTGCAAGTGTTCTGGACCTTAGAGTGGTGTGTTTAACCCATTTCTGCTTTTTCTCTCCCTTTCTTGGAAACTACTAGAGTGTCATCTAACGTTAAGCACTCACCTCTGTTTTAATTAAGTGGTGTTAACCTAGAGTTGTCTAGATAGGAGAAAGGATTGAATCTACTTTCATTATAACTGTGTTTGAAGTGTTTACTATATTTTGCTAGAGTGTTTTTAACGTATGTGTATTTTAAATAAATAACTATATACTTTTGAAACCAAGCTCTGGTCAGTGTTTGCTTGTGCTATTGTGTTTTGGTACATATTGTGTATACTTTGCATACTGCCTAACTCTTCTTGAGAGAAGTCTGACTGCTCAGCCACAGCTACCAGGTAAATCTGGGTGGTACAGACTGCTACCAAAGGGGTTTACTGCTCTACCTGTAGTCTTAAATCTTTTGCAGTGTTCCCCAAGGGAACTGCACAGGTTTCTGCCTAACACTGGTGTACAGCGGTGGGATTTGTATTGAGTATACATTTTATTGTGCTTTAGATACCTTAGTGCAACTAACCACAAAGCTTAGCACTGAAAAAGTAAAACCTCTAACATGTCAGTTATAGAAAGCTATAGTCAAGAGTCCCTTGCAGCCAAAACTGCTGATTGTTTAAGAGTGCTCTGTAAACATAAGGATCTCCTGACTAAGGGCAAGAAAATGGAGCTGATTGAAAGATTGTTAGCTAACCAAAGTCTGGGTGAGGGTTCAGAGGAACCTACCACTCCAGCAACTGTAGATGACAGTATTGAAGTTAACATGGAGCAAAATGTTGATGATTCTGAGGAAGAGTCAGAAGAGGAGGGTGAGGCTGTTGTAACTGTCCCCCCTAGGCCTCTGCCTGCTCTACCTGCTGTACCTACTGGACCTTTACCAGGTCCCACATTTAGTCCTCAGTACTTTGAACTGGAGAAAATGAAGCTAGAATTGGAGTATAAGAAACTTAATGCTCAAACTGACAAAGAACTAAGGCTAAGGGAAATGGAGCTCAAGTATGACTTAGAAATGAAGAAATTATCTGTTGAGAATGTTTCTCTCTCTGGCTCCTCTAGAAGTTCCAGTCCTAAAAGACCCCGGATGCCTAAAGAATTGGTTGGTATGTATGAGCCTAAGTTGGATGTGTTGGATTGGTTGTCTCTGTTTGAATATAATCATGGGCTCCAGAACATCACAGGAAATGACTTACTCACCTGGTTGTTCTCTAGGCTTCCCCCTGTTGCAACTGATGTGGTAATGGAGATGGGGGAGGAGGATAGGAAGGACTATGAATGTGTGAAACTAGCTTTGATAGCTAGGTTTGGGAAGACCCCTTCCCAGTATCTTAAGAGGTTTAGGAGCCTCAAAAAGCATGATGGTACCCCTTGGGCTACCTGGGTGAATGAATGTTTGAAAAACTTAGAGGGATGGATTAAGGGTTACAAGGTGAACACTTATGAAGGTATGAAGAATTTGTTTATGTTGGAGACTATTTATGATGCCTGCTCTCCTGAGCTCAGACAACACTTGGCTGATTCCAGGGAATTGGATTCCCGGAAACTAGCTAAGGCTGCTGACTTGTGGGTTGCCAACAGGGCCACTCACAAGGATTCTGGGGTAACTCAGAAGAAGGATGGGGAAAAACAGTCTAAGAAGGACTCCAAAGAGAATTCTAATACTACAAATTCCAAAGAGGGCCCCAAACAAAACTATAAGGGTAAGCCACAAGGGAAACCAAATCAGGCTAGTGTACCTTCTGGTCCCAGACCAGAAGGAGGTCAGAACAAGCCTCCATTCCAGCGAGCCTTTGGCTCATGCTTTGTTTGTAAGGCTACTGACCATGTGAAAGGAGACCCCAGATGTAAGGGTAAACCTTCAGGGGTCCAGCTTGCCTCCTTAGCCTTCGCTCCAGAAGAGGAAGTACATATGGCAAGTGGAAACTTTCTATTACTAGCTGATGAACCCACTGGAGTCTCAGCTAGTGTTTCTTTAGTCTCTCTGGGGTTGTGGGAGCAACAGAATTTAGATGTCTATAACTCTATCCCAGATAATACTAAAGAGTATTATAAGGACAGTGTCCAGGTGAATGGTCAGGAGACTCCTGCCATTAGGGACACTGGAGCCAGCATAACTGTGGTGGATGAATCATTTTTCAAGGCAGAGGATGTTGCTAAGGCACCCAAATGCCTCACCAAGTTAGCTGGTGGGCCTGTGCAGATGTGTCCCCAGTTACCAGTTCTCATCCAATGTAATGATATGGCTGTAAAAATACCTGTCAGTGTACAATGTGAAGTGCCAGGTAGGGTTCTGTTGGGTAATGACCTCAAAGCTCTTGGAGTTGTATCTCATACCCCCAGACCTCCTAGCAAAAGGTTTCAGGAACTCACAAAACCTGCAAGGGAGAAAACCCTGAGAGGGTTATCTCAGGAGATGATGACAGAAATCACTCCCCTACCACTGGAGCAACTTACTGCAGTAACTACCAGATCAGGAGCAAAGGGGCAACCCAAGACTCCTAGGAAAAAGCCAGCAGCAAGCACTCCAGTGCTTCCAACAAGGACTTCCCCTAGGTTGTCCAAAGTTACACCTGTAACTCCCCCTCCAGCTGAGGCTGAGAGAGAGGTACAACCCTGTGTGGTTGAGCTAGACTCTGAGGAAGAGCTAGAAGGAGGCCCCAACCTTATTGGAGATTTGGACCCTGAGGACCATCCTGAGCTGCAGTCTTTACTGGCAGAAGGTGGGCCTAGCAGGGCAGCTTTTCGTAAGGGGCAAAGAGAATGTCCAACTCTGGAGGGTCTCCGCCACCAGGCAGCTTCTCAAGCTGATGGGCAAGAGCCTGGGAAGTATAGGTTGCACTGGGAAGATGGCCTCTTCTACAGTGAACCCACTGAGTCTGAACCTGGAGACTACAAACGCCTTGTAGTCCCACAAGAGAACAGACAACAGTTCTTACAACTAGCCCATGAGATACCTTTGGCTGGCCACTTGAGTTTCAAGAAGACCAAGGAAAGGCTCTCACTCTACTTTTATTGGCCAAAGATGGGGGCTGAAGTAGATAGATATTGTAAGAGCTGCCATACCTGCCAGACTTCTGGTAAGGTTGGTTCCAAGAATGTGGCACCTTTAGTGCCTCTCCCAGTTGTGGGAGTCCCATTTGAGAGGGTAGGGATTGACATTGTTGGTCCCCTTGATCCTCCAACCTCCTCAGGCAACAGGTTTATCCTTGTTGTAGTAGACCATGCTACTAGATACCCTGAGGCCATTCCTATGAGGACTGTTACAGCTCCGGCTGTGGCTAAGGCCCTCCTTGGTATTTTTACCAGGGTTGGGTTTCCTAAGGAGGTAATCTCTGACAGGGGGTCAAACTTTATGTCCCACTACATGAAGGCCATGTGGAAAACCTGTGGAGTTACCTACAAGTTCTCAACCGCCTACCACCCTCAGACAAACGGGTTGGTTGAAAGGTTTAACAGAACCATGAAGAGCATGATAGGTGCTTTGGAAGAACCCCTTAAGAAAAAGTGGGACCTTCTACTGCCATGCCTTCTCTTTGCTTATAGAGAAGTCCCTCAGGAGGGAGTAGGTTATTCTCCCTTTGAGCTTCTCTATGGCCATCCAGTCAGAGGTCCATTGGCCCTGATTAAGGAGGGGTTGGAAGGTGCTCCTCCCCTCAAGCCAGTCAGAGTGACTGACTATGTGATAGGTCTCCGGAGGAGAATGTCACACATGATGGCAGAAGCAAGTGACAACTTGAAAGCTGGTCAAGCCCTGGTCAAACATTGGCACGACCAGAAGGCTAACATGGTTGAGTTTACTCAAGACCAGCTAGTTCTAGTTATGCTCCCAACAAGGCAGAGGGCCTTGCAAGACAAATGGATGGGACCCTTCAAGGTTGTGGGAAAACTTGGAGAGGTCAACTATCTGGTGGATCTGGGCAAACCCAGGGAAGCTCCTAGAGTCTTCCACACCAACCGACTAAAAGCCTACATCTCCAGACCTGATGTAGGAGCCTTGCTCCTAGCTTCAGCTGCAGAGGAGGAAGAGAGTGAATCTCTCCCTGATCTCCTCAGAGGTGTACCTTTAGATGAAAAAGTTGAAGGAGTCAATCTCTCTTCAGACCTGACACCTGAGCAACAAGAGGAGTGCAAATCTATGTTAAATCAGTTTGCCTCCCTGTTCTCACTGTCACCAGGCTTGACCCCTTGGGGCCAGCATGAGATACTCACTGGTGACTGTCTGCCAGTCAAAAGCAGAGGATACAGAATGTCAGAACATATCAGAGCCCACATCAAAGGAGAGGTCAAGAAGATGCTTGATCTCGGGGTAATAGAGCCCTCTACTAGTCCATGGTCTAGCCCAGTTGTGTTAGTACCAAAGGCAGGATCCAAAGACTTGAGATTCTGTGTGGACTATAGAGCTCTAAATGCAGTCACCAAGACTGATGCCCATCCTTTGCCCAGGACAGATGAGTTGGTGGATAAACTTGGTGCAGCCAAGTACCTCAGCACATTTGACCTGACGTCAGGCTATTGGCAAATAGCCCTGACAGACCATGCCAAGGAGAAAACTGCATTTTCAACCCCAGTTGGCTTGTACCAGTTTAAGGTCATGCCTTTTGGACTGAAAAATGCACCTGCCACATTCCAAAGGATGGTGAACCAAGTTCTGGCTGGGATGGAAGATTTCTGCATGGCATACTTGGATGACATTGCAGTCTTCAGCCACTCCTGGGAAGAACATGTGAACCACCTAGGACATGTGTTGCAGGCTCTGAAACAGGCCCATTTGACAATCAAAGCCAGTAAGTGCCAGATTGGTCAAAGTAAAGTGGTCTACCTTGGACATGAGGTAGGAGGTGGAGAAATAAGGCCTTTGCCCAGCAAGATTGAAGCTGTGCAAAATTGGACAACACCAACTACTCAAACCCAAGTGAGAGCTTTTCTAGGCCTCACTGGGTATTACAGGAATTTCATTGAGAACTATGGGACCATAGCTTCTCCACTGAATGTAATCTCCTCTCCCAAATTCCCTAAAAAGGTAAAATGGAATGAGGAGTGCAATCAGGCCTTTGAAAAACTGAAGAGAGCTCTTTGCCAGGCCCCAGTATTGAGAGCTCCTGACTACCACCAACCTTTCATTGTACAAACTGATGCTTCCAATGTAGGTATAGGTGCAGTTCTAAGCCAACTGGATGAGAAGGGTAGGGAGCACCCCATTTGCTTCATCAGTAGGAAACTGAAGGATCCTGAGACAAGGTGGGCAACTATCGAAAGAGAATGCTTTGCTATTGTGTGGGCACTGAAGAAGTTTAGGCCATACTTGTATGGTTCTACTTTTGTTATTCAGACTGACCACCAACCCTTGAGATGGTTAATGCAAATGAAAGGGGAAAATCCAAAACTATTGAGATGGTCAATCTGCCTGCAAGGGTTTGATTTCACCATTGAGCACAGGTCAGGGTGTCACCATCAAAATGCTGATGGACTCTCTAGGATGTATATCATCGACTAGAGGTATGAGGTTCATCCAGGAGTGGATTAAATCCTCCTGTCCCTTAGTCTGGGGGGGGCGAGTGTTAGGGAGAATTCTCTGTTTAGGCTGAATTTCCCTACCTAGTGAGTCCCCCAGCAGCTTTGCTGGATTTCTGGGGTTTAATTTTTTTCTCCTGCCAAGAGTGAGACTCTTTTACCCTCACTCTTGGACATGTTGAAGTGTGTTATCTTGGACAAACCTTGTGTTGAATGGGCTATGGGGTCTTTTACTCCATAGGGCCTCATGTATTTTTGTGATGTGGGTCACACAGCACCCTCTGTGCCGTGACCCAGGGGTGTCCTAGGGACTCCCCAACATAGACTCCATACCCTGGGACTGACTACTGTCTCCCAGGGCATGTAAAGTCACCAAAGACTTTGCTAGTCTTGAATCCAGAACAGAACCAGTACAAACCATCATATTGTGGACGTACTGGCTGGGGCAATTCGATTGCCCCAGGGTCTGTTAGTCGAGGGGGCACGTCTCCGTCCCCCCTGATCGAGTTTTGGCTGGTGGCAGTGGAAACTACTTTTTATATTCGACCGCGAATATTTCCCTATGGGATTTCCCATTGTTTTAGGCTAACACATTTAATTATTTATTTACGGTAGCCTTAAACATACCGCCGGTTTATATATTTATTTTTATAACTCCGGTTGGGACTTTTTGCCAAAACTTGATCCTAAAATGGCGTTGGTGTTCGCCTCTGTAACTCTGACCCAAAGTGGAGCCCTTTGTTCCACTTTTGGCGGGCTTCTCCACAGAAGCCCTCCAAAGTGGTGCCACTCTGTCTGGGGTACTTAGGAGGGGTGGAGGGGGATTTAGGCACCCTGGACTGAGTTACCTTGGTAACTCAAGTCGCACTCCGTCCTGATTGGCCCAAGTGGTGAGCCGCCCGGCTCACCACTTAGCATGTTTGAGTGACAGCTAGGCTGGGTGAATGGGGGCTTGCTGCATAAAAGCAGGGCTTTGGGGACTGGGACTTCAGAAGTCGCCACAGGACCAAGAATCCGACGAGGGAAGAGCTGAGCCGACCTGCTTCGACGACACCACCCGGTGGAGCCCTGCTGAACCGTCTCACCACTTTTTCCCGACGACCGAGGAGAACTCTTAACGGAGTGGCTCCTTCCCTTGACTGGTGGGGACAACCAGTTTTCGCCTTCTTTCCGTTCTTTGAGGTATCTCGTGGCCGCCTTGCCTGTGCCAAGCACCCCGGCAACCGGAATACCACACTTTACCCCCATACCGCGAAAGTCGGTACCAACCCTTTAACCGGAGGACTCCGCGGCTGGTTTCTTCCCGGGCAGTGCAACGACCCTCTTCTTCTGCGCTTCAGCGAGAACTTCTTCTCCCCTGACCGACGTCGAGCCCTGCTGCCACTGCCTGGAACAACTGCCCCCGCTGGAGGATCCTTTCCGCTTAAGGTACTATGTTCCGCCTGGCTTCCCTTGCTACCGACTGTACGGGGTAGATTTAGTCCCCGGCTTTCGAACCTGGGAGTGCCTGGGACACTTTGGCTAAACTTTCCGAGCCACTCTAAACTTTTTTTGACTCTTTGCAAGACTTTGAATCTCTAACTAACAGTGTGATCTTGGGCACATTTTCGCTCCGGCTACTCTAAGAGTGGGCCCTGCCTAGTGACTTTTGCTCACCTGTGACTTTTGTGCTTCTTTAAGCCTATTGCAAGTGTTCTGGACCTTAGAGTGGTGTGTTTAACCCATTTCTGCTTTTTCTCTCCCTTTCTTGGAAACTACTAGAGTGTCATCTAACGTTAAGCACTCACCTCTGTTTTAATTAAGTGGTGTTAACCTAGAGTTGTCTAGATAGGAGAAAGGATTGAATCTACTTTCATTATAACTGTGTTTGAAGTGTTTACTATATTTTGCTAGAGTGTTTTTAACGTATGTGTATTTTAAATAAATAACTATATACTTTTGAAACCAAGCTCTGGTCAGTGTTTGCTTGTGCTATTGTGTTTTGGTACATATTGTGTATACTTTGCATACTGCCTAACTCTTCTTGAGAGAAGTCTGACTGCTCAGCCACAGCTACCAGGTAAATCTGGGTGGTACAGACTGCTACCAAAGGGGTTTACTGCTCTACCTGTAGTCTTAAATCTTTTGCAGTGTTCCCCAAGGGAACTGCACAGGTTTCTGCCTAACAGAGACGCAGTGAAGGACTGGAGATGGCAGCCAGGGCTGGCCGGTCATTTCCTGTGCAGTCCCACTATGAGATGCAGTTAACGACTGGAGAGTGCAGCCCTGACTGGCTAGTCATTTCCTGTGCAGTCCCAGTATGAGATCCTATGAAGGACGGGAGATTGCAGCCAGGGCTGGATACTAATTTCTTGTGCAGTCCCAGTATGAGATGCAGTGAAAGACTGGAGATTGCAGTCAGGGCTGGCCGGTCATTTTTTGTGCAGTCCCAGTATGAGATGCAGCGAAAGACCGTAGATTGCAGTACGGGCTGGCCTGTCATTTCTTGTGCAGTCCCAGTATGAGATGCAGGGAAGGACTGGAGATTGCTTCCAGGGCTGGCTGGTCATTCCTTGTGCAGTCCCAGTATGAGATGCAATGAAGGACTGGAGATTGCAGCCAGGACTAGAGATTGCAGCCAGGGCTGGCCAGTCATTTCTTGTGCAGTCCCAGTATGAGATGCAGTGAAGGACTGGAGAGTGCAGCCAGGGCTGTCCGGTCATTTCTTGTGCAGTCCTAGTATGAGATGCAGTAAAGGACTAGAGCGTGCCCCCAGGACTGGCTGGTCATTTCCTGTGCAGTTCCAGTATGAGATGCAGTGAAGGACTGGGGATTGCAGTCAAGGCTGACTGGTCATTTCCTGTGCAGTCCCAGTATGAGATGCAGTGAAGGACTGGAGATGACAGCCAGGGCTGGCTGGTCATTTCTTGTGCAGTCCCAGTATGAGATGCAGTGAAGGACTGGAGACTGCAGCCGGGGCTGGTCGGTCATTTCCAGTGCAGTCCCAGTATGAGATGCAGTGAATGGCTGGAGATGGCAGCCAGGGCTGTCTGGTCATTCCTTGTGCAGTCCCAGTATGAGATTCAGTGAAGTACTGGAGTGTGTAGCCAGGGCTGGCCGGTCATTCCTTGTGCAGTCCCAGTATGAGATGCAGTGAAGGACTGGAGACTGCAGCCGGGGCTGGCCGGTCATTTACAGTGCAGTCCCAGTACGAGATGCAGTGAAGGACTGGAGAGTGCAGCCAGGGCTGGCGAGTCATTTCACATGCAGTCCCAGTATGAGATGCAATGAAGGACTGGAAAGTGAAGCCAGGGCTGACTGGTAATTTCTTGTGCAGTCCCAGTATGAGATGCAGCGTAGGACCGGAGATTTCATTCAGGGCTGACTAGTCATTTCCTGTGCAGTCCAGTATGAGATGCAGTGAAGGACTGGAGATTGCAGCCAAGGCTGGCTGGTCATTTCCCGTGCAGTCCCATATTGGGATGCAGTGAACAACTGGAGAGTGCACCCAGGGCTGGCCGGTCATTTCTTGTGCAGTCCCAGTATGAGATGCAGTGAAGGACAGGATATTGCAGCCAAGGCTGGCCGGTCATTCCTTGTGCAGTCCCAGTATGAGATGCAGTGAAGGACTGGAGATGGCAGCCAGAGCTGGCTGGTCATTCCTTGTGCAGTCCCAGTATGAGATGCAGTGAAGGACTGGAGAGTGCAGCCAGGGCTGGTCGGTCATTCCTTGTGCAGTCCCAGTATGAGATGCAGTGAAGGTCTGGAGAGTGCAGCCAGGGCTGGCCGGTCATTCCTTGTGCAGTCCCAGTATGAGATGCCGTGAAGGACTGGAGATGACAGCCAGGGCTGGCTGGTCATTTCTTGAGCAGTCCCAGTATGAGATGCAGTGAAGGACTGGAGAGTGCAGCCAGCGCCGGCTGGTAATTCCTTTTGCAGTCCCAGTAAGAGATGCAGTGAAGGACTGGAGATTGCAGCCAGGGCTGGCTGGTCATTCCTTGGGCAGTCCCAGTATGAGATGCAATGAAGGACTGGAGATTGCAGCCAGGACTGGAGATTGCAGCCAGGGCTGGCCAGTCATTTCTTGTGCAGTCCCAGTATGAGATGCAGTGAAGGACTGGAGATTGCAGCCAGGGCTGGTCAGTCATTCCTTGTGCAGTCCCAGTATGAGATGCAGTGAAGGACTGGAGAGTGCAGCCAGTGCTGGTCAGTCATTCCTTGTGCAGTCCCAGTATGAGATGCAGTGAAGGACTGGAGAGTGCAGCCAGGGCTGGCTGGTCATTTCCGGTGCAGTCCCAGTATGAGATGCAGTGAAGGACTGGAGAGTGCAGACAGGGCTGGCTGGTCATTTCCCGTGCAGTCCCAGTATGAGATGCAGTGAATGACTGGAGAGTGCAGCCAGGGCTGGCAAGTCATTCCTTGTGCAGTCCCAGTATGAGATGCAGTGAAGGACTTGAGAGTGCTGCCAGGGCTGGCGACTCATTTCACATGCAATCCCAGTATGAGATGCATTGAAGGACTGGCGATGGCATTCAGGGCTGGCTGGTAATTCCTTGTGCAGTCCCAGTATGAGATGCAGTGAAGGACTGGAGATGACAGCCAGGGCTGGCTGGTCATTTCCCGTGCAGTCCCAGTATGGGATGCAGTGAAGGACTGGAGAGTGCAGCCAGGGCTGGCCGGTCATTCCTTGTGCAGTCCCAGTATGAGATGCAGGGAAGGACTGGAGATTGCAGCCAGGGCCGGCCGGTCATTTCCCGTGCAGTTCTAGTCTGGGATGCAGTGAAGGACTGAAGATGGCAGCCAGGGCTGGCTGGTCATTTCACATGCATTCCCAGTATGAGATGCAGTGAAGGACTGGAGAGTGCAGCCAGGGCCGCTGGTCATTTCCTGTGCAGTCCCAGTATGTGATGCAGTGAAGGACTGGAGATGGCAGCCAGGGCTGGCTAGTCATTCCTTGTGCAGTCCCAGTATGAGATGCAGTGAAGGACTGTAGAGTGCAGCCAGGGCTGGCCGGTCATTCCTTGTGCAGTCCCAGTATGAGATGCAGTGAAGGACTGGAGAGTGCAGCCAGGGCTGGCCGGTCATTCCTTGTGCAGTCCCAGTATGAGATGCAGTTAAGGACTGGAGATTGCAGCCAGGGCTGGCTGGTCATTTCCTGTGGAGTTCCAGTATGAGATGCAGTGAAGGACTGGAGAGTGCAGCCAGGGCTGGCCGGTCATTCCTTGTGCAGTCCCAGTATGAGATGCAGTGAAGGACTGGAGAGTATAGCCAGGGATGGCCAGTCATTCCTTGTGCAGTCCCAGTATGAGATGCAGTGAAGGACTGGAGAAAGCAGCCAGGGCTGGCCAGTCATTTCTTGTGCAGTCCCAGTATGAGATGCAGTGAAGGACTGGAGATGGTAGCCAGGGTTGGCTGGTCATTCCTTGTGCAGTCCCAGTATGAGATGCAGTGAAATACTGGAGAGTGCAGCCAGGGCTGGCCGGTCATTTCCTGTGCAGACCCAGTATGAGATGCAGTTAAGGACTGAGGATTGCAGCCAGGGCTGGCTGGTCATTTCCTGTGGAGTTCCAGTATGAGATGCAGTGAAGGACTGGAGAGTGCAGCCAGGGCTGGCCGGTCATTTCTTGTGCAGTCCCAGTATGAGATGCAGTGAAGGACTGGAGATAACAGCCAAGGCCGGCCGGTCATTTCCTGTGCAGTCCTAGTATGGGATGCAGTGAAGGACTGGAGATGGCAGCCAGGACTGGCTGGTCACATCTTGTGCAGTCCCAGTGCGAGATGCAGTGAAGGACTAGAGATGGCAGCCAGGGCTCTCCGGTCATTTCACATGCATTCCCAGTATGAGATGCAGTGAAGGACTGGAGAGTGCAGTCAGGGCCGGCTGGTCATTTCCTGTGCAGTCCCAGTATGAGGTGCAGTGAAGGACTGGAGATGGCAGCCAGGGCTGGCCGGTCATTTCTTGTGCAGTCCAGTATGAGATGCAGTGAAGGACTGGAGATTGCAGTCAGGGCTGGGCGGTCATTTCTTTTGCAGTCCCAGTATGAGATGCAGTGAAGGACTGGAGGTGGCAGGCAGGGCTGGCCGGTCATTTCTTGTGCAGTCCCAGTATGAGATGCAGTGAAGGACTGGAGAGTGCAGCCAGGGCTGTCCGGTCATTCCTTCTGCAGTCCCAGCATGGGATGTAGTGAAGGACTGGAGATTGCAGCCCGGGCTGACTGGTCATTCCTTATGCACAGTTCCAGTATGAGATGCAGTGAAGGAATGGAGATGGCAGCCAGGGCTGGCTGGTCATTCCTTGTGCAGTCCCAGTATGAGATGCAGTGAAGGACTGGAGAGTGCAGCCAGGGCTGGCCAGTCATTTCCGGTGCAGTCCCAGTATGAGATGCAGTGAAGGACTGGAGAGTGCAGCCAGGGCTGGCCGGTCATTCCTTGTGCAGTCCCAGTATGAGATGCAGGGAAGGACTGGAGATTGCGGCCAGGGCTGGCTGGTCATTCCTTGTGCAGTCCCAGTATGAGATGCAATGAAGGACTGGAGATTGTAGCCAGGACTGGAGAGTGCAGCCAGGCTGGCCGGTCATTCCTTGTGCAGTCCCAGTATGAGATGCAGGGAAGGACTGGAGATTGCTGCCAGGGCTGGCTGGTCATTCCTTGTGCAGTCCCAGTATGAGATGCAATGAAGGACTGGAGATTGCAGCCAGGAATGGAGATTGCAGCCAGGGCTGGCCACTCATTTCTTGTGCAGTCCCAGTATGAGATGCAGTGAAGGACTGGAGAGTGCAGCCAGGGCTGGCCGGTCACTCCTTGTGCGGTCCCAGTATGAGATGCAATGAAGGACTGGGGATTGCAGCCAGGGCTGGCTGGTAATTCCTTGTGCAGTCCCAGTATGAGATGCAGTTAAGGACTGGAGAGTGCAGCCAGGGCTGGCCGGTCATTCCTTGTGCAGTCCCAGTATGAGATGCAGTTAAGGACTGGAGAGTGCAGCTAGGGCTGGCCGGTCATTCCTTGTGCAGTCCCAGTATGAGATGCAGTGAAATACTGGAGAGTGCAGCCAGGGCTGGCCGGTCATTTCCTGTGCAGACCCAGTATGAGATGCAGTTAAGGACTGAGGATTGCAGCCAGGGCTGGCTGGTCATTTCCTGTGGAGTTCCAGTATGAGATGCAGTGAAGGACTGGAGAGTGCAGCCAGGGCTGGCCGGTCATTTCTTGTGCAGTCCCAGTATGAGATGCAGTGAAGGACTGGAGATTGCAGCCAGGGCTGGCCGTTCATTTCTTGTGCAGTACCAGTATGAGATGCAGTGAAGGACTGGAGGTGGCAGGCAGGGCTGGCTGGTCATTTCTTGTGCAGTCCCAGTATGAGATGCATTGAAGGACTGTAGAGTGCAGCCAGGGCTGTCCGGTCATTCCTTCTGCAATCCCAGCATGGGATGTAGTGAAGGACAGGAGATTGCAGCCCGGGCTGGCTGGTCATTCCTTGTGCAGTCCCAGTATGAGATGCAATGAAGGACTGGAGATTGCAGCCAGGACTGGAGAGTGCAGCCAGGGCTGGCTGTTCATTCCTTGTGCAGTCCCAGTATGAGATGCAGTGAAGGACTGGAGATGGCAGCCAGGTCTGGTGGGTCATTCCTTGTGGAATCCCTGTATGAGACGCAGTGAAGGACTGGAGATGGCAGCCAGGGCTGGCCGGTCATTTCCTGTGCAGTCCCACTATGAGATGCAGTTAACGACTGGAGAGTGCAGCCCTGACTGGCTAGTCATTTCCTGTGCAGTCCCAGTATGAGATCCTATGAAGGACGGGAGATTGCAGCCAGGGCTGGATCCTAATTTCTTGTGCAGTCCCAGTATGAGATGCAGTGAAAGACTGGAGATTGCAGTCAGGGCTGGCCGGTCATTTTTTGTGCAGTCCCAGTATGAGATGCAGCGAAAGACCATAGATTGCAGTACGGGCTGGCCGGTCATTTCTTGTGCAGTCCCAGTATGAGATGCAGGGAAGGACTGGAGATTGCTTCCAGGGCTGGCTGGTCATTCCTTGTGCAGTCCCAGTATGAGATGCAATGAAGGACTGGAGATTGCAGCCAGGACTAGAGATTGCAGCCAGGGCTGGCCAGTCATTTCTTGTGCAGTCCCAGTATGAGATGCAGTGAAGGACTGGAGAGTGCAGCCAGGGCTGTCCGGTCATTTCTTGTGCAGTCCTAGTATGAGATGCAGTGAAGGACTAGAGCGTGCCCCCAGGACTGGCTGGTCATTTCCTGTGCAGTTCCAGTATGAGATGCAGTGAAGGACTGGAGATTGCAGTCAAGGCTGACTGGTCATTTCCTGTGCAGTCCCAGTATGAGTTGCAGTGAAGGACTGGAGATTGCAGCCAGGGCTGGCTGTTCATTCCTTGTGCAGTCCCAGTATGAGATGCAGTGAAGGACAGGAGAGTGCAGCCAGGGCTGGCAAGTCATTTCATATGCAGTCCCAGTATGAGATGCAGTGAAGGACCGGAGATGACAGCCAGGGCTGGCTGGTCATTTCTTGTGCAGTCCCAGTATGAGATGCAGTGAAGGACTGGAGACTGCAGCCGGGGCTGGTCGGTCATTTCCAGTGCAGTCCCAGTATGAGATGCAGTGAAGGACTGGAGAGTGCAGCCAGGGCTGGCTAGTCATTTCTTGTGCAGTCCCAGTATGAGATGCAGTGAAGGGCTGGAGATGGCAGCCAGGGCTGGCTGGTCATTCCTTGTGCAGTCCCAGTATGAGATTCAGTGAAGTACTGGAGTGTGTAGCCAGGGCTGGCCGGTTATTCCTTCTGCAGTCCCAGTATGAGATGCAGTGAAGGACTGGAGACTGCAGCCGGGGCTGGCCGGTCATTTACAGTGCAGCCCCAGTACGAGATGCAGTGAAGGACTGGAGAGTGCAGCCAGGGCTGGCGAGTCATTTCACATGCAGTCCCAGTATGAGATGCAATGAAGGACTGGAAAGTGAAGCCAGGGCTGGCTGGTAATTTCTTGTGCAGTCCCAGTATGAGATGCAGCGTAGGACCGGAGATTTCATTCAGGGCTGGCTAGTCATTTCCTGTGCAGTCCAGTATGAGATGCAGTGAAGGACTGGAGATTGCAGCCAAGGCTGGCTGGTCATTTCCCGTGCAGTCCCATATTGGGATGCAGTGAACAACTGGAGAGTGCACCCAGGGCTGGCCGGTCATTTCTTGTGCAGTCCCAGTATGAGATGCAGTGAAGGACAGGATATTGCAGCCAAGGCTGGCCGGTCATTCCTTGTGCAGTCCCAGTATGAGATGCAGTGAAGGACTGGAGATGGCAGCCAGGGCTGGCTGGTCATTCCTTGTGCAGTCCCAGTATGAGATGCAGTGAAGGACTGGAGAGTGCAGCCAGGGCTGGCCGGTCATTCCTTGTGCAGTCCCAGTATGAGATGCAGTGAAGGTCTGGAGAGTGCAGCCAGGGCTGGCCGGTCATTCCTTGTGCAGTCCCAGTATGAGATGCCGTGAAGGACTGGAGAGTGCAGCCAGGACTGGAGATTGCAGCCAGGGCTGGCCAGTCATTTCTTGTGCAGTCCCAGTATGAGATGCAGTGAAGGACTGGAGATTGCAGCCAGGGCTGGTCAGTCATTCCTTGTGCAGTCCCAGTATGAGATGCAGTGAAGGACTGGAGAGTGCAGCCAGGGCTGGCCGGTCATTTCTTGTGCAGTTCCAGTATGAGATGCAATGAAGAACTGGAGATTGCAGCCAGGTCTGGAGATTGCAGCCAGGGCTGGCCAGTCATTTCTTGTGCAGTCCCAGTATGAGATGCAATGAAGGACTGGAGATTGCAGCCAGGACTGGAGATTGCAGCCAGGGCTGGCCGGTCATTTCCGGTGCACTCCCAGTATGAGATGCAGTGAAGGACTGGAGATTGCAGCCAGGGCTGGCCGGTCATTCCTTGTGCAGTCCCAGTGTGAGATGCAGTGAAGGACTGGAGAGTGCAGCCAGGGCTGGCTGTTCATTCCTTGTGCAGTCCCAGTATGAGATGCAGTGAAGGACTGGAGATGGCAGCCAGGACTGGCTAGTCATTTCCCGTGCAGTCCCAGTATGGGATGCAGCGAAGGACTGGAGATTGCAGCCAGGGCTGGCCGGTCATTTCTTGTGCAGTCCCACTATGAGATGCAGTGAAGGACTGGAGATGGCAGCCAGGGATGGCCGGTCATTTCACATGCATTCCCAGTAGGAGATGCAGTGAAGGACTGGAGAGTGCAGCCAGGGCCGGCTGGTCATTTCCTGTGCAGTCCCAGTATGAGATGCAGTGAAGGACTTTAGATGGCAGCCAGGGCTGGCTGGTCATTTCTTGTGCAGTCCCAGTATGAGATGCAATGAAGGACTGGAGATTGCAGCCAGGACTGGAGATTGCAGCCAGGACTGGCCAGTCATTTCTTGTGCAGTCCCAGTATGAGATGCAATGAAGGACTGTGGATTGCAGCCAGGGCTTTCTGGTAATTCCTTGTGCTGTCCCAGTATGAGATACAGTTCAGGACTGGAGAGTGCAGCCAGGGATGGCCGGTCATTCCTTGTGCAGTCCCAGTATGAGATGCAGTTAAGGACTGGAGAGTGCAGCCAGGGCTGGCCGGTCATTCCTTGTGCAGTCCCAGTATGAGATGCAGTGAAGGACTGGAGAGTGTAGCCAGGACTGGCCTGTCATTTCTTGTGCAGTTCCAGTATGTGATGCAGTGAAGGACTGGAGAGTACAGCCAGGGCTGGCCGGTAATTTCCGGTGCAGTCCCAGTATGCGATGCAGTGAAGGACTGGAGATGGCAGCCAGGGCTGGCCGGTCATTTCCGGTGCAGTCCCAGTATGAGATGCAGTGAAGGACTGGAGATGGCAGCCAGGGCTGGCCGGTCATTCCTTGTGCAGTCCCAGTATGAGATGTAATGAAGGACTGGAGAGTGCAGCCAGGGCTGGCTGTTCATTCCTTGTGCAGTCCCAGTATGAGATGCAGTGAAGGACTGGAGATGGCAGCCAGGACTGGCTAGTCATTTCCCGTGCAGTCCCAGTATGAGATGTAGCGAAGGACTGGAGATTGCAGCCAGGGCTGGCCATTCATTTCTTGTGCAGTCCCAGTATGAGATGCAGTGAAGGACTAGAGAGTGCCCTCAGGGCTGGCCGGTCATTTCTTGTGCAGTCCCAGTATGAGATGCAGTGAAGGACTGGAGATAACAGCCAAGGCCGGCTGGTCATTTCCCGTGCTGTCCTAGTATGGGATGCAGTGAAGGACTGGAGATTGCAGCCAGGGCCGGCTGGTCATTTCCCGTGCAGTCCCAGTATGAGATGCAGCGAAGGACTGGAGATTGCAGCCAGGGCTGGCCGGTCATTTCTTGTGCAGTCCCAGTATGAGATGCAGTGAAGGACTGAAGATGGCAGCCAGGGATGGCCGGTCATTTCACATGCATTCCCAGTATGAGATGCAGTGAAGGACCGGAGAGCGCAGCCAGGGCCGGCTGGTCATTTCCTGTGCAGTCCCAGTATGAGATGCAGTTAAGGACTGGAGATTGCAGCCAGGACTGGAGATTGCAGCCAGGGCTGGCAAGTCATGTCTTGTGCAGTCCCAGTATGAGATGCAATGAAGGACTGGAGATTGCAGCCAGGACTGGAGATTGCAGCCAGGGCTGGCCAGTCATTTCTTGTGCAGTCCCAGTATGAGATGCAATGAAGGACTGGGGATTGCAGCCAGGGCTGGCTGGTAATTCCTTGTGCTGTCCCAGTATGAGATACAGTTCAGGACTGGAGAGTGCAGCCAGGGCTGCCCGGTCATTCCTTGTGCAGTCCCAGTATGAGATGCAGTGAAGGACTGGAGAGTGTAGCCAGGACTGGCCGGTCATTCCTTGTGCAGTCCCAGTATGAGATGCAGTGAAGGACTGGAGAGTGCAGCCAGTGCTGGCCGGTCATTTCTTGTGCAGTTCCAGTATGAGATGCAGTGAAGTACTGGAGAGTGAAGCCAGGGCTGGCCGGTCATTCCTTGTACAGTCCCAGTATGAGATGCAGTGAAGGATTGGAGACTGCAGCCAGGGCTTGCCGGTCATTTCTTGTGCAGTTCCAGTATGAGTTGCAATGAAGGACTGGAGATGGCAGCCAGGGCTGGCCGGTCATTTCCCGTGCAGTCCCAGTACTAGATGCAGTGAAGGACTGAAGAGTGCAGCCAGGGCTGGCCGGTCATTCCTTCTGCAGTCCCAGCATGGGATGTAGTGAAGGACTGGAGATTGCAGCCCGGGCTGGCTGGTCATTCCTTGTGCAGTCCCAGTATGAGATGCAATGAAGGACTGGAGATTGCAGCCAGGACTGGAGATTGCAGCCAGGGCTGGCCAGTCATTTCTTGTGCAGTCCCAGTATGAGATGCAGTGAAGGACTGGAGATTGCAGCCAGGGCTGGCCAGTCCTTCCTTGTGCAGTCCAAGTATGAGATGCAGTGAAGGACTGGAGAGTGCAGTCAGGGCTGGCCGATCATTCCTTGTGCAGTCCCAGTATGAGATGCAGTGAAGGACTTGAGACTGCAGCCAGGGCTGGCCGGTCATTTCTTGTGCAGTCCCTGTATGAGATGCAGTAAAGGACTGGAGATTGCAGCCAGGGCTGGCCGGTCATTTCTTGTGCAGTCCCTGTATGAGATGCAGTAAAGGACTGGAGATTGCAGCCAGGGCTGGTCAATCATTCCTTGTGCAGTCCCAGTATGAGATGCAATGAAGGACTCGAGATTGCAGCCAGGGCTGGCTGTTCATTCCTTGTGCAGTCAGAGTATGAGATGCAGTGAAGGACTGGAGATTGCAGCCAGGGCTGGCCGGTCATTTCTTGTGCAGTCCCTGTATGAGATGCAGCGAAGGACTGGAGATTGCAGCCAGGGCTGGCTGTTCATTCCTTGTGCAGTCAGAGTATGAGATGCAGTGAAGGACTGGAGATTGCAGCCAGGGCTGGCCAGTCATTTCTTGTGCAGTCCCAGTATGAGATTCAGTGAAGCACTGGAGATAACAGCCAGGGCCGGCTGGTCATTTCCCGTGCAGTCCTAGTATGGGATGCAGTGAAGGACTGGAGATGGCAGCCAGGGCTGGCCGGTCATTTCACATGCATTCCCAATATGAGATGCAGTGAAGGACTGGAGATAACAGCCAGGGCAGTCCGGTCATTCCTTCTGCAGTCCCAGCATGGGATGTAGTGAAGGACTGGAGATTGCAGCCAGGACTGGAGACTGAAGCCAGGGCTGGCCGGTCATTTCTTGTGCAGTTCCAGTATGAGATGCAGTGAAAGACTGGAGATGGCAGCCAGGGCTGGACGGTCATTTCTTGCGCAGTCCCAGTACGAGATGCAATGAAGGACTGGAGAGTGCAGCCAGGTCTGGCCGGTCATTCCTTGTGCAGTCCCAGTATGAGATGCAGTGAAAGACTGGATATTGCAGCCAGGGCTGGCCGGTCATTCCTTGTGCAGTCCTAGTATGAGATGCAGTGAAGGACTGGAGATGACAGCCAGGGCTGGCTGGTCATTACTTGTGCATTCCCAGTATGAGATGCAGTGAAGGACTGGCGAATGCAGCCAGGGCCGGCCGCTCATTTTCCGTGCAGTTCCCGTATGAGATGGAGTGATGGACTGGAGATTGCAGCCAGTGCCGGCTGATAATTCCTTGTGCAGTCCCAGTAAGAGATACAGTGAAGGACTGGAGATTGCAGCCAGGGCTGGCTGGTCATTCCTTGGGCAGTCCCAGTATGAGATGCAATGAAGGACTGGAGATTGCAGCCAGGACTGGAAATTGCAGCCAGGGCTGGCCAATCATTTCTTGTGCAGTCCCAGTATGAGATGCAGTGAAGGACTGGAGATTGCAGCCAGGGCTGGTCAGTCATTCGTTGTGCAGTCCCAGTATGAGATGCAATGAAGGACTGGAGAGTACAGCCAGGGCTGGCCGGTCATTTCTTGTGCAGTCCCAGTATGAGATGCAGTGAAGGACTGGAGATTGCAGCCAGGACTGGAAATTGCAGCCAGGGCTGGCCAATCATTTCTTGTGCAGTCCCAGTATGAGATGCAGTGAAGGACTGGAGATTGCAGCCAGGGCTGGTCAGTCATTCCTTGTGCAGTCCCAGTATGAGATGCAATGAAGGACTGGAGAGTGCAGCCAGGGCTAGCCGGTCATTCCTTGGGCAGTCCCAGTATGAGATGCAATGAAGGACTGGAGATTGCAGCCAGGACTGGAAATTGCAGCCAGGGCTGGCCAATCATTTCTTGTGCAGTCCCAGTATGAGATGCAGTGAAGGACTGGAGATTGCAGCCAGGGCTGGTCAGTCATTCCTTGTGCAGTCCCAGTATGAGATGCAATGAAGGACTGGAGAGTGCAGCCAGGGCTGGCCGGTCATTTCTTGTGCAGTCCCAGTATGAGATGCAGTGAAGGACTGGAGATGGCAGCCAGGGCTGGCCGATCATTTCACATGCAGGCCCAGTATGAGATGCAGTGAAGGACTGGAGATGGCAGCCAGGGCTGGCCAGTCATTCCTTGTGCAGTCCCAGTATGAGATGCAGTGCAGGACTGGAGATGCAGCCAGGGCTGGCTAGTCATTCCTTGTGCAGTCAGATTATGAGATGCAGTGAAGGACTGGAGATTGCAGCCAGGGTTGGCCGTTCATTTCTTGTGCAGTACCAGTATGGAATGCAGTGAAGGACTGGAGGTGGCAGGCAGGGCTGGCCGGTCATTTCTTGTGCAGTCCCAGTATGAGATGCATTGAAGGACTGGAGAGTGCAGCCAGGGCTGTCCGGTCATTCCTTCTGCAATCCCAGCATGGGATGTAGTGAAGGACAGGAGATTGCAGCCCGGGCTGGCTGGTCATTCCTTGTGCAGTCCCAGTATGAGATGCAATGAAGGACTGGAGATTGCAGCCAGGACTGGAGAGTGCAGCCAGGGCTGGCTGTTCATTCCTTGTGCAGTCCCAGTATGAGATGCAGTGAAGGACTGGAGATGGCAGCCAGGTCTGGTGGGTCATTCCTTGTGGAATCCCTGTATGAGACGCAGTGAAGGACTGGAGATGGCAGCCAGGGCTGGCCGGTCATTTCCTGTGCAGTCCCACTATGAGATGCAGTTAACGACTGGAGAGTGCAGCCCTGACTGGCTAGTCATTTCCTGTGCAGTCCCAGTATGAGATCCTATGAAGGACGGGAGATTGCAGCCAGGGCTGGATACTAATTTCTTGTGCAGTCCCAGTATGAGATGCAGTGAAAGACTGGAGATTGCAGTCAGGGCTGGCCGGTCATTTTTTGTGCAGTCCCAGTATGAGATGCAGCGAAAGACCGTAGATTGCAGTACGGGCTGGCCGGTCATTTCTTGTGCAGTCCCAGTATGAGATGCAGGGAAGGACTGGAGATTGCTTCCAGGGCTGGCTGGTCATTCCTTGTGCAGTCCCAGTATGAGATGCAATAAAGGACTGGAGATTGCAGCCAGGACTAGAGATTGCAGCCAGGGCTGGCCAGTCATTTCTTGTGCAGTCCCAGTATGAGATGCAGTGAAGGACTGGAGAGTGCAGCCAGGGCTGTCCGGTCATTTCTTGTGCAGTCCTAGTATGAGATGCAGTGAAGGACTAGAGCGTGCCCCCAGGACTGGCTGGTCATTTCCTGTGCAGTTCCAGTATGAGATGCAGTGAAGGACTGGAGATTGCAGTCAAGGCTGACTGGTCATTTCCTGTGCAGTCCCAGTATGAGTTGCAGTGAAGGACTGGAGATTGCAGCCAGGGCTGGCTGTTCATTCCTTGTGCAGTCCCAGTATGAGATGCAGTGAAGGACAGGAGAGTGCAGCCACGGCTGGCAAGTCATTTCATATGCAGTCCCAGTATGAGATGCAGTGAAGGACTGGAGATGACAGCCAGGGCTGGCTGGTCATTTCTTGTGCAGTCCTAGTATGAGATGCAGTGAAGGACTGGAGACTGCAGCCGGGGCTGGTCGGTCATTTCCAGTGCAGTCCCAGTATGAGATGCAGTGAAGGACTGGAGAGTGCAGCCAGGGCTGGCTAGTCATTTCTTGTGCAGTCCCAGTATGAGATGCAGTGAAGGGCTGGAGATGGCAGCCAGGGCTGGCTGGTCATTCCTTGTGCAGTCCCAGTATGAGATTCAGTGAAGTACTGGAGTGTGTAGCCAGGGCTGGCTGGTCATTCCTTGTGCAGTCCCAGTATGAGATGCAGTGAAGGACTGGAGACTGCAGCCGGGGCTGGCCGGTCATTTACAGTGCAGTCCCAGTACGAGATGCAGTGAAGGACTGGAGAGTGCAGCCAGGGCTGGCGAGTCATTTCACATGCAGTCCCAGTATGAGATGCAATGAAGGACTGGAAAGTGAAGCCAGGGCTGGCTGGTAATTTCTTGTGCAGTCCCAGTATGAGATGCAGCGTAGGACCGGAGATTTCATTCAGGGCTGGCTAGTCATTTCCTGTGCAGTCCAGTATGAGATGCAGTGAAGGACTGGAGATTGCAGCCAAGGCTGGCTGGTCATTTCCCGTGCAGTCCCATATTGGGATGCAGTGAACAACTGGAGAGTGCACCCAGGGCTGGCCGGTCATTTCTTGTGCAGTCCCAGTATGAGATGCAGTGAAGGACAGGATATTGCAGCCAAGGCTGGCCGGTCATTCCTTGTGCAGTCCCAGTATGAGATGCAGTGAAGGACTGGAGATGGCAGCCAGGACTGGCTGGTCATTCCTTGTGCAGTCCCAGTATGAGATGCAGTGAAGGACTGGAGAGTGCAGCCAGGGCTGGCCGGTCATTCCTTGTGCAGTCCCAGTATGAGATGCAGTGAAGGTCTGGAGAGTGCAGCCAGGGCTGGCCGGTCATTCCTTGTGCAGTCCCAGTATGAGATGCCGTGAAGGACTGGAGATGACAGCCAGGGCTGGCTGGTCATTTCTTGAGCAGTCCCAGTATGAGATGCAGTGAAGGACTGGAGAGTGCAGCCAGGGCCGGCTGGTAATTCCTTTTGCAGTCCCAGTAAGAGATGCAGTGAAGGACTGGAGATTGCAGCCAGGGCTGGCTGGTCATTCCTTGGGCAGTCCCAGTATGAGATGCAATGAAGGACTGGAGATTGCAGCCAGGACTGGAGATTGCAGCCAGGGCTGGCCAGTCATTTCTTGTGCAGTCCCAGTATGAGATGCAGTGAAGGACTGGAGATTGCAGCCAGGGCTGGTCAGTCATTCCTTGTGCAGTCCCAGTATGAGATGCAGTGAAGGACTGGAGAGTGCAGCCAGGGCTGGTCAGTCATTCCTTGTGCAGTCCCAGTATGAGATGCAGTGAAGGACTGGAGAGTGCAGCCAGGGCTGGCTGGTCATTTCCGGTGCAGTCCCAGTATGAGATGCAGTGAAGGACTGGAGAGTGCAGACAGGGCTGGCTGGTCATTTCCCGTGCAGTCCCAGTATGAGATGCAGTGAAGGACTGGAGAGTGCAGCCAGGGCTGGCAAGTCATTCCTTGTGCAGTCCCAGTATGAGATGCAGTGAAGGACTTGAGAGTGCTGCCATGGCTGGCGACTCATTTCACATGCAATCCCAGTATGAGATGCATTGAAGGACTGGCGATGGCTTTCAGGGCTGGCTGGTAATTCCTTGTGCAGTCCCAGTATGAGATGCAGTGAAGGACTGGAGATGACAGCCAGGGCTGGCTGTTCATTTCCCGTGCAGTCCCAGTATGGGATGCAGTGAAGGACTGGAGAGTGCAGCCAGGGCTGGCCGGTCATTCCTTGTGCAGTCCCAGTATGAGATGCAGGGAAGGACTGGAGATTGCAGCCAGGGCCGGCCGGTCATTTCCCGTGCAGTTCTAGTCTGGGATGCAGTGAAGGACTGAAGATGGCAGCCAGGGCTGGCTGGTCATTTCACATGCATTCCCAGTATGAGATGCAGTGAAGGACTGGAGAGTGCAGCCAGGGCCGGCTGGTCATTTCCTGTGCAGTCCCAGTATGTGATGCAGTGAAGGACTGGAGATGGCAGCCAGGGCTGGCTAGTCATTCCTTGTGCAGTCCCAGTATGAGATGCAGTGAAGGACTGTAGAGTGCAGCCAGGGCTGGCCGGTCATTCCTTGTGCAGTCCCAGTATGAGATGCAGTGAAGGACTGGAGAGTGCAGCCAGGGCTGGCCGGTCATTCCTTGTGCAGTCCCAGAATGAGATGCAGTTAAGGACTGGAGATTGCAGCCAGGGCTGGCTGGTCATTTCCTGTGGAGTTCCAGTATGAGATGCAGTGAAGGACTGGAGAGTGCAGCCAGGGCTGGCCGGTCATTCCTTGTGCAGTCCCAGTATGAGATGCAGTGAAGGACTGGAGAGTATAGCCAGGGATGGCCAGTCATTCCTTGTGCAGTCCCAGTATGAGATGCAGTGAAGGACTGGAGAAAGCAGCCAGGGCTGGCCAGTCATTTCTTGTGCAGTCCCAGTATGAGATGCAGTGAAGGACTGGAGATGGCAGCCAGGGTTGGCTGGTCATTCCTTGTGCAGTCCCAGTATGAGATGCAGTGAAATACTGGAGAGTGCAGCCAGGGCTGGCCGGTCATTTCCTGTGCAGACCCAGTATGAGATGCAGTTAAGGACTGAGGATTGCAGCCAGGGCTGGCTGGTCATTTCCTGTGGAGTTCCAGTATGAGATGCAGTGAAGGACTGGAGAGTGCAGCCAGGGCTGGCCGGTCATTTCTTGTGCAGTCCCAGTATGAGATGCAGTGAAGGACTGGAGATAACAGCCAAGGCCGGCCGGTCATTTCCTGTGCAGTCCTAGTATGGGATGCAGTGAAGGACTGGAGATGGCAGCTAGGGCTGGCTGGTCACATCTTGTGCAGTCCCAGTGCGAGATGCAGTGAAGGACTAGAGATGGCAGCCAGGGCTGGCCGGTCATTTCACATGCATTCCCAGTATGAGATGCAGTGAAGGACTGGAGAGTGCAGTCAGGGCCGGCTGGTCATTTCCTGTGCAGTCCCAGTATGAGGTGCAGTGAAGGACTGGAGATGGCAGCCAGGGCTGGCCGGTCATTTCTTGTGCAGTCCAGTATGAGATGCAGTGAAGGACTGGAGATTGCAGTCAGGGCTGGGCGGTCATTTCTTTTGCAGTCCCAGTATGAGATGCAGTGAAGGACTGGAGGTGGCAGGCAGGGCTGGCCGGTCATTTCTTGTGCAGTCCCAGTATGAGATGCAGTGAAGGACTGGAGAGTGCAGCCAGGGCTGTCCGGTCATTCCTTCTGCAGTCCCAGCATGGGATGTAGTGAAGGACTGGAGATTGCAGCCCGGGCTGGCTGGTCATTCCTTGTGCACAGTTCCAGTATGAGATGCAGTGAAGGAATGGAGATGGCAGCCAGGGCTGGCTGGTCATTCCTTGTGCAGTCCCAGTATGAGATGCAGTGAAGGACTGGAGAGTGCAGCCAGGGCTGGCCAGTCATTTCCGGTGCAGTCCCAGTATGAGATGCAGGGAAGGACTGGAGATTGCGGCCAGGGCTGGCTGGTCATTCCTTGTGCAGTCCCAGTATGAGATGCAATGAAGGACTGGAGATTGTAGCCAGGACTGGAGAGTGCAGCCAGGGCTGGCCGGTCATTCCTTGTGCAGTCCCAGTATGAGATGCAGGGAAGGACTGGAGATTGCTGCCAGGGCTGGCTGGTCATTCCTTGTGCAGTCCCAGTATGAGATGCAATGAAGGACTGGAGATTGCAGCCAGGAATGGAGATTGCAGCCAGGGCTGGCCACTCATTTCTTGTGCAGTCCCAGTATGAGATGCAGTGAAGGACTGGAGAGTGCAGCCAGGGCTGGCCGGTCATTCCTTGTGCGGTCCCAGTATGAGATGCAATGAAGGACTGGGGATTGCAGCCAGGGCTGGCTGGTAATTCCTTGTGCAGTCCCAGTATGAGATGCAGTTAAGGACTGGAGAGTGCAGCCAGGGCTGGCCGGTCATTCCTTGTGCAGTCCCAGTATGAGATGCAGTTAAGGACTGGAGAGTGCAGCTAGGGCTGGCCGGTCATTCCTTGTGCAGTCCCAGTATGAGAAGCAGTGAAATACTGGAGAGTGCAGCCAGGGCTGGCCGGTCATTTCCTGTGCAGACCCAGTATGAGATGCAGTTAAGGACTGAGGATTGCAGCCAGGGCTGGCTGGTCATTTCCTGTGGAGTTCCAGTATGAGATGCAGTGAAGGACTGGAGAGTGCAGCCAGGGCTGGCCGGTCATTTCTTGTGCAGTCCCAGTATGAGATGCAGTGAAGGACTGGAGATTGCAGCCAGGGCTGGCCGTTCATTTCTTGTGCAGTACCAGTATGAGATGCAGTGAAGGACTGGAGGTGGCAGGCAGGGCTGGCTGGTCATTTCTTGTGCAGTCCCAGTATGAGATGCATTGAAGGACTGGAGAGTGCAGCCAGGGCTGTCCGGTCATTCCTTCTGCAATCCCAGCATGGGATGTAGTGAAG
Organism: Ambystoma mexicanum; assembly: GCF_040938575.1. Taxonomy (NCBI): domain Eukaryota; kingdom Metazoa; phylum Chordata; class Amphibia; order Caudata; family Ambystomatidae; genus Ambystoma; species Ambystoma mexicanum. The sequence continues at coordinate 22,411,826 of NC_090929.1, read as the reverse complement.
GACAGGAGATTGCAGCGCGGGCTGGCTGGTCATTCCTTGTGCAGTCCCAGTATGAGATGCAATGAAGGACTGGAGATTGCAGCCAGGACTGGAGAGTGCAGCCAGGGCTGGCTGTTCATTCCTTGTGCAGTCCCAGTATGAGATGCAGTGAAGGACTGGAGATGGCAGCCAGGTCTTGTGGGTCATTCCTTGTGGAATACCTGTATGAGACGCAGTGAAGGACTGGAGATGGCAGCCAGGGCTGGCCGGTCATTTCCTGTGCAGTCCCACTATGAGATGCAGTTAACGACTGGAGAGTGCAGCCCTGACTGGCTAGTCATTTCCTGTGCAGTCCCAGTATGAGATCCTATGAAGGACGGGAGATTGCAGCCAGGGCTGGATACTAATTTCTTGTGCAGTCCCAGTATGAGATGCAGTGAAAGACTGGAGATTGCAGTCAGGGATGGCCGGTCATTTTTTGTGCAGTCCCAGTATGAGATGCAGCGAAAGACCGTAGATTGCAGTACGGGCTGGCCGGTCATTTCTTGTGCAGTCCCAGTATGAGAAGCAGGGAAGGACTGGAGATTGCTTCCAGGGCTGGCTGGTCATTCCTTGTGCAGTCCCAGTATGAGATGCAATGAAGGACTGGAGATTGCAGCCAGGACTAGAGATTGCAGCCAGGGCTGGCCAGTCATTTCTTGTGCAGTCCCAGTATGAGATGCAGTGAAGGACTGGAGAGTGCAGCCAGGGCTGTCCGGTCATTTCTTGTGCAGTCTTGGTATGAGATGCAGTGAAGGCCTAGAGCGTGCCCCCAGGACTGGCTGGTCATTTCCTGTGCAGTTCCAGTATGAGATGCAGTGAAGGACTGGAGATTGCAGTCAAGGCTGACTGGTCATTTCCTGTGCAGTCCCAGTATGAGTTGCAGTGAAGGACTGGAGATTGCAGCCAGGGCTGGCTGGTCATTCCTTGGGCAGTCCCAGTATGAGATGCAATGAAGGATTGGAGATTGCAGCCAGGGCTGGCTGGTCATTCCTTGGGCAGTCCCAGTATGAGATGCAATGAAGGACTGGAGATTGCAGCAAGGACTGGAGATTGCAGCCAGGGCTGGCCAGTCATTTCTTGTGCAGTCCCAGTATGAGATGCAGTGAAGGACTGGAGATTGCAGCCAGGGCTGGTCAGTCATTCCTTGTGCAGTCCCAGTATGAGATGCAGTGAAGGACTGGAGAGTGCAGCCAGGGCTGGTCAGTCATTCTTTGTGCAGTCCCAGTATGAGATGCAGTGAAGGACTGGAGAGTGCAGCCAGGGCTGGCTGGTCATTTCCGGTGCAGTCCCAGTATGAGATGCAGTGAAGGACTGGAGAGTGCAGACAGGGCTGGCTGGTCATTTCCCGTGCAGTCCCAGTATGAGATGCAGTGAAGGACTGGAGAGTGCAGCCAGGGCTGGCAAGTCATTCCTTGTGCAGTCCCAGTATGAGATGCAGTGAAGGACTTGAGAGTGCTGCCAGGGCTGGCGACTCATTTCACATGCAATCCCAGTATGAGATGCATTGAAGGACTGGCGATGGCATTCAGGGCTGGCTGGTAATTCCTTGTGCAGTCCCAGTATGAGATGCAGTGAAGGACTGGAGATGACAGCCAGGGCTGGCTGGTCATTTCCCGTGCAGTCCCAGTATGGGATGCAGTGAAGGACTGGAGAGTGCAGCCAGGGCTGGCCGGTCATTCCTTGTGCAGTCCCAGTATGAGATGCAGGGAAGGACTGGAGATTGCAGCCAGGGCCGGCCGGTCATTTCCCGTGCAGTTCTAGTCTGGGATGCAGTGAAGGACTGAAGATGGCAGCCAGGGCTGGCTGGTCATTTCACATGCATTCCCAGTATGAGATGCAGTGAAGGACTGGAGAGTGCAGCCAGGGCCGGCTGGTCATTTCCTGTGCAGTCCCAGTATGTGATGCAGTGAAGGACTGGAGATGGCAGCCAGGGCTGGCTAGTCATTCCTTGTGCAGTCCCAGTATGAGATGCAGTGAAGGACTGTAGAGTGCAGCCAGGGCTGGCCGGTCATTCCTTGTGCAGTCCCAGTATGAGATGCAGTGAAGGACTGGAGAGTGCAGCCAGGGCTGGCCGGTCATTCCTTGTGCAGTCCCAGTATGAGATGCAGTTAAGGACTGGAGATTGCAGCCAGGGCTGGCTGGTCATTTCCTGTGGAGTTCCAGTATAAGATGCAGTGAAGGACTGGAGAGTGCAGCCAGGGCTGGCCGGTCATTCCTTGTGCAGTCCCAGTATGAGATGCAGTGAAGGACTGGAGAGTATAGCCAGGGATGGCGAGTCATTCCTTGTGCAGTCCCAGTATGAGATGCAGTGAAGGACTGGAGAAAGCAGCCAGGGCTGGCCAGTCATTTCTTGTGCAGTCCCAGTATGAGATGCAGTGAAGGACTGGAGATGGTAGCCAGGGTTGGCTGGTCATTCCTTGTGCAGTCCCAGTATGAGATGCAGTGAAATACTGGAGAGTGCAGCCAGGGCTGGCCGGTCATTTCCTGTGCAGACCTAGTATGAGATGCAGTTAAGGACTGAGGATTGCAGCCAGGGCTGGCTGGTCATTTCCTGTGGAGTTCCAGTATGAGATGCAGTGAAGGACTGGAGAGTGCAGCCAGAGCTGGCCGGTCATTTCTTTTGCAGTCCCAGTATGAGATGCAGTGAAGGACTGGAGATAACAGCCAAGGCCGGCCGGTCATTTCCTGTGCAGTCCTAGTATGGGATGCAGTGAAGGACTGGAGATGGCAGCCAGGGCTGGCTGGTCACATCTTGTGAGTTCCCAGTGCGAGATGCAGTGAAGGACTAGAGATGGCAGCCAGGGCTGGCCGGTCATTTCACATGCATTCCCAGTATGAGATGCAGTGAAGGACTGGAGAGTGCAGTCAGGGCCGGCTGGTCATTTCCTGTGCAGTCCCAGTATGAGGTGCAGTGAAGGACTGGAGATGGCAGCCAGGGCTGGCCGGTCATTTCTTGTGCAGTCCAGTATGAGATGCAGTGAAGGACTGGAGATTGCAGTCAGGGCTGGGCGGTCATTTCTTTTGCAGTCCCAGTATGAGATGCAGTGAAGGGCTGGAGGTGGCAGGCAGGGCTGGCCGGTCATTCCTTGTGCAGTCCCAGTATGAGATGCAGTGAAGGACTGGAGATTGCAGCCAGGGCTGGTCAGTCATTCCTTGTGCAGTCCCAGTATGAGATGCAATGAAGGACTGGAGAGTGCAGCCAGGGCTGGCCGGTCATTTCTTGTGCAGTCCCAGTATGAGATGCAGTGAAGGACTGGAGATGGCAGCCAGGGCTGGCCGATCATTTCACATGCAGGCCCAGTATGAGATGCAGTGAAGGACTGGAGATGGCAGCCAGGGCTGGCCAGTCATTCCTTGTGCAGTCCCAGTATGAGATGCAGTGCAGGACTGGAGATGCAGCCAGGGCTGGCTAGTCATCCCTTGTGCAGTCAGATTATGAGATGCAGTGAAGGACTGGAGATTGCAGCCAAGGCTGGCCGTTCATTTCTTGTGCAGTACCAGTATGGAATGCAGTGAAGGACTGGAGGTGGCAGGCAGGGCTGGCCGGTCATTTCTTGTGCAGTCCCAGTATGAGATGCATTGAAGGACTGGAGAGTGCAGCCAGGGCTGTCCGGTCATTCCTTCTGCAATCCCAGCATGGGATGTAGTGAAGGACAGGAGATTGCAGCCCGGGCTGGCTGGTCATTCCTTGTGCAGTCCCAGTATGAGATGCAATGAAGGACTGGAGATTGCAGCCAGGACTGGAGAGTGCAGCCAGGGCTGGCTGTTCATTCCTTGTGCAGTCCCAGTATGAGATGCAGTGAAGGACTGGAGATGGCAGCCAGGTCTGGTGGGTCATTCCTTGTGGAATCCCTGTATGAGACGCAGTGAAGGACTGGAGATGGCAGCCAGGGCTGGCCGGTCATTTCCTGTGCAGTCCCACTATGAGATGCAGTTAACGACTGGAGAGTGCAGCCCTGACTGGCTAGTCATTTCCTGTGCAGTCCCAGTATGAGATCCTATGAAGGACGGGAGATTGCAGCCAGGGCTGGATACTAATTTCTTGTGCAGTCCCAGTATGAGATGCAGTGAAAGACTGGAGATTGCAGTCAGGGCTGGCCGGTCATTTTTTGTGCAGTCCCAGTATGAGATGCAGCAAAAGACCGTAGATTGCAGTACGGGCTGGCCTGTCATTTCTTGTGCAGTCCCAGTATGAGATGCAGGGAAGGACTGGAGATTGCTTCCAGGGCTGGCTGGTCATTCCTTGTGCAGTCCCAGTATGAGATGCAATGAAGGACTGGAGATTGCAGCCAGGACTAGAGATTGCAGCCAGGGCTGGCCAGTCATTTCTTGTGCAGTCCCAGTATGAGATGCAGTGAAGGACTGGAGAGTGCAGCCAGGGCTGTCCGGTCATTTCTTGTGCAGTCCTAGTATGAGATGCAGTGAAGGACTAGAGCGTGCCCCCAGGACTGGCTGGTCATTTCCTGTGCAGTTCCAGTATGAGATGCAGTGAAGGACTGGAGATTGCAGTCAAGGCTGACTGGTCATTTCCTGTGCAGTCCCAGTATGAGATGCAGTGAAGGACTGGAGATGACAGCCAGGGCTGGCTGGTCATTTCTTGTGCAGTCCCAGTATGAGATGCAGTGAAGGACTGGAGACTGCAGCCGGGGCTGGTCGGTCATTTCCAGTGCAGTCCCAGTATGAGATGCAGTGAATGGCTGGAGATGGCAGCCAGGGCTGGCTGGTCATTCCTTGTGCAGTCCCAGTATGAGATTCAGTGAAGTACTGGAGTGTGTAGCCAGGGCTGGCCGGTCATTCCTTGTGCAGTCCCAGTATGAGATGCAGTGAAGGACTGGAGACTGCAGCCGGGGCTGGCCGGTCATTTACAGTGCAGTCCCAGTACGAGATGCAATGAAGGACTGGAAAGTGAAGCCAGGGCTGGCTGGTAATTTCTTGTGCAGTCCCAGTATGAGATGCAGCGTAGGACCGGAGATTTCATTCAGGGCTGACTAGTCATTTCCTGTGCAGTCCAGTATGAGATGCAGTGAAGGACTGGAGATTGCAGCCAAGGCTGGCTGGTCATTTCCCGTGCAGTCCCATATTGGGATGCAGTGAACAACTGGAGAGTGCACCCAGGGCTGGCCGGTCATTTCTTGTGCAGTCCCAGTATGAGATGCAGTGAAGGACAGGATATTGCAGCCAAGGCTGGCCGGTCATTCCTTGTGCAGTCCCAGTATGAGATGCAGTGAAGGACTGGAGATGGCAGCCAGAGCTGGCTGGTCATTCCTTGTGCAGTCCCAGTATGAGATGCAGTGAAGGACTGGAGAGTGCAGCCAGGGCTGGCCGGTCATTCCTTGTGCAGTCCCAGTATGAGATGCAGTGAAGGTCTGGAGAGTGCAGCCAGGGCTGGCCGGTCATTCCTTGTGCAGTCCCAGTATGAGATGCCGTGAAGGACTGGAGATGACAGCCAGGGCTGGCTGGTCATTTCTTGAGCAGTCCCAGTATGAGATGCAGTGAAGGACTGGAGAGTGCAGCCAGCACCGGCTGGTAATTCCTTTTGCAGTCCCAGTAAGAGATGCAGTGAAGGACTGAAGATTGCAGCCAGGGCTGGCTGGTCATTCCTTGGGCAGTCCCAGTATGAGATGCAATGAAGGACTGGAGATTGCAGCCAGGACTGGAGATTGCAGCCAGGGCTGGCCAGTCATTTCTTGTGCAGTCCCAGTATGAGATGCAGTGAAGGACTGGAGATTGCAGCCAGGGCTGGTCAGTCATTCCTTGTGCAGTCCCAGTATGAGATGCAGTGAAGGACTGGAGAGTGCAGCCAGTGCTGGTCAGTCATTCCTTGTGCAGTCCCAGTATGAGATGCAGTGAAGGACTGGAGAGTGCAGCCAGGGCTGGCTGGTCATTTCCGGTGCAGTCCCAGTATGAGATGCAGTGAAGGACTGGAGAGTGCAGACAGGGCTGGCTGGTCATTTCCCGTGCAGTCCCAGTATGAGATGCAGTGAAGGACTGGAGAGTGCAGCCAGGGCTGGCAAGTCATTCCTTGTGCAGTCCAAGTATGAGATGCAGTGAAGGACTTGAGAGTGCTGCCAGGGCTGGCGACTCATTTCACATGCAATCCCAGTATGAGATGCATTGAAGGACTGGCGATGGCATTCAGGGCTGGCTGGTAATTCCTTGTGCAGTCCCAGTATGAGATGCAGTGAAGGACTGGAGATGACAGCTAGGGCTGGCTGGTCATTTCCCGTGCAGTCCCAGTATGGGATGCAGTGAAGGACTGGAGAGTGCAGCCAGGGCTGGCCGGTCATTCCTTGTGCAGTCCCAGTATGAGATGCAGGGAAGGACTGGAGATTGCAGCCAGGGCCGGCCGGTCATTTCCCGTGCAGTTCTAGTCTGGGATGCAGTGAAGGACTGAAGATGGCAGCCAGGGCTGGCTGGTCATTTCACATGCATTCCCAGTATGAGATGCAGTGAAGGACTGGAGAGTGCAGCCAGGGCCGCTGGTCATTTCCTGTGCAGTCCCAGTATGTGATGCAGTGAAGGACTGGAGATGGCAGCCAGGGCTGGCTAGTCATTCCTTGTGCAGTCCCAGTATGAGATGCAGTGAAGGACTGTAGAGTGCAGCCAGGGCTGGCCGGTCATTCCTTGTGCAGTCCCAGTATGAGATGCAGTGAAGGACTGGAGATTGCAGCCAGGGCTGGCTGGTCATTTCCTGTGGAGTTCCAGTATGAGATGCAGTGAAGGACTGGAGAGTGCAGCCAGGGCTGGCCGGTCATTCCTTGTGCAGTCCCAGTATGAGATGCAGTGAAGGACTGGAGAGTATAGCCAGGGATGGCCAGTCATTCCTTGTGCAGTCCCAGTATGAGATGCAGTGAAGGACTGGAGAAAGCAGCCAGGGCTGGCCAGTCATTTCTTGTGCAGTCCCAGTATGAGATGCAGTGAAGGACTGGAGATGGCAGCCAGGGTTGGCTGGTCATTCCTTGTGCAGTCCCAGTATGAGATGCAGTGAAATACTGGAGAGTGCAGCCAGGGCTGGCCGGTCATTTCCTGTGCAGACCCAGTATGAGATGCAGTTAAGGACTGAGGATTGCAGCCAGGGCTGGCTGGTCATTTCCTGTGGAGTTCCAGTATGAGATGCAGTGAAGGACTGGAGAGTGCAGCCAGGGCTGGCCGGTCATTTCTTGTGCAGTCCCAGTATGAGATGCAGTGAAGGACTGGAGATAACAGCCAAGGCCGGCCGGTCATTTCCTGTGCAGTCCTAGTATGGGATGCAGTGAAGGACTGGAGATGGCAGCCAGGACTGGCTGGTCACATCTTGTGCAGTCCCAGTGCGAGATGCAGTGAAGGACTAGAGATGGCAGCCAGGGCTGGCCGGTCATTTCACATGCATTCCCAGTATGAGATGCAGTGAAGGACTGGAGAGTGCAGTCAGGGCCGGCTGGTCATTTCGGGTGCAGTCCCAGTATGAGGTGCAGTGAAGGACTGGAGATGGCAGCCAGGGCTGGCCGGTCATTTCTTGTGCAGTCCAGTATGAGATGCAGTGAAGGACTGGAGATTGCAGTCAGGGCTGGGCGGTCATTTCTTTTGCAGTCCCAGTATGAGATGCAGTGAAGGACTGGAGGTGGCAGGCAGGGCTGGCCGGTCATTTCTTGTGCAGTCCCAGTATGAGATGCAGTGAAGGACTGGAGAGTGCAGCCAGGGCTGTCCGGTCATTCCTTCTGCAGTCCCAGCATGGGATGTAGTGAAGGACTGGAGATTGCAGCCCGGGCTGACTGGTCATTCCTTATGCACAGTTCCAGTATGAGATGCAGTGAAGGAATGGAGATGGCAGCCAGGGCTGGCTGGTCATTCCTTGTGCAGTCCCAGTATGAGATGCAGTGAAGGACTGGAGAGTGCAGCCAGGGCTGGCCAGTCATTTCCGGTGCAGTCCCAGTATGAGATGCAGTGAAGGACTGGAGAGTGCAGCCAGGGCTGGCCGGTCATTCCTTGTGCAGTCCCAGTATGAGATGCAGGGAAGGACTGGAGATTGCGGCCAGGGCTGGCTGGTCATTCCTTGTGCAGTCCCAGTATGAGATGCAATGAAGGACTGGAGATTGTAGCCAGGACTGGAGAGTGCAGCCAGGGCTGGCCGGTCATTCCTTGTGCAGTCCCAGTATGAGATGCAGGGAAGGACTGGAGATTGCTGCCAGGGCTGGCTGGTCATTCCTTGTGCAGTCCCAGTATGAGATGCAATGAAGGACTGGAGATTGCAGCCAGGAATGGAGATTGCAGCCAGGGCTGGCCACTCATTTCTTGTGCAGTCCCAGTATGAGATGCAGTGAAGGACTGGAGAGTGCAGCCAGGGCTGGCCGGTCACTCCTTGTGCGGTCCCAGTATGAGATGCAATGAAGGACTGGGGATTGCAGCCAGGGCTGGCTGGTAATTCCTTGTGCAGTCCCAGTATGAGATGCAGTTAAGGACTGGAGAGTGCAGCCAGGGCTGGCCGGTCATTCCTTGTGCAGTCCCAGTATGAGTTGCAGTTAAGGACTGGAGAGTGCAGCTAGGGCTGGCCGGTCATTCCTTGTGCAGTCCCAGTATGAGATGCAGTGAAATACTGGAGAGTGCAGCCAGGGCTGGCCGGTCATTTCCTGTGCAGACCCAGTATGAGATGCAGTTAAGGACTGAGGATTGCAGCCAGGGCTGGCTGGTCATTTCCTGTGGAGTTCCAGTATGAGATGCAGTGAAGGACTGGAGAGTGCAGCCAGGGCTGGCCGGTCATTTCTTGTGCAGTCCCAGTATGAGATGCAGTGAAGGACTGGAGATTGCAGCCAGGGCTGGCCGTTCATTTCTTGTGCAGTACCAGTATGAGATGCAGTGAAGGACTGGAGGTGGCAGGCAGGGCTGGCTGGTCATTTCTTGTGCAGTCCCAGTATGAGATGCATTGAAGGACTGTAGAGTGCAGCCAGGGCTGTCCGGTCATTCCTTCTGCAATCCCAGCATGGGATGTAGTGAAGGACAGGAGATTGCAGCCCGGGCTGGCTGGTCATTCCTTGTGCAGTCCCAGTATGAGATGCAATGAAGGACTGGAGATTGCAGCCAGGACTGGAGAGTGCAGCCAGGGCTGGCTGTTCATTCCTTGTGCAGTCCCAGTATGAGATGCAGTGAAGGACTGGAGATGGCAGCCAGGTCTGGTGGGTCATTCCTTGTGGAATCCCTGTATGAGACGCAGTGAAGGACTGGAGATGGCAGCCAGGGCTGGCCGGTCATTTCCTGTGCAGTCCCACTATGAGATGCAGTTAACGACTGGAGAGTGCAGCCCTGACTGGCTAGTCATTTCCTGTGCAGTCCCAGTATGAGATCCTATGAAGGACGGGAGATTGCAGCCAGGGCTGGATCCTAATTTCTTGTGCAGTCCCAGTATGAGATGCAGTGAAAGACTGGAGATTGCAGTACGGGCTGGCCGGTCATTTCTTGTGCAGTCCCAGTATGAGATGCAGGGAAGGACTGGAGATTGCTTCCAGGGCTGGCTGGTCATTCCTTGTGCAGTCCCAGTATGAGATGCAATGAAGCACTGGAGATTGCAGCCAGGACTAGAGATTGCAGCCAGGGCTGGCCAGTCATTTCTTGTGCAGTCCCAGTATGAGATGCAGTGAAGGACTGGAGAGTGCAGCCAGGGCTGTCCGGTCATTTCTTGTGCAGTCCTAGTATGAGATGCAGTGAAGGACTAGAGCGTGCCCCCAGGACTGGCTGGTCATTTCCTGTGCAGTTCCAGTATGAGATGCAGTGAAGGACTGGAGATTGCAGTCAAGGCTGACTGGTCATTTCCTGTGCAGTCCCAGTATGAGTTGCAGTGAAGGACTGGAGATTGCAGCCAGGGCTGGCTGTTCATTCCTTGTGCAGTCCCAGTATGAGATGCAGTGAAGGACAGGAGAGTGCAGCCAGGGCTGGCAAGTCATTTCATATGCAGTCCCAGTATGAGATGCAGTGAAGGACCGGAGATGACAGCCAGGGCTGGCTGGTCATTTCTTGTGCAGTCCCAGTATGAGATGCAGTGAAGGACTGGAGACTGCAGCCGGGGCTGGTCGGTCATTTCCAGTGCAGTCCCAGTATGAGATGCAGTGAAGGACTGGAGAGTGCAGCCAGGGCTGGCTAGTCATTTCTTGTGCAGTCCCAGTATGAGATGCAGTGAAGGGCTGGCGATGGCAGCCAGGGCTGGCTGGTCATTCCTTGTGCAGTCCCAGTATGAGATTCAGTGAAGTACTGGAGTGTGTAGCCAGGGCTGGCCGGTTATTCCTTCTGCAGTCCCAGTATGAGATGCAGTGAAGGACTGGAGACTGCAGCCGGGGCTGGCCGGTCATTTACAGTGCAGCCCCAGTACGAGATGCAGTGAAGGACTGGAGAGTGCAGCCAGGGCTGGCGAGTCATTTCACATGCAGTCCCAGTATGAGATGCAATGAAGGACTGGAAAGTGAAGCCAGGGCTGGCTGGTAATTTCTTGTGCAGTCCCAGTATGAGATGCAGCGTAGGACCGGAGATTTCATTCAGGGCTGGCTAGTCATTTCCTGTGCAGTCCAGTATGAGATGCAGTGAAGGACTGGAGATTGCAGCCAAGGCTGGCTGGTCATTTCCCGTGCAGTCCCATATTGGGATGCAGTGAACAACTGGAGAGTGCACCCAGGGCTGGCCGGTCATTTCTTGTGCAGTCCCAGTATGAGATGCAGTGAAGGACAGGATATTGCAGCCAAGGCTGGCCGGTCATTCCTTGTGCAGTCCCAGTATGAGATGCAGTGAAGGACTGGAGATGGCAGCCAGGGCTGGCTGGTCATTCCTTGTGCAGTCCCAGTATGAGATGCAGTGAAGGACTGGAGAGTGCAGCCAGGGCTGGCCGGTCATTCCTTGTGCAGTCCCAGTATGAGATGCAGTGAAGGTCTGGAGAGTGCAGCCAGGGCTGGCCGGTCATTCCTTGTGCAGTCCCAGTATGAGATGCCGTGAAGGACTGGAGAGTGCAGCCAGGACTGGAGATTGCAGCCAGGGCTGGCCAGTCATTTCTTGTGCAGTCCCAGTATGAGATGCAGTGAAGGACTGGAGATTGCAGCCAGGGCTGGTCAGTCATTCCTTGTGCAGTCCCAGTATGAGATGCAGTGAAGGACTGGAGAGTGCAGCCAGGGCTGGCCGGTCATTCCTTGTGCAGTCCCAGTATGAGATGCAGTGAAGGTCTGGAGAGTGCAGCCAGGGCTGGCTGGTCATTTCTTGAGCAGTCCCAGTATGAGATGCAGTGAAGGACTGGAGAGTGCAGCCAGGACTGGAGATTGCAGCCAGGGCTGGCCAGTCATTTCTTGTGCAGTCCCAGTATGAGATGCAGTGAAGGACTGGAGATTGCAGCCAGGGCTGGTCAGTCATTCCTTGTGCAGTCCCAGTATGAGATGCAGTGAAGGACTGGAGAGTGCAGCCAGGGCTGGTCAGTCATTCCTTGTGCAGTCCCAGTATGAGATGCAGTGAAGAACTGGAGAGTGCAGCCAGGGCTGGCTGGTCATTTCCGGTGCAGTCCCAGTATGAGATGCAGTGAAGGACTGGAGAGTGCAGACAGGGCTGGCTGGTCATTTCCCGTGCAGTCCCAGTATGAGATGCAGTGAAGGACTGGAGAGTGCAGCCAGGGCTGGCAAGTCATTCCTTGTGCAGTCCCAGTATGAGATGCAGTGAAGGATTTGAGAGTGCTGCCAGGGCTGGCGACTCATTTCACATGCAATCCCAGTATGAGATGCATTGAAGGACTGGCGATGGCATTCAGGGCTGGCTGGTAATTCCTTGTGCAGTCCCAGTATGAGATGCAGTGAAGGACTGGAGATGACAGCCAGGGCTGGCTGGTCATTTCCCGTGCAGTCCCAGTATGGGATGCAGTGAAGGACTGGAGAGTGCAGCCAGGGCTGGCCGGTCATTCCTTGTGCAGTCCCAGTATGAGATGCAGGGAAGGACTGGAGATTGCAGCCAGGGCCGGCCGGTCATTTCCCGTGCAGTTCTAGTCTGGGATGCAGTGAAGGACTGAAGATGGCAGCCAGGGCTGGCTGGTCATTTCACATGCATTCCCAGTATGAGATGCAGTGAAGGACTGGAGAGTGCAGCCAGGGCCGGCTGGTCATTTCCTGTGCAGTCCCAGTATGTGATGCAGTGAAGGACTGGAGATGGCAGCCATTGCTGGCTAGTCATTCCTTGTGCAGTCCCAGTATGAGATGCAGTGAAGGACTGTAGAGTGCAGCCAGGGCTGGCCGGTGATTCCTTGTGCAGTCCCAGTATGAGATGCAGTGAAGGACTGGAGAGTGCAGCCAGGGCTGGCCGGTCATTCCTTGTGCAGTCCCAGTATGAGATGCAGTTAAGGACTGGAGATTGCAGCCAGGGCTGGCTGGTCATTTCCTGTGGAGTTCCAGTATGAGATGCAGTGAAGGACTGGAGAGTGCAGCCAGGGCTGGCCGGTCATTCCTTGTGCAGTCCCAGTATGAGATGCAGTGAAGGACTGGAGAGTATAGCCAGGGATGGCCAGTCATTCCTTGTGCAGTCCCAGTATGAGATGCAGTGAAGGACTGGAGAAAGCAGCCAGGGCTGGCCAGTCATTTCTTGTGCAGTCCCAGTATGAGATGCAGTGAAGGACTGGAGATGGCAGCCAGGGTTGGCTGGTCATTCCTTGTGCAGTCCCAGTATGAGATGCAGTGAAATACTGGAGATTGCAGCCAGGGCTGGCCGGTCATTTCCTGTGCAGACCCAGTATGAGATGCAGTTAAGGACTGAGGATTGCAGCCAGGGCTGGCTGGTCATTTCCTGTGGAGTTCCAGTATGAGATGCAGTGAAGGACTGGAGAGTGCAGCCAGGGCTGGCCGGTCATTTCTTGTGCAGTCCCAGTATGAGATGCAGTGAAGGACTGGAGATAACAGCCAAGGCCGGCCGGTCATTTCCTGTGCAGTCCTAGTATGGGATGCAGTGAAGGACTGGAGATGGCAGCCAGGGCTGGCTGGTCACATCTTGTGCAGTCCCAGTGCGAGATGCAGTGAAGGACTAGAGATGGCAGCCAGGGCTGGCCGGTCATTTCACATGCATTCCCAGTATGAGATGCAGTGAAGGACTGGAGAGTGCAGTCAGGGCCGGCTGGTCATTTCCTGTGCAGTCCCAGTATGAGGTGCAGTGAAGGACTGGGGATGGCAGCCAGGGCTGGCCGGTCATTTCTTGTGCAGTCCAGTATGAGATGCAGTGAAGGACTGGAGATTGCAGTCAGGGCTGGGCGGTCATTTCTTTTGCAGTCCCAGTATGAGATGCAGTGAAGGACTGGAGGTGGCAGGCAGGGCTGGCCGGTCATTTCTTGTGCAGTCCCAGTATGAGATGCAGTGAAGGACTGGAGAGTGCAGCCAGGGCTGTCCGGTCATTCCTTCTGCAGTCCCAGCATGGGATGTAGTGAAGGACTGGAGATTGCAGCCCGGGCTGGCTGGTCATTCCTTGTGCACAGTTCCAGTATGAGATGCAGTGAAGGAATGGAGATGGCAGCCAGGGCTGTTCGGTCATTTCTTGTGCAGTCCTAGTATGAGATGCAGTGAAGGACTAGAGCGTGCCCCAGGACTGGCTGGTCATTTCCTGTGCAGTTCCAGTATGAGATGCAGTGAAGGACTGGAGATTGCAGTCAAGGCTGACTGGTCATTTCCTGTGCAGTCCCAGTATGAGTTGCAGTGAAGGACTGGAGATTGCAGCCAGGGCTGGCTGTTCATTCCTTGTGCAGTCCCAGTATGAGATGCAGTGAAGGACAGGAGAGTGCAGCCAGGGCTGGCAAGTCATTTCATATGCAGTCCCAGTATGAGATGCAGTGAAGTACTGGAGATGACAGCCAGGGCTGGCTGGTCATTTCTTGTGCAGTCCCAGTATGAGATGCAGTGAAGGACTGGAGACTGCAGCCGGGGCTGGTCGGTCATTTCCAGTGCAGTCCCAGTATGAGATGCAGTGAAGGACTGGAGAGTGCAGCCAGGGCTGGCTAGTCATTTCTTGTGCAGTCCCAGTATGAGATGCAGTGAAGGGCTGGAGATGGCAGCCAGGGCTGGCTGGTCATTCCTTGTGCAGTCCCAGTATGAGATTCAGTGAAGTACTGGAGTGTGTAGCCAGGGCTGGCCGGTCATTCCTTCTGCAGTCCCAGTATGAGATGCAGTGAAGGACTGGAGACTGCAGCCGGGGCTGGCCGGTCATTTACAGTGCAGTCCCAGTACGAGATGCAGTGAAGGACTGGAGAGTGCAGCCAGGGCTGGCGAGTCATTTCACATGCAGTCCCAGTATGAGATGCAATGAAGGACTGGAAAGTGAAGCCAGGGCTGGCTGGTAATTTCTTGTGCAGTCCCAGTATGAGATGCAGCGTAGGACCGGAGATTTCATTCAGGGCTGGCTAGTCATTTCCTGTGCAGTCCAGTATGAGATGCAGTGAAGGACTGGAGATTGCAGCCAAGGCTGGCTGGTCATTTCCCGTGCAGTCCCATATTGGGATGCAGTGAACAACTGGAGAGTGCACCCAGGGCTGGCCGGTCATTTCTTGTGCAGTCCCAGTATGAGATGCAGTGAAGGACAGGATATTGCAGCCAAGGCTTGCCGGTCATTCCTTGTGCAGTCCCAGTATGAGATGCAGTGAAGGACTGGAGATGGCAGCCAGGGCTGGCTGGTCATTCCTTGTGCAGTCCCAGTATGAGATGCAGTGAAGGACTGGAGAGTGCAGCCAGGGCTGGCCGGTCATTCCTTGTGCAGTCCCAGTATGAGATGCAGTGAGGGTCTGGAGAGTGCAGCCAGGGCTGGCCAGTCATTCCTTGTGCAGTCCCAGTATGAGATGCCGTGAAGGACTGGAGATGACAGCCAGGGCTGGCTGGTCATTTCTTGAGCAGTCCCAGTATGAGATGCAGTGAAGGACTGGAGAGTGCAGCCAGGGCCGGCTGGTAATTCCTTTTGCAGTCCCAGTAAGAGATGCAGTGAAGGACTGGAGATTGCAGCCAGGGCTGGCTGGTCATTCCTTGGGCAGTCCCAGTATGAGATGCAATGAAGGACTGGAGATTGCAGCCAGGACTGGAGATTCCAGCCAGGGCTGGCCAGTCATTTCTTGTGCAGTCCCAGTATGAGATGCAGTGAAGGACTGGAGATTGCAGCCAGGGCTGGTCAGTCATTCCTTGTGCAGTCCCAGTATGAGATGCAGTGAAGGACTGGAGAGTGCAGCCAGGGCTGGTCAGTCATTCCTTGTGCAGTCCCAGTATGAGATGCAGTGAAGGACTGGAGAGTGCAGCCAGGGCTGGCTGGTCATTTCCGGTGCAGTCCCAGTATGAGATGCAGTGAAGGACTGGAGAGTGCAGACAGGGCTGGCTGGTCATTTCCCGTGCAGTCCCAGTATGAGATGCAGTGAAGGACTGGAGAGTGCAGCCAGGGCTGGCAAGTCATTCCTTGTGCAGTCCCAGTATGAGATGCAGTGAAGGACTTGAGAGTGCTGCCAGGGCTGGCGACTCATTTCACATGCAATCCCAGTATGAGATGCATTGAAGGACTGGCGATGGCATTCAGGGCTGGCTGGTAATTCCTTGTGCAGTCCCAGTATGAGATGCAGTGAAGGACTGGAGATGACAGCCAGGGCTGGCTGGTCATTTCCCCTGCAGTCCCAGTATGGGATGCAGTGAAGGACTGGAGAGTGCAGCCAGGGCTGGCCGGTCATTCCTTGTGCAGTCCCAGTATGAGATGCAGGGAAGGACTGGAGATTGCAGCCAGGGCCGGCCGGTCATTTCCCGTGCAGTTCTAGTCTGGGATGCAGTGAAGGACTGAAGATGGCAGCCAGGGCTGGCTGGTCATTTCACATGCATTCCCAGTATGAGATGCAGTGAAGGACTGGAGAGTGCAGCCAGGGCCGGCTGGTCATTTCCTGTGCAGTCCCAGTATGTGATGCAGTGAAGGACTGGAGATGGCAGCCAGGGCTGGCTAGTCATTCCTTGTGCAGTCCCAGTATGAGATGCAGTGAAGGACTGTAGAGTGCAGCCAGGGCTGGCCGGTCATTCCTTGTGCAGTCCCAGTATGAGATGCAGTGAAGGACTGGAGAGTGCAGCCAGGGCTGGCCGGTCATTCCTTGTGCAGTCCCAGTATGAGATGCAGTTAAGGACTGGAGATTGCAGCCAGGGCTGGCTGGTCATTTCCTGTGGAGTTCCAGTATGAGATGCAGTGAAGGACTGGAGAGTATAGCCAGGGATGGCCAGTCATTCCTTGTGCAGTCCCAGTATGAGATGCAGTGAAGGACTGGAGATGGCAGCCAGGGTTGGCTGGTCATTCCTTGTGCAGTCCCAGTATGAGATGCAGTGAAATACTGGAGAGTGCAGCCAGGGCTGGCCGGTCATTTCCTGTGCAGACCCAGTATGAGATGCAGTTAAGGACTGAGGATTGCAGCCAGGGCTGGCTGGTCATTTCCTGTGGAGTTCCAGTATGAGATGCAGTGAAGGACTGTAGAGTGCAGCCAGGGCTGGCCGGTCATTCCTTGTGCAGTCCCAGTATGAGATGCAGTGAAGGACTGGAGAGTGCAGCCAGGGCTGGCCGGTCATTCCTTGTGCAGTCCCAGTATGAGATGCAGTTAAGGACTGGAGATTGCAGCCAGGGCTGGCCGGTCATTCCTTGTGCAGTCCCAGTATGAGATGCAGTGAAGGACTGGAGAGTATAGCCAGGGATGGCCAGTCATTCCTTGTGCAGTCCCAGTATGAGATGCAGTGAAGGACTGGAGAAAGCAGCCAGGGCTGGCCAGTCATTTCTTGTGCAGTCCCAGTATGAGATGCAGTGAAGGACTGGAGATGGCAGCCAGGGTTGGCTGGTCATTCCTTGTGCAGTCCCAGTATGAGATGCAGTGAAATACTGGAGAGTGCAGGAAGGGCTGGCCGGTCATTTCCTGTGCAGACCCAGTATGAGATGCAGTTAAGGACTGAGGATTGCAGCCAGGGCTGGCTGGTCATTTCCTGTGGAGTTCCAGTATGAGATGCAGTGAAGGACTGGAGAGTGCAGCCAGGGCCGGCCGGTCATTTCTTGTGCAGTCCCAGTATGAGATGCAGTGAAGGACTGGAGATAACAGCCAAGGCCGGCCGGTCATTTCCTGTGCAGTCCTAGTATGGGATGCAGTGAAGGACTGGAGATGGCAGCCAGGGCTGGCTGGTCACATCTTGTGCAGTCCCAGTGCGAGATGCAGTGAAGGACTAGAGATGGCAGCCAGGGCTGGCCGGTCATTTCACATGCATTCCCAGTATGAGATGCAGTGAAGGACTGGAGAGTGCAGTCAGGGCCGGCTGGTCATTTCCTGTGCAGTCCCAGTATGAGGTGCAGTGAAGGACTGGAGATGGCAGCCAGGGCTGGCCGGTCATTTCTTGTGCAGTCCAGAATGAGATGCAGTGAAGGACTGGAGATTGCAGTCAGGGCTGGGCGGTCATTTCTTTTGCAGTCCCAGTATGAGATGCAGTGAAGGGCTGGAGGTGGCAGGCAGGGCTGGCCGGTCATTTCTTGTGCAGTCCCAGTATGAGATGCAGTGAAGGACTGGAGATTGCAGCCAGGGCTGGTCAGTCATTCCTTGTGCAGTCCCAGTATGAGATGCAATGAAGGACTGGAGAGTGCAGCCAGGGCTGGCCGGTCATTTCTTGTGCAGTCCCAGTATGAGATGCAGTGAAGGACTGGAGATGGCAGCCAGGGCTGGCTGATCATTTCACATGCAGGCCCAGTATGAGATGCAGTGAAGGACTGGAGATGGCAGCCAGGGCTGGCCAGTCATTCCTTGTGCAGTCCCAGTATGAGATGCAGTGCAGGACTGGAGATGCAGCCAGGGCTGGCTAGTCATTCCTTGTGCAGTCAGATTATGAGATGCAGTGAAGGACTGGAGATTGCAGCCAGGGCTGGCCGTTCATTTCTTGTGCAGTACCAGTATGGAATGCAGTGAAGGACTGGAGGTGGCAGGCAGGGCTGGCCGGTCATTTCTTGTGCAGTCCCAGTATGAGATGCATTGAAGGACTGGAGAGTGCAGCCAGGGCTGTCCGGTCATTCCTTCTGCAATCCCAGCATGGGATGTAGTGAAGGACAGGAGATTGCAGCCCGGGCCGGCTGGTCATTCCTTGTGCAGTCCCAGTATGAGATGCAATGAAGGACTGGAGATTGCAGCCAGGACTGGAGAGTGCAGCCAGGGCTGGCTGTTCATTCCTTGTGCAGTCCCAGTATGAGATGCAGTGAAGGACTGGAGATGGCAGCCAGGTCTGGTGGGTCATTCCTTGTGGAATCCCTGTATGAGACGCAGTGAAGGACTGGAGATGGCAGCCAGGGCTGGCCGGTCATTTCCTGTGCAGTCCCACTATGAGATGCAGTTAACGACTGGAGAGTGCAGCCCTGACTGGCTAGTCATTTGCTGTGCAGTCCCAGTATGAGATCCTATGAAGGACGGGAGATTGCAGCCAGGGCTGGATACTACTTTCTTGTGCAGTCCCAGTATGAGATGCAGTGAAAGACTGGAGATTGCAGTCAAGGCTGACTGGTCATTTCCTGTGCAGTCCCAGTATGAGTTGCAGTGAAGGACTGGAGATTGCAGCCAGGGCTGGCTGTTCATTCCTTGTGCAGTCCCAGTATGAGATGCAGTGAAGGACAGGAGAGTGCAGCCAGGGCTGGCAAGTCATTTCATATGCAGTCCCAGTATGAGATGCAGTGAAGGACTGGAGATGACAGCCAGGGCTGGCTGGTCATTTCTTGTGCAGTCCCAGTATGAGATGCAGTGAAGGACTGGAGACTGCAGCCGGGGCTGGTCGGTCATTTCCAGTGCAGTCCCAGTATGAGATGCAGTGAAGGACTGGAGAGTGCAGCCAGGGCTGGCTAGTCATTTCTTGTGCAGTCACAGTATGAGATGCAGTGAAGGGCTGGAGATGGCAGCCAGGGCTGGCTGGTCATTCCTTGTGCAGTCCCAGTATGAGATTCAGTGAAGTACTGGAGTGTGTAGCCAGGGCTGGCCGGTCATTCCTTGTGCAGTCCCAGTATGAGATGCAGTGAAGGACTGGAGACTGCAGCCGGGTCTGGCCGGTCATTTACAGTGCAGTCCCATTACGAGATGCAGTGAAGGACTGGAGAGTGCAGCCAGGGCTGGCTGTTCATTCCTTGTGCAGTCCCAGTATGAGATGCAGTGAAGGACAGGAGAGTGCAGCCAGGGCTGGCAAGTCATTTCATATGCAGTCCCAGTATGAGATGCAGTGAAGGACTGGAGATGACAGCCAGGGCTGGCTGGTCATTTCTTGTGCAGTCCCAGTATGAGATGCAGTGAAGGACTGGAGACTGCAGCCGGGGCTGGTCGGTCATTTCCAGTGCAGTCCCAGTATGAGATGCAGTGAAGGACTGGAGAGTGCAGCCAGGGCTGGCTAGTCATTTCTTGTGCAGTCCCAGTATGAGATGCAGTGAAGGGCTGGAGATGGCAGCCAGGGCTGGCTGGTCATTCCTTGTGCAGTCCCAGTATGAGATTCAGTGAAGTACTCGAGTGTGTAGCCAGGGCTGGCCGGTCATTCCTTCTGCAGTCCCAGTATGAGATGCAGTGAAGGACTGGAGACTGCAGCCGGGGCTGGCCGGTCATTTACAGTGCAGTCCCAGTACGAGATGCAGTGAAGGACTGGAGAGTGCAGCCAGGGCTGGCGAGTCATTTCACATGCAGTCCCAGTATGAGATGCAATGAAGGACTGGAAAGTGAAGCCAGGGCTGGCTGGTAATTTCTTGTGCAGTCCCAGTATGAGATGCAGCGTAGGACCGGAGATTTCATTCAGGGCTGGCTAGTCATTTCCTGTGCAGTCCAGTATGAGATGCAGTGAAGGACTGGAGATTGCAGCCAAGGCTGGCTGGTCATTTCCCGTGCAGTCCCATATTGGGATGCAGTGAACAACTGGAGAGTGCACCCAGGGCTGGCCGGTCATTTCTTGTGCAGTCCCAGTATGAGATGCAGTGAAGGACAGGATATTGCAGCCAAGGCTGGCCGGTCATTCCTTGTGCAGTCCCAGTATGAGATGCAGTGAAGGACTGGAGATGGCAGCCAGGGCTGGCTGGTCATTCCTTGTGCAGTCCCAGTATGAGATGCAGTGAAGGACTGGAGAGTGCAGCCAGGGCTGGCCGGTCATTCCTTGTGCAGTCCCAGTATGAGATGCAGTGAAGGTCTGGAGAGTGCAGCCAGGGCTGGCCGGTCATTCCTTGTGCAGTCCCAGTATGAGATGCCGTGAAGGACTGGAGATGACAGCCAGGGCTGGCTGGTCATTTCTTGAGCAGTCCCAGTATGAGATGCAGTGAAGGACTGGAGAGTGCAGCCAGGGCCGGCTGGTAATTCCTTTTGCAGTCCCAGTAAGAGATGCAGTGAAGGACTGGAGATTGCAGCCAGGGCTGGCTGGTCATTCCTTGGGCAGTCCCAGTATGAGATGCAATGAAGGACTGGAGATTGCAGCCAGGACTGGAGATTGCAGCCAGGGCTGGCCAGTCATTTCTTGTGCAGTCCCAGTATGAGATGCAGTGAAGGACTGGAGATTGCAGCCAGGGCTGGTCAGTCATTCCTTGTGCAGTCCCAGTATGAGATGCAGTGAAGGACTGGAGAGTGCAGCCAGGGCTGGTCAGTCATTCCTTGTGCAGTCCCAGTATGAGATGCAGTAAAGGACTGGAGAGTGCAGCCAGGGCTGGCTGGTCATTTCCGGTGCAGTCCCAGTATGAGATGCAGTGAAGGACTGGAGAGTGCAGACAGGGCTGGCTGGTCATTTCCCGTGCAGTCCCAGTATGAGATGCAGTGAAGGACTGGAGAGTGCAGCCAGGGCTGGCAAGTCATTCCTTGTGCAGTCCCAGTATGAGATGCAGTGAAGGACTTGAGAGTGCTGCCAGGGCTGGCGACTCATTTCACATGCAATCCCAGTATGAGATGCATTGAAGGACTGGCGATGGCATTCAGGGCTGGCTGGTAATTCCTTGTGCAGTCCCAGTATGAGATGCAGTGAAGGACTGGAGATGACAGCCAGGGCTGGCTGGTCATTTCCCGTGCAGTCCCAGTATGGGATGCAGTGAAGGACTGGAGAGTGCAGCCAGGGCTGGCCGGTCATTCCTTGTGCAGTCCCAGTATGAGATGCAGGGAAGGACTGGAGATTGCAGCCAGGGCCGGCCGGTCATTTCCCGTGCAGTTCTAGTCTGGGATGCAGTGAAGGACTGAAGATGGCAGCCAGGGCTGGCTGGTCATTTCACATGCATTCCCAGTATGAGATGCAGATAAAGGACTGGTAGAGTTCAGCCAGGGCCGGCCGGTCATATTACTGTGCAGTCCCAGTATGTGATGCAGTGAAGGACTGGAGATGGCAGCCAGGGCTGGCTAGTCATTCCTTGTGCAGTCCCAGTATGAGATGCAGTGAAGGACTGTAGAGTGCAGCCAGGGCTGGCCGGTCATTCCTTGTGCAGTCCCAGTATGAGATGCAGTGAAGGACTGGAGAGTGCAGCCAGGGCTGGCCGGTCATTCCTTGTGCAGTCCCAGTATGAGATGCAGTTAAGGACTGGAGATTGCAGCCAGGGCTGGCTGGTCATTTCCTGTGGAGTTCCAGTATGAGATGCAGTGAAGGACTGGAGAGTGCAGCCAGGGCTGGCCGGTCATTCCTTGTGCAGTCCCAGTATGAGATGCAGTGAAGGACTGGAGAGTATAGCCAGGGATGGCCAGTCATTCCTTGTGCAGTCCCAGTATGAGATGCAGTGAAGGACTGGAGAAAGCAGCCAGGGCTGGCCAGTCATTTCTTGTGCAGTCCCAGTATGAGATGCAGTGAAGGACTGGAGATGGCAGCCAGGGTTGGCTGGTCATTCCTTGTGCAGTCCCAGTATGAGATGCAGTGAAATACTGGAGAGTGCAGCCAGGGCTGGCCGGTCATTTCCTGTGCAGACCCAGTATGAGATGCAGTTAAGGACTGAGGATTGCAGCCAGGGCTGGCTGGTCATTTCCTGTGGAGTTCCAGTATGAGATGCAGTGAAGGACTGGAGAGTGCAGCCAGGGCCGGCCGGTCATTTCTTGTGCAGTCCCAGTATGAGATGCAGTGAAGGACTGGAGATAACAGCCAAGGCCGGCCGGTCATTTCCTGTGCAGTCCTAGTATGGGATGCAGTGAAGGACTGGAGATGGCAGCCAGGGCTGGCTGGTCACAACTTGTGCAGTCCCAGTGCGAGATGCAGTGAAGGACTAGAGATGGCAGCCAGGGCTGGCCGGTCATTTCACATGCATTCCCAGTATGAGATGCAGTGAAGGACTGGAGAGTGCAGTCAGGGCCGGCTGGTCATTTCCTGTGCAGTCCCAGTATGAGGTGCAGTGAAGGACTGGAGATGGCAGCCAGGGCTGGCCGGTCATTTCTTGTGCAGTCCAGTATGAGATGCAGTGAAGGACTGGAGATTGCAGTCAGGGCTGGGCGGTCATTTCTTTTGCAGTCCCAGTATGAGATGCAGTGAAGGGCTGGAGGTGGCAGGCAGGGCTGGCCGGTCATTTCTTGTGCAGTCCCAGTATGAGATGCAGTGAAGGACTGGAGATTGCAGCCAGGGCTGGTCAGTCATTCCTTGTGCAGTCCCAGTATGAGATGCAATGAAGGACTGGAGAGTGCAGCCAGGGCTGGCCGGTCATTTCTTGTGCAGTCCCAGTATGAGATGCAGTGAAGGACTGGAGATGGCAGCCAGGGCTGGCCGATCATTTCACATGCAGGCCCAGTATGAGATGCAGTGAAGGACTGGAGATGGCAGCCAGGGCTGGCCAGTCATTCCTTGTGCAGTCCCAGTATGAGATGCAGTGCAGGACTGGAGATGCAGCCAGGGCTGGCTAGTCATTCCTTGTGCAGTCAGATTATGAGATGCAGTGAAGGACTGGAGATTGCAGCCAGGGCTGGCCGTTCATTTCTTGTGCAGTACCAGTATGGAATGCAGTGAAGGACTGGAGGTGGCAGGCAGGGCTGGCCGGTCATTTCTTGTGCAGTACCAGTATGAGATGCATTGAAGGACTGGAGAGTGCAGCCAGGGCCGTCCGGTCATTCCTTCTGCAATCCCAGCATGGGATGTAGTGAAGGACAGGAGATTGCAGCCCGGGCTGGCTGGTCATTCCTTGTGCAGTCCCAGTATGAGATGCAATGAAGGACTGGAGATTGCAGCCAGGACTGGAGAGTGCAGCCAGGGCTGGCTGTTCATTCCTTGTGCAGTCCCAGTATGAGATGCAGTGAAGGACTGGAGATGGCAGCCAGGTCTGGTGGGTCATTCCTTGTGGAATCCCTGTATGAGACGCAGTGAAGGACTGGAGATGGCAGCCAGGGCTGGCCGGTCATTTCCTGTGCAGTCCCACTATGAGATGCAGTTAACGACTGGAGAGTGCAGCCCTGACTGGCTAGTCATTTCCTGTGCAGTCCCAGTATGAGATCCTATGAAGGACGGGAGATTGCAGCCAGGGCTGGATACTAATTTCTTGTGCAGTCCCAGTATGAGATGCAGTGAAAGACTGGAGATTGCAGTCAGGGCTGGCCGGTCATTTTTTGTGCAGTCCCAGTATGAGATGCAGCGAAAGACCGTAGATTGCAGTACGGGCTGGCCGGTCATTTCTTGTGCAGTCCCAGTATGAGATGCAGGGAAGGACTGGAGATTGCTTCCAGGGCTGGCTGGTCATTCCTTGTGCAGTCCCAGTATGAGATGCAATGAAGGACTGGAGATTGCAGCCAGGACTAGAGATTGCAGCCAGGGCTGGCCAGTCATTTCTTGTGCAGTCCCAGTATGAGATGCAGTGAAGGACTGGAGAGTGCAGCCAGGGCTGTCCGGTCATTTCTTGTGCAGTCCTAGTATGAGATGCAGTGAAGGACTAGAGCGTGCCCCCAGGACTGGCTGGTCATTTCCTGTGCAGTTCCAGTATGAGATGCAGTGAAGGACTGGAGATTGCAGTCAAGGCTGACTGGTCATTTCCTGTGCAGTCCCAGTATGAGTTGCAGTGAAGGACTGGAGATTGCAGCCAGGGCTGGCTGTTCATTCCTTGTGCAGTCCCAGTATGAGATGCAGTGAAGGACAGGAGAGTGCAGCCAGGGCTGGCAAGTCATTTCATATGCAGTCCCAGTATGAGATGCAGTGAAGGACTGGAGATGACAGCCAGGGCTGGCTGGTCATTTCTTGTGCAGTCCCAGTATGAGATGCAGTGAAGGACTGGAGACTGCAGCCGGGGCTGGTCGGTCATTTCCAGTGCAGTCCCAGTATGAGATGCAGTGAAGGACTGGAGAGTGCAGCCAGGGCTGGCTAGTCATTTCTTGTGCAGTCACAGTATGAGATGCAGTGAAGGGCTGGAGATGGCAGCCAGGGCTGGCTGGTCATTCCTTGTGCAGTCCCAGTATGAGATTCAGTGAAGTACTGGAGTGTGTAGCCAGGGCTGGCCGGTCATTCCTTGTGCAGTCCCAGTATGAGATGCAGTGAAGGACTGGAGACTGCAGCCGGGGCTGGCCGGTCATTTACAGTGCAGTCCCAGTACGAGATGCAGTGAAGGACTGGAGAGTGCAGCCAGGGCTGGCGAGTCATTTCACATGCAGTCCCAGTATGAGATGCAATGAAGGACTGGAAAGTGAAGCCAGGGCTGGCTGGTAATTTCTTGTGCAGTCCCAGTATGAGATGCAGCATAGGACCGGAGATTTCATTCAGGGCTGGCTAGTCATTTCCTGTTCAGTCCAGTATGAGATGCAGTGAAGGACTGGAGATTGCAGCCAAGGCTGGCTGGTCATTTCCCGTGCAGTCGCATATTGGGATGCAGTGAACAACTGGAGAGTGCACCCAGGGCTGGCCGGTCATTTCTTGTGCAGTCCCAATATGAGATGCAGTGAAGGACAGGATATTGCAGCCAAGGCTGGCCGGTCATTCCTTGTGCAGTCCCAGTATGAGATGCAGTGAAGGACTGGAGATGGCAGCCAGGGCTGGCTGGTCATTCCTTGTGCAGTCCCAGTATGAGATGCAGTGAAGGACTGGAGAGTGCAGCCAGGGCTGGCCGGTCATTCCTTGTGCAGTCCCAGTATGAGATGCAGTGAAGGTCTGGAGAGTGCAGCCAGGGCTGGCCGGTCATTCCTTGTGCAGTCCCAGTATGAGATGCCGTGAAGGACTGGAGATGACAGCCAGGGCTGGCTGGTCATTTCTTGAGCAGTCCCAGTATGAGATGCAGTGAAGGACTGGAGAGTGCAGCCAGGGCCGGCTGGTAATTCCTTTTGCAGTCCCAGTAAGAGATGCAGTGAAGGACTGGAGATTGCAGCCAGGGCTGGCTGGTCATTCCTTGGGCAGTCCCAGTATGAGATGCAATGAAGGACTGGAGATTGCAGCCAGGACTGGAGATTGCAGCCAGGGCTGGCCAGTCATTTCTTGTGCAGTCCCAGTATGAGATGCAGTGAAGGACTGGAGATTGCAGCCAGGGCTGGTCAGTCATTCCCTGTGCAGTCCCAGTATGAGATGCAGTGAAGGACTGGAGAGTGCAGCCAGGGCTGGTCAGTCATTCCTTGTGCAGTCCCAGTATGAGATGCAGTGAAGGACTGGAGAGTGCAGCCAGGGCTGGCTGGTCATTTCCGGTGCAGTCCCAGTATGAGATGCAGTGAAGGACTGGAGAGTGCAGACAGGGCTGGCTGGTCATTTCCCGTGCCTTCCCAGTATGAGATGCAGTGAAGGACTGGAGAGTGCAGCCAGGGCTGGCAAGTCATTCCTTGTGCAGTCCCAGTATGAGATGCAGTGAAGGACTTGAGAGTGCTGCCAGGGCTGGCGACTCATTTCACATGCAATCCCAGTATGAGATGCATTGAAGGACTGGCGATGGCATTCAGGGCTGGCTGGTAATTCCTTGTGCAGTCCCAGTATGAGATGCAGTGAAGGACTGGAGATGACAGCCAGGGCTGGCTGGTCATTTCCCGTGCAGTCCCAGTATGGGATGCAGTGAAGGACTGGAGAGTGCAGCCAGGGCTGGCCGGTCATTCCTTGTGCAGTCCCAGTATGAGATGCAGGGAAGGACTGGAGATTGCAGCCAGGGCCGGCCGGTCATTTCCCGTGCAGTTCTAGTCTGGGATGCAGTGAAGGACTGAAGATGGCAGCCAGGGCTGGCTGGTCATTTCACATGCATTCCCAGTATGAGATGCAGTGAAGGACTGGAGAGTGCAGCCAGGGCCGGCTGGTCATTTCCTGTGCAGTCCCAGTATGTGATGCAGTGAAGGACTGGAGATGGCAGCCAGGGCTGGCTAGTCATTCCTTGTGCAGTCCCAGTATGAGATGCAGTGAAGGACTATAGAGTGCAGCCAGGGCTGGCCGGTCATTCCTTGTGCAGTCCCAGTATGAGATGCAGTGAAGGACTGGAGAGTGCAGCCAGGGCTGGCCGGTCATTCCTTGTGCAGTCCCAGTATGAGATGCAGTTAAGGACTGGAGAAAGCAGCCAGGGCTGGCCAGTCATTTCTTGTGCAGTCCCAGTATGAGATGCAGTGAAGGACTGGAGATGGCAGCCAGGGTTGGCTGGTCATTCCTTGTGCAGTCCCAGTATGAGATGCAGTGAAATACTGGAGAGTGCAGCCAGGGCTGGCCGGTCATTTCCTGTGCAGACCCAGTATGAGATGCAGTTAAGGACTGAGGATTGCAGCCAGGGCTGGCTGGTCATTTCCTGTGGAGTTCCAGTATGAGATGCAGTGAAGGACTGGAGAGTGCAGCCAGGGCTGGCCGGTCATTTCTTGTGCAGTCCCAGTATGAGATGCAGTGAAGGACTGGAGATAACAGCCAAGGCCGGCCGGTCATTTCCTGTGCAGTCCTAGTATGGGATGCAGTGAAGGACTGGAGATGGCAGCCAGGGCTGGCTGGTCACATCTTGTGCAGTCCCAGTGCGAGATGCAGTGAAGAACTAGAGATGGCAGCCAGGGCTGGCCGGTCATTTCACATGCATTCCCAGTATGAGATGCAGTGAAGGACTGGAGAGTGCAGTCAGGGCCGGCTGGTCATTTCCTGTGCAGTCCCAGTATGAGGTGCAGTGAAGGACTGGAGATGGCAGCCAGGGCTGGCCGGTCATTTCTTGTGCAGTCCAGTATGAGATGCAGTGGAGGACTGGAGATTGCAGTCAGGGCTGGGCGGTCATTTCTTTTGCAGTCCCAGTATGAGATGCAGTGAAGGACTGGAGGTCGCAGGCAGGGCTGGCCGGTCATTTCTTGTGCAGTCCCAGTATGAGATGCAGTGAAGGACTGGAGAGTGCAGCCAGGGCTGTCCGGTCATTCCTTCTGCAGTCCCAGCATGGGATGTAGTGAAGGACTGGAGATTGCAGCCCGGGCTGACTGGTCATTCCTTGTGCACAGTTCCAGTATGAGATGCAGTGAAGGAATGGAGATGGCAGCCAGGGCTGGCTGGTCATTCCTTGTGCAGTCCCAGTATGAGATGCAGTGAAGGACTGGAGAGTGCAGCCAGGGCTGGCCAGTCATTTCCGGTGCAGTCCCAGTATGAGATGCAGTGAAGGACTGGAGAGTGCAGCCAGGGCTGGCCGGTCATTCCTTGTGCAGTCCCAGTATGAGATGCAGGGAAGGACTGGAGATTGCGGCCAGGGCTGGCTGGTCATTCCTTGTGCAGTCCCAGTATGAGATGCAATGAAGGACTGGAGATTGTAGCCAGGACTGGAGAGTGCAGCCAGGGCTGGCCGGTCATTCCTTGTGCAGTCCCAGTATGAGATGCAGGGAAGGACTGGAGATTGCTGCCAGGGCTGGCTGGTCATTCCTTGTGCAGTCCCAGTATGAGATGCAATGAAGGACTGGAGATTGCAGCCAGGAATGGAGATTGCAGCCAGGGCTGGCCACTCATTTCTTGTGCAGTCCCAGTATGAGATGCAGTGAAGGACTGGAGAGTGCATCCAGGGCTGGCCGGTCATTCCTTGTGCGGTCCCAGTATGAGATGCAATGAAGGACTGGGGATTGCAGCCAGGGCTGGCTGGTAATTCCTTGTGCAGTCCCAGTATGAGATGCAGTGAAAGACTGGAGATTGCAGTCAGGGCTGGCCGGTCATTTTTTGTGCAGTCCCAGTATGAGATGCAGCGAAAGACCGTAGATTGCAGTACGGGCTGGCCGGTCATTTCTTGTGCAGTCCCAGTATGAGATGCAGGGAAGGACTGGAGATTGCTTCCAGGGCTGGCTGGTCATTCCTTGTGCAGTCCCAGTATGAGATGCAATGAAGGACTGGAGATTGCAGCCAGGACTAGAGATTGCAGCCAGGGCTGGCCAGTCATTACTTGTGCAGTCCCAGTATGAGATGCAGTGAAGGACTGGAGAGTGCAGCCAGGGCTGTCCGGTCATTTCTTGTGCAGTCCTAGTATGAGATGCAGTGAAGGACTAGAGCGTGCCCCCAGGACTGGCTGGTCATTTCCTGTGCAGTTCCAGTATGAGATGCAGTGAAGGACTGGAGATTGCAGTCAAGGCTGACTGGTCATTTCCTGTGCAGTCCCAGTATGAGTTGCAGTGAAGGACTGGAGATTGCAGCCAGGGCTGGCTGTTCATTCCTTGTGCAGTCCCAGTATGAGATGCAGTGAAGGACAGGAGAGTGCAGCCAGGGCTGGCAAGTCATTTCATATGCAGTCCCAGTATGAGATGCAGTGAAGGACTGGAGATGACAGCCAGGGCTGGCTGGTCATTTCTTGTGCAGTCCCAGTATGAGATGCAGTGAAGGACTGGAGACTGCAGCCGGGGCTGGTCGGTCATTTCCAGTGCAGTCCCAGTATGAGATGCAGTGAAGGACTGGAGAATGCAGCCAGGGCTGGCTAGTCATTTCTTGTGCAGTCACAGTATGAGATGCAGTGAAGGGCTGGAGATTGCAGCCAGGGCTGGCTGGTCATTCCTTGTGCAGTCCCAGTATGAGATTCAGTGAAGTACTGGAGTGTGTAGCCAGGGCTGGCCGGTCATTCCTTGTGCAGTCCCATTATGAGATGCAGTGAAGGACTGGAGACTGCAGCCGGGTCTGGCCGGTCATTTACAGTGCAGTCCCAGTACGAAATGCAGTGAAGGACTGGAGAGTGCAGCCAGGGCTGGCTGTTCATTCCTTGTGCAGTCCCAGTATGAGATGCAGTGAAGGACAGGAGAGTGCAGCCAGGGCTGGCAAGTCATTTCATATGCAGTCCCAGTATGAGATGCAGTGAAGGACTGGAGATGACAGCCAGGGCTGGCTGGTCATTTCTTGTGCAGTCCCAGTATGAGATGCAGTGAAGGACTGGAGACTGCAGCCGGGGCTGGTCGGTCATTTCCAGTGCAGTCCCAGTATGAGATGCAGTGAAGGACTGGAGAGTGCAGCCAGGGCTGGCTAGTCATTTCTTGTGCAGTCCCAGTATGAGATGCAGTGAAGGGCTGGAGATGGCAGCCAGGGCTGGCTGGTCATTCCTTGTGCAGTCCCAGTATGAGATTCAGTGAAGTACTCGAGTGTGTAGCCAGGGCTGGCCGGTCATTCCTTCTGCAGTCCCAGTATGAGATGCAGTGAAGGACTGGAGACTGCAGCCGGGGCTGGCCGGTCATTTACAGTGCAGTCCCAGTACGAGATGCAGTGAAGGACTGGAGAGTGCAGCCAGGGCTGGCGAGTCATTTCACATGCAGTCCCAGTATGAGATGCAATGAAGGACTGGAAAGTGAAGCCAGGGCTGGCTGGTAATTTCTTGTGCAGTCCCAGTATGAGATGCAGCGTAGGACCGGAGATTTCATTCAGGGCTGGCTAGTCATTTCCTGTGCAGTCCAGTATGAGATGCAGTGAAGGACTGGAGATTGCAGCCAAGGCTGGCTGGTCATTTCCCGTGCAGTCCCATATTGGGATGCAGTGAACAACTGGAGAGTGCACCCAGGGCTGGCCGGTCATTTCTTGTGCAGTCCCAGTATGAGATGCAGTGAAGGACAGGATATTGCAGCCAAGGCTGGCCGGTCATTCCTTGTGCAGTCCCAGTATGAGATGCAGTGAAGGACTGGAGATGGCAGCCAGGGCTGGCTGGTCATTCCTTGTGCAGTCCCAGTATGAGATGCAGTGAAGGACTGGAGAGTGCAGCCAGGGCTGGCCGGTCATTCCTTGTGCAGTCCCAGTATGAGATGCAGTGAAGGTCTGGAGAGTGCAGCCAGGGCTGGCCGGTCATTCCTTGTGCAGTCCCAGTATGAGATGCCGTGAAGGACTGGAGATGACAGCCAGGGCTGGCTGGTCATTTCTTGAGCAGTCCCAGTATGAGATGCAGTGAAGGACTGGAGAGTGCAGCCAGGGCCGGCTGGTAATTCCTTTTGCAGTCCCAGTAAGAGATGCAGTGAAGGACTGGAGATTGCAGCCAGGGCTGGCTGGTCATTCCTTGGGCAGTCCCAGTATGAGATGCAATGAAGGACTGGAGATTGCAGCCAGGACTGGAGATTGCAGCCAGGGCTGGCCAGTCATTTCTTGTGCAGTCCCAGTATGAGATGCAGTGAAGGACTGGAGATTGCAGCCAGGGCTGGTCAGTCATTCCTTGTGCAGTCCCAGTATGAGATGCAGTGAAGGACTGGAGAGTGCAGCCAGGGCTGGTCAGTCATTCCTTGTGCAGTCCCAGTATGAGATGCAGTAAAGGACTGGAGAGTGCAGCCAGGGCTGGCTGGTCATTTCCGGTGCAGTCCCAGTATGAGATGCAGTGAAGGACTGGAGAGTGCAGACAGGGCTGGCTGGTCATTTCCCGTGCAGTCCCAGTATGAGATGCAGTGAAGGACTGGAGAGTGCAGCCAGGGCTGGCAAGTCATTCCTTGTGCAGTCCCAGTATGAGATGCAGTGAAGGACTTGAGAGTGCTGCCAGGGCTGGCGACTCATTTCACATGCAATCCCAGTATGAGATGCATTGAAGGACTGGCGATGGCATTCAGGGCTGGCTGGTAATTCCTTGTGCAGTCCCAGTATGAGATGCAGTGAAGGACTGGAGATGACAGCCAGGGCTGGCTGGTCATTTCCCGTGCAGTCCCAGTATGGGATGCAGTGAAGGACTGGAGAGTGCAGCCAGGGCTGGCCGGTCATTCCTTGTGCAGTCCCAGTATGAGATGCAGGGAAGGACTGGAGATTGCAGCCAGGGCCGGCCGGTCATTTCCCGTGCAGTTCTAGTCTGGGATGCAGTGAAGGACTGAAGATGGCAGCCAGGGCTGGCTGGTCATTTCACATGCATTCCCAGTATGAGATGCAGTGAAGGACTGGAGAGTGCAGCCAGGGCCGGCTGGTCATTTCCTGTGCAGTCCCAGTATGTGATGCAGTGAAGGACTGGAGATGGCAGCCAGGGCTGGCTAGTCATTCCTTGTGCAGTCCCAGTATGAGATGCAGTGAAGGACTGTAGAGTGCAGCCAGGGCTGGCCGGTCATTCCTTGTGCAGTCCCAGTATGAGATGCAGTGAAGGACTGGAGAGTGCAGCCAGGGCTGGCCGGTCATTCCTTGTGCAGTCCCAGTATGAGATGCAGTTAAGGACTGGAGATTGCAGCCAGGGCTGGCTGGTCATTTCCTGTGGAGTTCCAGTATGAGATGCAGTGAAGGACTGGAGAGTGCAGCCAGGGCTGGCCGGTCATTCCTTGTGCAGTCCCAGTATGAGATGCAGTGAAGGACTGGAGAGTATAGCCAGGGATGGCCAGTCATTCCTTGTGCAGTCCCAGTATGAGATGCAGTGAAGGACTGGAGAAAGCAGCCAGGGCTGGCCAGTCATTTCTTGTGCAGTCCCAGTATGAGATGCAGTGAAGGACTGGAGATGGCAGCCAGAGTTGGCTGGTCATTCCTTGTGCAGTCCCAGTATGAGATGCAGTGAAATACTGGAGAGTGCAGCCAGGGCTGGCCGGTCATTTCCTGTGCAGACCCAGTATGAGATGCAGTTAAGGACTGAGGATTGCAGCCAGGGCTGGCTGGTCATTTCCTGTGGAGTTCCAGTATGAGATGCAGTGAAGGACTGGAGAGTGCAGCCAGGGCCGGCCGGTCATTTCTTGTGCAGTCCCAGTATGAGATGCAGTGAAGGACTGGAGATAACAGCCAAGGCCGGCCGGTCATTTCCTGTGCAGTCCTAGTATGGGATGCAGTGAAGGACTGGAGATGGCAGCCAGGGCTGGCTGGTCACAACTTGTGCAGTCCCAGTGCGAGATGCAGTGAAGGACTAGAGATGGCAGCCAGGGCTGGCCGGTCATTTCACATGCATTCCCAGTATGAGATGCAGTGAAGGACTGGAGAGTGCAGTCAGGGCCGGCTGGTCATTTCCTGTGCAGTCCCAGTATGAGGTGCAGTGAAGGACTGGAGATGGCAGCCAGGGCTGGCCGGTCATTTCTTGTGCAGTCCAGTATGAGATGCAGTGAAGGACTGGAGATTGCAGTCAGGGCTGGGCGGTCATTTCTTTTGCAGTCCCAGTATGAGATGCAGTGAAGGGCTGGAGGTGGCAGGCAGGGCTGGCCGGTCATTTCTTGTGCAGTCCCAGTATGAGATGCAGTGAAGGACTGGAGATTGCAGCCAGGGCTGGTCAGTCATTCCTTGTGCAGTCCCAGTATGAGATGCAATGAAGGACTGGAGAGTGCAGCCAGGGCTGGCCGGTCATTTCTTGTGCAGTCCCAGTATGAGATGCAGTGAAGGACTGGAGATGGCAGCCAGGGCTGGCCGATCATTTCACATGCAGGCCCAGTATGAGATGCAGTGAAGGACTGGAGATGGCAGCCAGGGCTGGCCAGTCATTCCTTGTGCAGTCCCAGTATGAGATGCAGTGCAGGACTGGAGATGCAGCCAGGGCTGGCTAGTCATTCCTTGTGCAGTCAGATTATGAGATGCAGTGAAGGACTGGAGATTGCAGCCAGGGCTGGCCGTTCATTTCTTGTGCAGTACCAGTATGGAATGCAGTGAAGGACTGGAGGTGGCAGGCAGGGCTGGCCGGTCATTTCTTGTGCAGTCCCAGTATGAGATGCATTGAAGGACTGGAGAGTGCAGCCAGGGCTGTCCGGTCATTCCTTCTGCAATCCCAGCATGGGATGTAGTGAAGGACAGGAGATTGCAGCCCGGGCTGGCTGGTCATTCCTTGTGCAGTCCCAGTATGAGATGCAATGAAGGACTGGAGATTGCAGCCAGGACTGGAGAGTGCAGCCAGGGCTGGCTGTTCATTCCTTGTGCAGTCCCAGTATGAGATGCAGTGAAGGACTGGAGATGGCAGCCAGGTCTGGTGGGTCATTCCTTGTGGAATCCCTGTATGAGACGCAGTGAAGGACTGGAGATGGCAGCCAGGGCTGGCCGGTCATTTCCTGTGCAGTCCCACTATGAGATGCAGTTAACGACTGGAGAGTGCAGCCCTGACTGGCTAGTCATTTCCTGTGCAGTCCCAGTATGAGATCCTATGAAGGACGGGAGATTGCAGCCAGGGCTGGATACTAATTTCTTGTGCAGTCCCAGTATGAGATGCAGTGAAAGACTGGAGATTGCAGTCAGGGCTGGCCGGTCATTTTTTGTGCAGTCCCAGTATGAGATGCAGCGAAAGACCGTAGATTGCAGTACGGGCTGGCCGGTCATTTCTTGTGCAGTCCCAGTATGAGATGCAGGGAAGGACTGGAGATTGCTTCCAGGGCTGGCTGGTCATTCCTTGTGCAGTCCCAGTATGAGATGCAATGAAGGACTGGAGATTGCAGCCAGGACTAGAGATTGCAGCCAGGGCTGGCCAGTCATTTCTTGTGCAGTCCCAGTATGAGATGCAGTGAAGGACTGGAGAGTGCAGCCAGGGCTGTCCGGTCATTTCTTGTGCAGTCCTAGTATGAGATGCAGTGAAGGACTAGAGCGTGCCCCCAGGACTGGCTGGTCATTTCCTGTGTGTTAGGCAGAAACCTGTGCAGTTCCCTTGGGGAACACTGCAAAAGATTTAAGACTACAGGTAGAGCAGTAAACCCCTTTGGTAGCAGTCCGCACCACCCAGATTTACCTGGTAGCTGTGGCTGAGCAGTCAGACCTCTCTCAAGAAGAGTTAGGCAGTATGCAGAGTATACACAATATGTACCCAGACACAATAGCACAAGCAAACACTGACCAGAGCTTGGTTTCAAAAGTATATAGTTATTTATTAAACACACATAAGTTGAAAACACTCTAGCAAAGTATAGTAAACACTTCAAACACAGTTATAACGAAAGTAGATTCAATCCTTTCTCCTATCTAGACAACTCTAGGTTAACACCACTTAATTAAAACAGAGGTGAGTGCTTAACGTTAGATGACACTCTAGTAGTTTCCAAGAAAGGGAGAGAAAAAGCAGGAATGGGTTAAACACACCACTCTAAGATCCAGAACACTTGCAATAGGCTCAAAGAAGCACAGGTGAGCAAAAGTCACTAGGCAGGGCCCACTCTTAGAGTAGCCGGAGCGAAAATGTGCCCAAGATCACACTGTTATTAGGGATTCAAAGTCTTGCAAGGAGTTAGAAAGAGTTTAGAGTGGTTTAGAAAGTTTAGCCAGGGTGTCCCAGGCACTCCCAGGGTCGAAAGCCGGGGGCTAAATCTACCCCGTACAGTCGGTAGCAAGGGAAGCCAGGCGGAACACGGTACCTTAAGCGGAAAGGATCCTCCAGCGGTGGCAGTTGTTCCAGGCAGTGGCAGCAAGGCTCGACGTCGGTCAGGGGAGAAGAAGTTCTCGCTGAAGAGCAGAAGAAGAAGGTCGTTGCACTGCCCGGGAAGAAACCAGCCGCGGAGTCCTCCGGTTAAAGGGTTGTACCGACTTTCGTGGTTTGAGGTAAAAGTGGTGGGGTTCCGGTTGCCGGGGTGCTTGGCACTGGCAAGGCGGCCACGAGATACCTCGAGAAGCGAAAAGAAGGCGAAAACTGGTTGTCCCCACCAGTAAAGGGAAGGAGCCACTCCGTTAAGAGTTCTCCTCGGTCGTCGGGAAAAGTGGTGAGACGGTTCAGCAGGGCTCCACCGGGTGGTGTCGTCGAAGCAGGTCGGCTCAGCTCTTCCCTCGTCGGATTCTTGGTCCTGTGGCGACTTCTGAAGTCCCAGTCCCCAAAGCCCTGCTTTTATGCAGCAAACCCCCATTCACCCAGCCTAGCTGTCACTCAAACATGCTAAGTGGTGAGCCGGCCGGCTCACCACTTGGGCCAATCAGGATGGAGTGCGACTTGAGTTACCAAGGTAACTCAGTCCAGGGTGCCTAAATCCCCCTCCACCCCTCCTAAGTACCCCAGACAGAGTGGCACCACTTTGGAGGGCTTCTGTGGAGAAGCCCGCCAAAAGTGGAACAAAGGGCTCCACTTTGGGTCAGAGTTACAGAGGCGAACACCAACGCCATTTTAGAATCAAGTTTTGGCAAAAAGTCCCAACCGGAGTTATAAAAATAAATATATAAACCGGCGGTATGTTTAAGGCTACCGTAAATAAATAATTAAATGTGTTAGCCTAAAACAATGGGAAATCCCATAGGAAAATATTCGCGGTCGAATATAAAACGTAGTTTCCACTGCCACCAGCCAAAACTCGATCAGGGGGGACGGAGACGTGCCCCCTCGACTAACAGACCCTGGGGCAATCGAATTGCCCCAGCCAGTACGTCCACAATATGATGGTTTGTACTGGTTCTGTTCAGGATTCAAGACTAGCAAAGTCTTTTGTGACTTTACATGCCCTGGGAGACAGTAGTCAGTCCCAGGGTATGGAGTCTATGTTGGGGAGTCCCTAGGACACCCCTGGGTCACGGCACAGAGGGTGCTGTGTAACCCACATCACAAAAATACATGAGGCCCTATGGAGTAAAAGACCCCATAGCCCATTCAACACAAGGTTTGTCCAAGATAACACAGTTCAACATGTCCAAGAGTGAGGGAAAAAGAGTCTCACTCTTGGCAGGAGAAAAAAAGAACCCCAGAAATCCAGCAAAGCTGCTGGGGGACTCACTAGGTAGGGAAATTCAGCCTAAACAGAGAATTCTCCCTAACACTCGCCCCCCCCAGACTAAGGGACAGGAGGATTTAATCCACTCCTGGATGAACCTCATACCTCTAGTCGATGATATACATCCTAGAGAGTCCATCAGCATTTTGATGGTGACACCTTGACCTATGTTCAATGGAGAACTCAAAGGTTTTCTTTTGCAAGCTAACGGACCTACAGACCCTTTGAGGAACATCAGTCTTTTTGTTATAGGGGATCTGGTTGACCAGTCCCTCAGAAGTTGGTACAACTTCTGAACCTAGGTTAGGCTTTTTCAAGGGGTCCTTATAAAGGATTCCCTTAGATCTAGAGGGGCCTCCAAGGTTCCTCACCACCTCTCTTGTGGGAGCAGGTTGGGTCTTAGGCCTCTTGGTTGGAGGGGTTGGGGTTAGGCAATGTACCTGCTTCCCCTTCCTCTTAGATCTACCCTTACCTATTTTAGGAGTTTCCCCCCTAATATTAGGATTTGAGTTGGGGTCTTCAGTAGAAGGTCCAACAGTCTGAAGGTTTTTGGCCTTAGACTTTTCTTTTCTGGTTTTCCACCAGCACTGAGAATTACCAGTTCTCTCAGGTCCAGATAGGGGCCTAGTTGGTCTATCCACCTCTTCCTCAGAAGCAGGGGGAGTCAGAGACTCTGAGACTAGGGGAACAATGATGGAGCTTGGTTGGGGCGCCCATGTTCCTAGCATACTATCCTGAAATGTGCCTGGGTTAGAGGTCAACTTACTAACACCAGGGCTTGTAGTGGGGTTCTCAGTAGAGGGTCCCACAGGCTTAGAAGGGTCCTTCAAGGTAGCCTTTCTAGCCAATTTGGTTAAGTTCTGCTTCTCCATACTGGGAGGCCTGGGGGTATGTGACACTACTCCTAGAGTTCTTAGGTCATTCCCTAACAGGACCTTCCCAGGTACCTCAGCCTGAACACTGACAGGGATCCTTACTGTCATGTTGTTACATTGAATGAGGGCTGGTAGAATAGGAACCATTTGGACAGGGCCTCCAGACATCTTAGTGGGACCTTTGGGTGCTTTGGCCACATCCTCAGGTTGAAAGAAGCTTTCATCCACTACTGTTCTGCTGGCCCCAGTGTCTCTCCTGGCAGGAGTATCCTGGCCATTGACAAGAACACTGTCCACATAATACACCTTAGAGTTAACAGGTAGGGAGTTATACACAACCCTATTCTGGGGACTAACCAGACCCATAGGCTCTAAGTTTACAGTGGCTTGAAGACCCAAGGGTTCTTCAGCAAAGAGTTCAAAGTGGGCACTAGCCATCTGTACTTCATCCTCAGGAGTGAAGGCTAAGGAGACTGTGCTGATCCCTGCAGGTTTACCCTTGCACTTGGGATCTCCTTTGATATGGTCAGTACCCTGACAGACATAGCATTGTCCAAATGCTCTCTGGAAGGGTGGCTTGTTCTGACCTCCTTCTGGCTTGTGGCCAGAAGGTACAGTAACCTGAATAGGTTTCCCATGTGGCTTACCCTGGTTATTTTGTGGTTTGGGGCCCTCTTTGGGATAGGAATTATTAGAATTCTCTTTGGAGTCTGTTTTGGGCTGTTTCTCCCCATCCTTCTTCTGAGTTACCCCAGAATCCTTGTGAGTGGCCCTGTTGGCAACCCACAAGTCAGCAGCCTTAGCTAGCTTCCGGGAATCTAATTCCCTGGAATCAGCCAAGTGTTGTCTGAGCTCAGGAGAGCAGGCATCATAAATAGTCTCCAACATAAACAAATTCTTCATACCTTCATAAGTGTTCACCTTGTAACCCTTAATCCATCCCTCTAAGTTTTTCAAACATTCACTCACCCAGGTAGCCCAAGGGGTACCATCATGCTTTTTGAGGCTCCTAAACCTCTTAAGATACTGGGAAGGGGTCTTCCCAAACCTAGCTATCAAAGCTAGTTTCACACATTCATAGTCCTTCCTATCCTCCTCCCCCATCTCCATTACCACATCAGTTGCAACAGGGGGAAGCCTAGAGAACAACCAGGTGAGCAAGTCATTTCCTGTGATGTTCTGGAGCCCATGATTATATTCAAACAGAGACAACCAATCCAACACATCCAACTTAGGCTCATACATACCAACCAATTCTTTAGGCATCCGGGGTCTTTTAGGACTGGAACTTCTAGAGGAGCCAGAGAGAGAAGCATTCTCAACAGATAATTTCTTCATTTCTAAGTCATACTTGAGCTCCATTTCCCTTAGCCTTAATTCTTTGTCAGTTTGAGCATTAAGTTTCTTATACTCCAATTCTAGCTTCATTTTCTCCAGTTCAAAGTACTGAGGACTAAATGTGGGACCTGGTAAAGGTCCAGTAGGTACAGCAGGTAGAGCAGGCAGAGGCCTAGGGGGGACAGTCACAACAGCCTCACCCTCCTCTTCTGACTCTTCCTCAGAATCATCAACATTTTGCTCCATGTTAACTTCAATACTGTCATCTACAGTTGCTGGAGTGGTAGGTTCCTCTGAACCATCACCCAGACTTTGGTTAGCCAACAATCTTTCAATCAGCTCCATTTTCTTGCCCTTAGTCAGGAGATCCTTATGTTTACAGAGCACTCTTAAACAATCAGCAGTTTTGGCTGCAAGGGACTCTTGACTATAGCTTTCTGTAACTGACATGTTAGAGGATTACTTTTTACAGTGCTAAGCTTTGTGGTTAGTTGCACTAAGGTATCTAAAGCACAATAAAATGTATACTCAATACAAATCCCACCGCTGTACACCAGTGTTAGGCAGAAACCTGTGCAGTTCCCTTGGGGAACACTGCAAAAGATTTAAGACTACAGGTAGAGCAGTAAACCCCTTTGGTAGCAGTCCGCACCACCCAGATTTACCTGGTAGCTGTGGCTGAGCAGTCAGACCTCTCTCAAGAAGAGTTAGGCAGTATGCAGAGTATACACAATATGTACCCAGACACAATAGCACAAGCAAACACTGACCAGAGCTTGGTTTCAAAAGTATATAGTTATTTATTAAACACACATAAGTTGAAAACACTCTAGCAAAGTATAGTAAACACTTCAAACACAGTTATAACGAAAGTAGATTCAATCCTTTCTCCTATCTAGACAACTCTAGGTTAACACCACTTAATTAAAACAGAGGTGAGTGCTTAACGTTAGATGACACTCTAGTAGTTTCCAAGAAAGGGAGAGAAAAAGCAGGAATGGGTTAAACACACCACTCTAAGATCCAGAACACTTGCAATAGGCTCAAAGAAGCACAGGTGAGCAAAAGTCACTAGGCAGGGCCCACTCTTAGAGTAGCCGGAGCGAAAATGTGCCCAAGATCACACTGTTATTAGGGATTCAAAGTCTTGCAAGGAGTTAGAAAGAGTTTAGAGTGGTTTAGAAAGTTTAGCCAGGGTGTCCCAGGCACTCCCAGGGTCGAAAGCCGGGGGCTAAATCTACCCCGTACAGTCGGTAGCAAGGGAAGCCAGGCGGAACACGGTACCTTAAGCGGAAAGGATCCTCCAGCGGTGGCAGTTGTTCCAGGCAGTGGCAGCAAGGCTCGACGTCGGTCAGGGGAGAAGAAGTTCTCGCTGAAGAGCAGAAGAAGAAGGTCGTTGCACTGCCCGGGAAGAAACCAGCCGCGGAGTCCTCCGGTTAAAGGGTTGTACCGACTTTCGTGGTTTGAGGTAAAAGTGGTGGGGTTCCGGTTGCCGGGGTGCTTGGCACTGGCAAGGCGGCCACGAGATACCTCGAGAAGCGAAAAGAAGGCGAAAACTGGTTGTCCCCACCAGTAAAGGGAAGGAGCCACTCCGTTAAGAGTTCTCCTCGGTCGTCGGGAAAAGTGGTGAGACGGTTCAGCAGGGCTCCACCGGGTGGTGTCGTCGAAGCAGGTCGGCTCAGCTCTTCCCTCGTCGGATTCTTGGTCCTGTGGCGACTTCTGAAGTCCCAGTCCCCAAAGCCCTGCTTTTATGCAGCAAACCCCCATTCACCCAGCCTAGCTGTCACTCAAACATGCTAAGTGGTGAGCCGGCCGGCTCACCACTTGGGCCAATCAGGACGGAGTGCGACTTGAGTTACCAAGGTAACTCAGTCCAGGGTGCCTAAATCCCCCTCCACCCCTCCTAAGTACCCCAGACAGAGTGGCACCACTTTGGAGGGCTTCTGTGGAGAAGCCCGCCAAAAGTGGAACAAAGGGCTCCACTTTGGGTCAGAGTTACAGAGGCGAACACCAACGCCATTTTAGAATCAAGTTTTGGCAAAAAGTCCCAACCGGAGTTATAAAAATAAATATATAAACCGGCGGTATGTTTAAGGCTACCGTAAATAAATAATTAAATGTGTTAGCCTAAAACAATGGGAAATCCCATAGGAAAATATTCGCGGTCGAATATAAAACGTAGTTTCCACTGCCACCAGCCAAAACTCGATCAGGGGGGACGGAGACGTGCCCCCTCGACTAACAGACCCTGGGGCAATCGAATTGCCCCAGCCAGTACGTCCACAATATGATGGTTTGTACTGGTTCTGTTCAGGATTCAAGACTAGCAAAGTCTTTTGTGACTTTACATGCCCTGGGAGACAGTAGTCAGTCCCAGGGTATGGAGTCTATGTTGGGGAGTCCCTAGGACACCCCTGGGTCACGGCACAGAGGGTGCTGTGTAACCCACATCACAAAAATACATGAGGCCCTATGGAGTAAAAGACCCCATAGCCCATTCAACACAAGGTTTGTCCAAGATAACACAGTTCAACATGTCCAAGAGTGAGGGAAAAAGAGTCTCACTCTTGGCAGGAGAAAAAAAGAACCCCAGAAATCCAGCAAAGCTGCTGGGGGACTCACTAGGTAGGGAAATTCAGCCTAAACAGAGAATTCTCCCTAACACTGTGCAGTTCCAGTATGAGATGCAGTGAAGGACTGGAGATTGCAGTCAAGGCTGACTGGTCATTTCCTGTGCAGTCCCAGTATGAGTTGCAGTGAAGGACTGGAGATTGCAGCCAGGGCTGGCTGTTCATTCCTTGTGCAGTCCCAGTATGAGATGCAGTGAAGGACAGGAGAGTGCAGCCAGGGCTGGCAAGTCATTTCATATGCAGTCCCAGTATGAGATGCAGTGAAGGACTGGAGATGACAGCCAGGGCTGGCTGGTCATTTCTTGTGCAGTCCCAGTATGAGATGCAGTGAAGGACTGGAGACTGCAGCCGGGGCTGGTCGGTCATTTCCAGTGCAGTCCCAGTATGAGATGCAGTGAAGGACTGGAGAGTGCAGCCAGGGCTGGCTAGTCATTTCTTGTGCAGTCACAGTATGAGATGCAGTGAAGGGCTGGAGATGGCAGCCAGGGCTGGCTGGTCATTCCTTGTGCAGTCCCAGTATGAGATTCAGTGAAGTACTGGAGTGTGTAGCCAGGGCTGGCCGGTCATTCCTTGTGCAGTCCCAGTATGAGATGCAGTGAAGGACTGGAGACTGCAGCCTGGGCTGGCCGGTCATTTACAGTGCAGTCCCAGTACGAGATGCAGTGAAGGACTGGAGACTGCAGCCAGGGCTGGCGAGTCATTTCACATGCAGTCCCAGTATGAGATGCAATGAAGGACTGGAAAGTGAAGCCAGGGCTGGCTGGTAATTTCTTGTGCAGTCCCAGTATGAGATGCAGCGTAGGACCGGAGATTTCATTCAGGGCTGGCTAGTCATTTCCTGTTCAGTCCAGTATGAGATGCAGTGAAGGACTGGAGATTGCAGCCAAGGCTGGCTGGTCATTTCCCGTGCAGTCCCATATTGGGATGCAGTGAACAACTGGAGAGTGCACCCAGGGCTGGCCGGTCATTTCTTGTGCAGTCCCAATATGAGATGCAGTGAAGGACAGGATATTGCAGCCAAGGCTGGCCGGTCATTCCTTGTGCAGTCCCAGTATGAGATGCAGTGAAGGACTGGAGATGGCAGCCAGGGCTGGCTGGTCATTCCTTGTGCAGTCCCAGTATGAGATGCAGTGAAGGACTGGAGAGTGCAGCCAGGGCTGGCCGGTCATTCCTTGTGCAGTCCCAGTATGAGATGCAGTGAAGGTCTGGAGAGTGCAGCCAGGGCTGGCCGGTCATTCCTTGTGCAGTCCCAGTATGAGATGCCGTGAAGGACTGGAGATGACAGCCAGGGCTGGCTGGTCATTTCTTGAGCAGTCCCAGTATGAGATGCAGTGAAGGACTGGAGAGTGCAGCCAGGGCCGGCTGGTAATTCCTTTTGCAGTCCCAGTAAGAGATGCAGTGAAGGACTGGAGATTGCAGCCAGGGCTGGCTGGTCATTCCTTGGGCAGTCCCAGTATGAGATGCAATGAAGGACTGGAGATTGCAGCCAGGACTGGAGATTGCAGCCAGGGCTGGCCAGTCATTTCTTGTGCAGTCCCAGTATGAGATGCAGTGAAGGACTGGAGATTGCAGCCAGGGCTGGTCAGTCATTCCCTGTGCAGTCCCAGTATGAGATGCAGTGAAGGACTGGAGAGTGCAGCCAGGGCTGGTCAGTCATTCCTTGTGCAGTCCCAGTATGAGATGCAGTGAAGGACTGGAGAGTGCAGCCAGGGCTGGCTGGTCATTTCCGGTGCAGTCCCAGTATGAGATGCGGTGAAGGACTGGAGAGTGCAGACAGGGCTGGCTGGTCATTTCCCGTGCCTTCCCAGTATGAGATGCAGTGAAGGACTGGAGAGTGCAGCCAGGGCTGGCAAGTCATTCCTTGTGCAGTCCCAGTATGAGATGCAGTGAAGGACTTGAGAGTGCTGCCAGGGCTGGCGACTCATTTCACATGCAATCCCAGTATGAGATGCATTGAAGGACTGGCGATGGCATTCAGGGCTGGCTGGTAATTCCTTGTGCAGTCCCAGTATGAGATGCAGTGAAGGACTGGAGATGACAGCCAGGGCTGGCTGGTCATTTCCCGTGCAGTCCCAGTATGGGATGCAGTGAAGGACTGGAGAGTGCAGCCAGGGCTGGCCGGTCATTCCTTGTGCAGTCCCAGTATGAGATGCAGGGAAGGACTGGAGATTGCAGCCAGGGCCGGCCGGTCATTTCCCGTGCAGTTCTAGTCTGGGATGCAGTGAAGGACTGAAGATGGCAGCCAGGGCTGGCTGGTCATTTCACATGCATTCCCAGTATGAGATGCAGTGAAGGACTGGAGAGTGCAGCCAGGGCCGGCTGGTCATTTCCTGTGCAGTCCCAGTATGTGATGCAGTGAAGGACTGGAGATGGCAGCCAGGGCTGGCTAGTCATTCCTTGTGCAGTCCCAGTATGAGATGCAGTGAAGGACTATAGAGTGCAGCCAGGGCTGGCCGGTCATTCCTTGTGCAGTCCCAGTATGAGATGCAGTGAAGGACTGGAGAGTGCAGCCAGGGCTGGCCGGTCATTCCTTGTGCAGTCCCAGTATGAGATGCAGTTAAGGACTGGAGAAAGCAGCCAGGGCTGGCCAGTCATTTCTTGTGCAGTCCCAGTATGAGATGCAGTGAAGGACTGGAGATGGCAGCCAGGGTTGGCTGGTCATTCCTTGTGCAGTCCCAGTATGAGATGCAGTGAAATACTGGAGAGTGCAGCCAGGGCTGGCCGGTCATTTCCTGTGCAGACCCAGTATGAGATGCAGTTAAGGACTGAGGATTGCAGCCAGGGCTGGCTGGTCATTTCCTGTGGAGTTCCAGTATGAGATGCAGTGAAGGACTGGAGAGTGCAGCCAGGGCTGGCCGGTCATTTCTTGTGCAGTCCCAGTATGAGATGCAGTGAAGGACTGGAGATAACAGCCAAGGCCGGCCGGTCATTTCCTGTGCAGTCCTAGTATGGGATGCAGTGAAGGACTGGAGATGGCAGCCAGGGCTGGCTGGTCACATCTTGTGCAGTCCCAGTGCGAGATGCAGTGAAGAACTAGAGATGGCAGCCAGGGCTGGCCGGTCATTTCACATGCATTCCCAGTATGAGATGCAGTGAAGGACTGGAGAGTGCAGTCAGGGCCGGCTGGTCATTTCCTGTGCAGTCCCAGTATGAGGTCCAGTGAAGGACTGGAGATGGCAGCCAGGGCTGGCCGGTCATTTCTTGTGCAGTCCAGTATGAGATGCAGTGGAGGACTGGAGATTGCAGTCAGGGCTGGGCGGTCATTTCTTTTGCAGTCCCAGTATGAGATGCAGTGAAGGACTGGAGGTCGCAGGCAGGGCTGGCCGGTCATTTCTTGTGCAGTCCCAGTATGAGATGCAGTGAAGGACTGGAGAGTGCAGCCAGGGCTGTCCGGTCATTCCTTCTGCAGTCCC
The DNA here is from genome assembly GCF_040938575.1 of Ambystoma mexicanum. NCBI lineage: Eukaryota > Metazoa > Chordata > Amphibia > Caudata > Ambystomatidae > Ambystoma > Ambystoma mexicanum. The sequence goes on along the minus strand of NC_090929.1, from coordinate 22,367,722 downwards.
AGCATGGGATGTAGTGAAGGACTGGAGATTGCAGCCCGGGCTGACTGGTCATTCCTTGTGCACAGTTCCAGTATGAGATGCAGTGAAGGAATGGAGATGGCAGCCAGGGCTGGCTGGTCATTCCTTGTGCAGTCCCAGTATGAGATGCAGTGAAGGACTGGAGAGTGCAGCCAGGGCTGGCCAGTCATTTCCGGTGCAGTCCCAGTATGAGATGCAGTGAAGGACTGGAGAGTGCAGCCAGGGCTGGCCGGTCATTCCTTGTGCAGTCCCAGTATGAGATGCAGGGAAGGACTGGAGATTGCGGCCAGGGCTGGCTGGTCATTCCTTGTGCAGTCCCAGTATGAGATGCAATGAAGGACTGGAGATTGTAGCCAGGACTGGAGAGTGCAGCCAGGGCTGGCCGGTCATTCCTTGTGCAGTCCCAGTATGAGATGCAGGGAAGGACTGGAGATTGCTGCCAGGGCTGGCTGGTCATTCCTTGTGCAGTCCCAGTATGAGATGCAATGAAGGACTGGAGATTGCAGCCAGGAATGGAGATTGCAGCCAGGGCTGGCCACTCATTTCTTGTGCAGTCCCAGTATGAGATGCAGTGAAGGACTGGAGAGTGCATCCAGGGCTGGCCGGTCATTCCTTGTGCGGTCCCAGTATGAGATGCAATGAAGGACTGGGGATTGCAGCCAGGGCTGGCTGGTAATTCCTTGTGCAGTCCCAGTATGAGATGCAGTTAAGGACTGGAGAGTGCAGCCAGGGCTGGCCGGTCATTCCTTGTGCAGTCCCAGTATGAGATGCAGTTAAGGACTGGAGAGTGCAGCTAGGGCTGGCCGGTCATTCCTTGTGCAGTCCCAGTATGAGATGCAGTGAAATACTGGAGAGTGCAGCCAGGGCTGGCCGGTCATTTCCTGTGCAGACCCAGTATGAGATGCAGTTAAGGACTGAGGATTGCAGCCAGGGCTGGCTGGTCATTTCCTGTGGAGTTCCAGTATGAGATGCAGTGAAGGACTGGAGAGTGCAGCCAGGGCTGGCCGGTCATTTCTTGTGCAGTCCCAGTATGAGATGCAGTGAAGGACTGGAGATTGCAGCCAGGGCTGGCCGTTCATTTCTTGTGCAGTACCAGTATGAGATGCAGTGAAGGACTGGAGGTGGCAGGCAGGGCTGGCTGGTCATTTCTTGTGCAGTCCCAGTATGAGATGCATTGAAGGACTGGAGAGTGCAGCCAGGGCTGTCCGGTCATTTCTTCTGCAATCCCAGCACGGGATGTAGTGAAGGACAGGAGATTGCAGCCCGGGCTGGCTGGTCATTCCTTGTGCAGTCCCAGTATGAGATGCAATGAAGGACTGGAGATTGCAGCCAGGACTGGAGAGTGCAGCCAGGGCTGGCTGTTCATTCCTTGTGCAGTCCCAGTATGAGATGCAGTGAAGGACTGGAGATGGCAGCCAGGTCTGGTGGGTCATTCCTTGTGGAATCCCTGTATGAGACGCAGTGAAGGACTGGAGATGGCAGCCAGGGCTGGCCGGTCATTTCCTGTGCAGTCCCACTATGAGATGCAGTTAACGACTGGAGAGTGCAGCCCTGACTGGCTAGTCTTTTCCTGTGCAGTCCTAGTATGAGATCCTATGAAGGACGGGAGATTGCAGCCAGGGCTGGATACTAATTTCTTGTGCAGTCCCAGTATGAGATGCAGTGAAAGACTGGAGATTGCAGTCAGGGCTGGCCGGTCATTTTTTGTGCAGTCCCAGTATGAGATGCAGCGAAAGACCGTAGATTGCAGTACGGGCTGGCCGGTCATTTCTTGTGCAGTCCCAGTATGAGATGCAGGGAAGGACTGGAGATTGCTTCCAGGGCTGGCTGGTCATTCCTTGTGCAGTCCCAGTATGAGATGCAATGAAGGACTGGAGATTGCAGCCAGGACTAGAGATTGCAGCCAGGGCTGGCCAGTCATTTCTTGTGCAGTCCCAGTATGAGATGCAGTGAAGGACTGGAGAGTGCAGCCAGGGCTGTCCGGTCATTTCTTGTGCAGTCCTAGTATGAGATGCAGTGAAGGACTAGAGCGTGCCCCCAGGACTGGCTGGTCATTTCCTGTGCAGTTCCAGTATGAGATGCAGTGAAGGACTGGAGATTGCAGTCAAGGCTGACTGGTCATTTCCTGTGCAGTCCCAGTATGAGTTGCAGTGAAGGACTGGAGATTGCAGCCAGGGCTGGCTGTTCATTCCTTGTGCAGTCCCAGTATGAGATGCAGTGAAGGACAGGAGAGTGCAGCCAGGGCTGGCAAGTCATTTCATATGCAGTCCCAGTATGAGATGCAGTGAAGGACTGGAGAGTGCAGACAGGGCTGGCTGGTCATTTCCCGTGCAGTCCCAGTATGAGATGCAGTGAAGGACTGGAGAGTGCAGCCAGGGCTGGCAAGTCATTCCTTGTGCAGTCCCAGTATGAGATGCAGTGAAGGACTTGAGAGTGCTGCCAGGGCTGGCGACTCATTTCACATGCAATCCCAGTATGAGATGCATTGAAGGACTGGCGATGGCATTCAGGGCTGGCTGGTAATTCCTTGTGCAGTCCCAGTATGAGATGCAGTGAAGGACTGGAGATGACAGCCAGGGCTGGCTGGTCATTTCCCGTGCAGTCCCAGTATGGGATGCAGGGAAGGACTGGAGATTGCAGCCAGGGCCGGCCGGTCATTTCCCGTGCAGTTCTAGTCTGGGATGCAGTGAAGGACTGAAGATGGCAGCCAGGGCTGGCTGGTCATTTCACATGCATTCCCAGTATGAGATGCAGTGAAGGACTGGAGAGTGCAGCCAGGGCCGGCTGGTCATTTCCTGTGCAGTCCCAGTATGTGATGCAGTGAAGGACTGGAGATGGCAGCCATTGCTGACTAGTCATTCCTTGTGCAGTCCCAGTATGAGATGCAGTGAAGGACTGTAGAGTGCAGCCAGGGCTGGCCGCTCATTCCTTGTGCAGTCCCAGTATGAGATGCAGTGAAGGACTGGAGAGTGCAGCCAGGGCTGGCCGGTCATTCCTTGTGCAGTCCCAGTATGAGATGCAGTTAAGGACTGAGATTGCAGCCAGGGCTGGCTGGTCATTTCCTGTGGAGTTCCAGTATGAGATGCAGTGAAGGACTGGAGAGTGCAGCCAGGGCTGGCCGGTCATTCCTTGTGCAGTCCCAGTATGAGATGCAGTGAAGGACTGGAGAGTATAGCCAGGGATGGCCAGTCATTCCTTGTGCAGTCCCAGTATGAGATGCAGTGAAGGACTGGAGAAAGCAGCCAGGGCTGACCAGTCATTTCTTGTGCAGTCCCAGTATGAGATGCAGTGAAGGACTGGAGATGGCAGCCAGGGTTGGCTGGTCATTCCTTGTGCAGTCCCAGTATGAGATGCAGTGAAATACTGGAGATTGCAGCCAGGGCTGGCCGGTCATTTCCTGTGCAGACCCAGTATGAGATGTAGTTAAGGACTGAGGATTGCAGCCAGGGCTGGCTGGTCATTTCCTGTGGAGTTCCAGTATGGGATGCAGTGAAGGACTGGAGAGTGCAGCCAGGGCTGGCCGGTCATTTCTTGTGCAGTCCCAGTATGAGATGCAGTGAAGGACTGGAGATAACAGCCAAGGCCGGCCGGTCATTTCCTGTGCAGTCCTAGTATGGGATGCAGTGAAGGACTGGAGATGGCAGCCAGGGCTGGCTGGTCACATCTTGTGCAGTCCCAGTGCGAGATGCAGTGAAGGACTAGAGATGGCAGCCCGGGCTGGCCGGTCATTTCACATGCATTCCCAGTATGAGATGCAGTGAAGGACTGGAGAGTGCAGTCAGGGCCGGCTGGTCATTTCCTGTGCAGTCCCAGTATGAGGTGCAGTGAAGGACTGGAGATGGCAGCCAGGGCTGGCCGGTCATTTCTTGTGCAGTCCAGTATGAGATGCAGTGAAGGACTGGAGATTGCAGTCAGGGCTGGGCGGTCATTTCTTTTGCAGTCCCAGTATGAGATGCAGTGAAGGACTGGAGGTGGCAGGCAGGGCTGGCCGGTCATTTCTTGTGCAGTCCCAGTATGAGATGCAGTGAAGGACTGGAGAGTGCAGCCAGGGCTGTCCGGTCATTCCTTCTGCAGTCCCAGCATGGGATGTAGTGAAGGACTGGAGATTGCAGCCCGGGCTGGCTGGTCATTCCTTGTGCACAGTTCCAGTATGAGATGCAGTGAAGGAATGGAGATGGCAGCCAGGGCTGTCCGGTCATTTCTTGTGCAGTCCTAGTATGAGATGCAGTGAAGGACTAGAGCGTGCCCCCAGGACTGGCTGGTCATTTCCTGTGCAGTTCCAGTATGAGATGCAGTGAAGGACTGGAGATTGCAGTCAAGGCTGACTGGTCATTTCCTGTGCAGTCCCAGTATGAGTTGCAGTGAAGGACTGGAGATTGCAGCCAGGGCTGGCTGTTCATTCCTTGTGCAGTCCCAGTATGAGATGCAGTGAAGGACAGGAGAGTGCAGCCAGGGCTGGCAAGTCATTTCATATGCAGTCCCAGTATGAGATGCAGTGAAGGACTGGAGATGACAGCTAGGGCTGGCTGGTCATTTCTTGTGCAGTCCCAGTATGAGATGCAGTGAAGGACTGGAGACTGCAGCCGGGGCTGGTCGGTCATTTCCAGTGCAGTCCCAGTATGAGATGCAGTGAAGGACTGGAGAGTGCAGCCAGGGCTGGCTAGTCATTTCTTGTGCAGTCCCAGTATGAGATGCAGTGAAGGGCTGGAGATGGCAGCCAGGGCTGGCTGGTCATTCCTTGTGCAGTCCCAGTATGAGATTCAGTGAAGTACTGGAGTGTGTAGCCAGGGCTGGCCGGTCATTCCTTCTGCAGTCCCAGTATGAGATGCAGTGAAGGACTGGAGACTGCAGCCGGGGCTGGCCGGTCATTTACAGTGCAGTCCCAGTAGGAGATGCAGTGAAGGACTGGAGAGTGCAGCCAGGGCTGGCGAGTCATTTCACATGCAGTCCCAGTATGACATGCAATGAAGGACTGGAAAGTGAAGCCAGGGCTGGCTGGTAATTTCTTGTGCAGTCCCAGTATGAGATGCAGCGTAGGACCGGAGATTTCATTCAGGGCTGGCTAGTCATTTCCTGTGCAGTCCAGTATGAGATGCAGTGAAGGACTGGAGATTGCAGCCAAGGCTGGCTGGTCATTTCCCGTGCAGTCCCATATTGGGATGCAGTGAACAACTGGAGAGTGCACCCAGGGCTGGCCGGTCATTTCTTGTGCAGTCCCAGTATGAGATGCAGTGAAGGACAGGATATTGCAGCCAAGGCTGGCCGGTCATTCCTTGTGCAGTCCCAGTATGAGATGCAGTGAAGGACTGGAGATGGCAGCCAGGGCTGGCTGGTCATTCCTTGTGCAGTCCCAGTATGAGATGCAGTGAAGGACTGGAGAGTGCAGCCAGGGCTGGCCGGTCATTCCTTGTGCAGTCCCAGTATGAGATGCAGTGAAGGTCTGGAGAGTGCAGCCAGGGCTGGCCGGTCATTCCTTGTGCAGTCCCAGTATGAGATGCCGTGAAGGACTGGAGATGACAGCCAGGGCTGGCTGGTCATTTCTTGAGCAGTCCCAGTATGAGATGCAGTGAAGGAATGGAGAGTGCAGCCAGGGCCGGCTGGTAATTCCTTTTGCAGTCCCAGTAAGAGATGCAGTGAAGGACTGGAGATTGCAGCCAGGGCTGGCTGGTCATTCCTTGGGCAGTCCCAGTATGAGATGCAATGAAGGACTGGAGATTGCAGCCAGGACTGGAGATTGCAGCCAGGGCTGGCCAGTCATTTCTTGTGCAGTCCCAGTATGAGATGCAGTGAAGGACTGGAGATTGCAGCCAGGGCTGGTCAGTCATTCCTTGTGCAGTCCCAGTATGAGATGCAGTGAAGGACTGGAGAGTGCAGCCAGGGCTGGTCAGTCATTCCTTGTGCAGTCCCAGTATGAGATGCAGTGAAGGACTGGAGAGTGCAGCCAGGGCTGGCTGGTCATTTCCGGTGCAGTCCCAGTATGAGATGCAGTGAAGGACTGGAGAGTGCAGACAGGGCTGGCTGGTCATTTCCCGTGCAGTCCCAGTATGAGATGCAGTGAAGGACTGGAGAGTGCAGCCAGGGCTGGCAAGTCATTCCTTGTGCAGTCCCAGTATGAGATGCAGTGAAGGACTTGAGAGTGCTGCCAGGGCTGGCGACTCATTTCACATGCAATCCCAGTATGAGATGCATTGAAGGACTGGCGATGGCATTCAGGGCTGGCTGGTAATTCCTTGTGCAGTCCCAGTATGAGATGCAGTGAAGGACTGGAGATGACAGCCAGGGCTGGCTGGTCATTTCCTGTGCAGTCCCAGTATGGGATGCAGTGAAGGACTGGAGAGTGCAGCCAGGGCTGGCTGGTCATTCCTTGTGCAGTCCCAGTATGAGATGCAGGGAAGGACTGGAGATTGCAGCCAGGGCCGGCCGGTCATTTCCCGTGCAGTTCTAGTCTGGGATGCAGTGAAGGACTGAAGATGGCAGCCAGGGCTGGCTGGTCATTTCACATGCATTCCCAGTATGAGATGCAGTGAAGGACTGGAGAGTGCAGCCAGGGCCGGCTGGTCATTTCCTGTGCAGTCCCAGTATGTGATGCAGTGAAGGACTGGAGATGGCAGCCAGGGCTGGCTAGTCATTCCTTGTGCAGTCCCAGTATGAGATGCAGTGAAGGACTGTAGAGTGCAGCCAGGGCTGGCCGGTCATTCCTTGTGCAGTCCCAGTATGAGATGCAGTGAAGGACTGGAGAGTGCAGCCAGGGCTGGCCGGTCATTCCTTGTGCAGTCCCAGTATGAGATGCAGTTAAGGACTGGAGATTGCAGCCAGGGCTGGCTGGTCATTTCCTGTGGAGTTCCAGTATGAGATGCAGTGAAGGACTGGAGAGTGCAGCCAGGGCTGGCCGGTCATTCCTTGTGCAGTCCCAGTATGAGATGCAGTGAAGGACTGGAGAGTATAGCCAGGGATGGCCAGTCATTCCTTGTGCAGTCCCAGTATGAGATGCAGTGAAGGACTGGAGAAAGCAGCCAGGGCTGGCCAGTCATTTCTTGTGCAGTCCCAGTATGAGATGCAGTGAAGGACTGGAGATGGCAGCCAGGGTTGGCTGGTCATTCCTTGTGCAGTCCCAGTATGAGATGTAGTGAAATACTGGAGAGTGCAGCCAGGGCTGGCCGGTCATTTCCTGTGCAGACCCAGTATGAGATGCAGTTAAGGACTGAGGATTGCAGCCAGGGCTGGCTGGTCATTTCCTGTGGAGTTCCAGTATGAGATGCAGTGAAGGACTGGAGAGTGCAGCCAGGGCTGGCCGGTCATTTCTTGTGCAGTCCCAGTATGAGATGCAGTGAAGGACTGGAGATAACAGCCAAAGCCGGCCGGTCATTTCCTGTGCAGTCCTAGTATGGGATGCAGTGAAGGACTGGAGATGGCAGCCAGGGCTGGCTGGTCACATCTTGTGCAGTCCCAGTGCGAGATGCAGTGAAGGACTAGAGATGGCAGCCAGGGCTGGCCGGTCATTTCACATGCATTCCTAGTATGAGATGCAGTGAAGGACTGGAGAGTGCAGTCAGGGCCGGCTGGTCATTTCCTGTGCAGTCCCAGTATGAGGTGCAGTGAAGGACTGGAGATGGCAGCCAGGGCTGGCCGGTCATTTCTTGTGCAGTCCAGTATGAGATGCAGTGAAGGACTGGAGATTGCAGTCAGGGCTGGGCGGTCATTTCTTTTGCAGTCCCAGTATGAGATGCAGTGAAGGTCTGGAGGTGGCAGGCAGGGCTGGCCGGTCATTTCTTGTGCAGTCCCAGTATGAGATGCAGTGAAGGACTGGAGATTGCAGCCAGGGCTGGTCAGTCATTCCTTGTGCAGTCCCAGTATGAGATGCAATGAAGGACTGGAGAGTGCAGCCAGGGCTGGCCGGTCATTTCTTGTGCAGTCCCAGTATGAGATGCAGTGAAGGACTGGAGATGGCAGCCAGGGCTGGCCGATCATTTCACATGCAGGCCCAGTATGAGATGCAGTGAAGGACTGGAGATGGCAGCCAGGGCTGGCCAGTCATTCCTTGTGCAGTCCCAGTATGAGATGCAGTGCAGGACTGGAGATGCAGCCAGGGCTGGCTAGTCATTCCTTGTGCAGTCAGATTATGAGATGCAGTGAAGGACTGGAGATTGCAGCCAGGGCTGGCCGTTCATTTCTTGTGCAGTACCAGTATGGAATGCAGTGAAGGACTGGAGGTGGCAGGCAGGGCTGGCCGGTCATTTCTTGTGCAGTCCCAGTATGAGATGCATTGAAGGACTGGAGAGTGCAGCCAGGGCTGTCCGGTCATTCCTTCTGCAATCCCAGCATGGGATGTAGTGAAGGACAGGAGATTGCAGCCCGGGCTGGCTGGTCATTCCTTGTGCAGTCCCAGTATGAGATGCAATGAAGGACTGGAGATTGCAGCCAGGACTGGAGAGTGCAGCCAGGGCTGGCTGTTCATTCCTTGTGCAGTCCCAGTATGAGATGCAGTGAAGGACTGGAGATGGCAGCCAGGTCTGGTGGGTCATTCCTTGTGGAATCCCTGTATGAGACGCAGTGAAGGACTGGAGATGGCAGCCAGGGCTGGCCGGTCATTTCCTGTGCAGTCCCACTATGAGATGCAGTTAACGACTGGAGAGTGCAGCGCTGACTGGCTAGTCATTTCCTGTGCAGTCCCAGTATGAGATCCTATGAAGGACGGGAGATTGCAGCCAGGGCTGGATACTAATTTCTTGTGCAGTCCCAGTATGAGATGCAGTGAAAGACTGGAGATTGCAGTCAGGGCTGGCCGGTCATTTTTTGTGCAGTCCCAGTATGAGATGCAGCGAAAGACCGTAGATTGCAGTACGGGCTGGCCGGTCATTTCTTGTGCAGTCCCAGTATGAGATGCAGGGAAGGACTGGAGATTGCTTCCAGGGCTGGCTGGTCATTCCTTGTGAAGTCCCAGTATGAGATGCAATGAAGGACTGGAGATTGCAGCCAGGACTAGAGATTGCAGCCAGGGCTGGCCAGTCATTTCTTGTGCAGTCCCAGTATGAGATGCAGTGAAGGACTGGAGAGTGCAGCCAGGGCTGTCCGGTCATTTCTTGTGCAGTCCTAGTATGAGATGCAGTGAAGGACTAGAGCGTGCACCCAGGACTGGCTGGTCATTTCCTGTGCAGTTCCAGTATGAGATGCAGTGAAGGACTGGAGATTGCAGTCAAGGCTGACTGGTCATTTCCTGTGCAGTCCCAGTATGAGTTGCAGTGAAGGACTGGAGATTGCAGCCAGGGCTGGCTGTTCATTCCTTGTGCAGTCCCAGTATGAGATGCAGTGAAGGACAGGAGAGTGCAGCCAGGGCTGGCAAGTCATTTCATATGCAGTCCCAGTATGAGATGCAGTGAAGGACTGGAGATGACAGCCAGGGCTGGCTGGTCATTTCTTGTGCAGTCCCAGTATGAGATGCAGTGAAGGACTGGAGACTGCAGCCGGGGCTGGTCGGTCATTTCCAGTGCAGTCCCAGTATGAGATGCAGTGAAGGGCTGGAGATGGCAGCCAGGGCTGGCTGGTCATTCCTTGTGCAGTCCCAGTATGAGATTCAGTGAAGTACTGGAGTGTGTAGCCAGGGCTGGCCGGTCATTCCTTGTGCAGTCCCAGTATGAGATGCAGTGAAGGACTGGAGACTGCAGCCGGGGCTGGCCGGTCATTTACAGTGCAGTCCCAGTACGAGATGCAGTGAAGGACTGGAGAGTGCAGCTAGGGCTGGCGAGTCATTTCACATGCAGTCCCAGTATGAGATGCAATGAAGGACTGGAAAGTGAAGCCAGGGCTGGTTGGTAATTTCTTGTGCAGTCCCAGTATGAGATGCAGCGTAGGACCGGAGATTTCATTCAGGGCTGGCTAGTCATTTCCTGTGCAGTCCAGTATGAGATGCAGTGAAGGACTGGAGATTGCAGCCAAGACTGGCTGGTCATTTCCCATGCAGTCCCATATTGGGATGCAGTGAACAACTGGAGAGTGCACCCAGGGCTGGCCGGTCATTTCTTGTGCAGTCCCAGTATGAGATGCAGTGAAGGACAGGATATTGCAGCCAAGGCTGGCCGGTCATTCCTTGTGCAGTCCCAGTATGAGATGCAGTTAAGGACTGGAGAGTGCAGCCAGGGCTGGCCGGTCATTCCTTGTGCAGTCCCAGTATGAGATGCAGTTAAGGACTGGAGAGTGCAGCTAGGGCTGGCCGGTCATTCCTTGTGCAGTCCCAGTATGAGATGCAGTGAAATACTGGAGAGTGCAGCCAGGGCTGGCCGGTCATTTCCTGTGCAGACCCAGTATGAGATGCAGTTAAGGACTGAGGATTGCAGCCAGGGCTGGCTGGTCATTTCCTGTGGAGTTCCAGTATGAGATGCAGTGAAGGACTGGAGAGTGCAGCCAGGGCTGGCCGGTCATTTCTTGTGCAGTCCCAGTATGAGATGCAGTGAAGGACTGGAGATTGCAGCCAGGGCTGGCCGTTCATTTCTTGTGCAGTACCAGTATGAGATGCAGTGAAGGACTGGAGGTGGCAGGCAGGGCTGGCTGGTCATTTCTTGTGCAGTCCCAGTATGAGATGCATTGAAGGACTGGAGAGTGCAGCCAGGGCTGTCCGGTCATTTCTTCTGCAATCCCAGCACGGGATGTAGTGAAGGACAGGAGATTGCAGCCCGGGCTGGCTGGTCATTCCTTGTGCAGTCCCAGTATGAGATGCAATGAAGGACTGGAGATTGCAGCCAGGACTGGAGAGTGCAGCCAGGGCTGGCTGTTCATTCCTTGTGCAGTCCCAGTATGAGATGCAGTGAAGGACTGGAGATGGCAGCCAGGTCTGGTGGGTCATTCCTTGTGGAATCCCTGTATGAGACGCAGTGAAGGACTGGAGATGGCAGCCAGGGCTGGCCGGTCATTTCCTGTGCAGTCCCACTATGAGATGCAGTTAACGACTGGAGAGTGCAGCCCTGACTGGCTAGTCTTTTCCTGTGCAGTCCTAGTATGAGATCCTATGAAGGACGGGAGATTGCAGCCAGGGCTGGATACTAATTTCTTGTGCAGTCCCAGTATGAGATGCAGTGAAAGACTGGAGATTGCAGTCAGGGCTGGCCGGTCATTTTTTGTGCAGTCCCAGTATGAGATGCAGCGAAAGACCGTAGATTGCAGTACGGGCTGGCCGGTCATTTCTTGTGCAGTCCCAGTATGAGATGCAGGGAAGGACTGGAGATTGCTTCCAGGGCTGGCTGGTCATTCCTTGTGCAGTCCCAGTATGAGATGCAATGAAGGACTGGAGATTGCAGCCAGGACTAGAGATTGCAGCCAGGGCTGGCCAGTCATTTCTTGTGCAGTCCCAGTATGAGATGCAGTGAAGGACTGGAGAGTGCAGCCAGGGCTGTCCGGTCATTTCTTGTGCAGTCCTAGTATGAGATGCAGTGAAGGACTAGAGCGTGCCCCCAGGACTGGCTGGTCATTTCCTGTGCAGTTCCAGTATGAGATGCAGTGAAGGACTGGAGATTGCAGTCAAGGCTGACTGGTCATTTCCTGTGCAGTCCCAGTATGAGTTGCAGTGAAGGACTGGAGATTGCAGCCAGGGCTGGCTGTTCATTCCTTGTGCAGTCCCAGTATGAGATGCAGTGAAGGACAGGAGAGTGCAGCCAGGGCTGGCAAGTCATTTCATATGCAGTCCCAGTATGAGATGCAGTGAAGGACTGGAGAGTGCAGACAGGGCTGGCTGGTCATTTCCCGTGCAGTCCCAGTATGAGATGCAGTGAAGGACTGGAGAGTGCAGCCAGGGCTGGCAAGTCATTCCTTGTGCAGTCCCAGTATGAGATGCAGTGAAGGACTTGAGAGTGCTGCCAGGGCTGGCGACTCATTTCACATGCAATCCCAGTATGAGATGCATTGAAGGACTGGCGATGGCATTCAGGGCTGGCTGGTAATTCCTTGTGCAGTCCCAGTATGAGATGCAGTGAAGGACTGGAGATGACAGCCAGGGCTGGCTGGTCATTTCCCGTGCAGTCCCAGTATGGGATGCAGGGAAGGACTGGAGATTGCAGCCAGGGCCGGCCGGTCATTTCCCGTGCAGTTCTAGTCTGGGATGCAGTGAAGGACTGAAGATGGCAGCCAGGGCTGGCTGGTCATTTCACATGCATTCCCAGTATGAGATGCAGTGAAGGACTGGAGAGTGCAGCCAGGGCCGGCTGGTCATTTCCTGTGCAGTCCCAGTATGTGATGCAGTGAAGGACTGGAGATGGCAGCCATTGCTGACTAGTCATTCCTTGTGCAGTCCCAGTATGAGATGCAGTGAAGGACTGTAGAGTGCAGCCAGGGCTGGCCGCTCATTCCTTGTGCAGTCCCAGTATGAGATGCAGTGAAGGACTGGAGAGTGCAGCCAGGGCTGGCCGGTCATTCCTTGTGCAGTCCCAGTATGAGATGCAGTTAAGGACTGAGATTGCAGCCAGGGCTGGCTGGTCATTTCCTGTGGAGTTCCAGTATGAGATGCAGTGAAGGACTGGAGAGTGCAGCCAGGGCTGGCCGGTCATTCCTTGTGCAGTCCCAGTATGAGATGCAGTGAAGGACTGGAGAGTATAGCCAGGGATGGCCAGTCATTCCTTGTGCAGTCCCAGTATGAGATGCAGTGAAGGACTGGAGAAAGCAGCCAGGGCTGACCAGTCATTTCTTGTGCAGTCCCAGTATGAGATGCAGTGAAGGACTGGAGATGGCAGCCAGGGTTGGCTGGTCATTCCTTGTGCAGTCCCAGTATGAGATGCAGTGAAATACTGGAGATTGCAGCCAGGGCTGGCCGGTCATTTCCTGTGCAGACCCAGTATGAGATGTAGTTAAGGACTGAGGATTGCAGCCAGGGCTGGCTGGTCATTTCCTGTGGAGTTCCAGTATGGGATGCAGTGAAGGACTGGAGAGTGCAGCCAGGGCTGGCCGGTCATTTCTTGTGCAGTCCCAGTATGAGATGCAGTGAAGGACTGGAGATAACAGCCAAGGCCGGCCGGTCATTTCCTGTGCAGTCCTAGTATGGGATGCAGTGAAGGACTGGAGATGGCAGCCAGGGCTGGCTGGTCACATCTTGTGCAGTCCCAGTGCGAGATGCAGTGAAGGACTAGAGATGGCAGCCCGGGCTGGCCGGTCATTTCACATGCATTCCCAGTATGAGATGCAGTGAAGGACTGGAGAGTGCAGTCAGGGCCGGCTGGTCATTTCCTGTGCAGTCCCAGTATGAGGTGCAGTGAAGGACTGGAGATGGCAGCCAGGGCTGGCCGGTCATTTCTTGTGCAGTCCAGTATGAGATGCAGTGAAGGACTGGAGATTGCAGTCAGGGCTGGGCGGTCATTTCTTTTGCAGTCCCAGTATGAGATGCAGTGAAGGACTGGAGGTGGCAGGCAGGGCTGGCCGGTCATTTCTTGTGCAGTCCCAGTATGAGATGCAGTGAAGGACTGGAGAGTGCAGCCAGGGCTGTCCGGTCATTCCTTCTGCAGTCCCAGCATGGGATGTAGTGAAGGACTGGAGATTGCAGCCCGGGCTGGCTGGTCATTCCTTGTGCACAGTTCCAGTATGAGATGCAGTGAAGGAATGGAGATGGCAGCCAGGGCTGTCCGGTCATTTCTTGTGCAGTCCTAGTATGAGATGCAGTGAAGGACTAGAGCGTGCCCCCAGGACTGGCTGGTCATTTCCTGTGCAGTTCCAGTATGAGATGCAGTGAAGGACTGGAGATTGCAGTCAAGGCTGACTGGTCATTTCCTGTGCAGTCCCAGTATGAGTTGCAGTGAAGGACTGGAGATTGCAGCCAGGGCTGGCTGTTCATTCCTTGTGCAGTCCCAGTATGAGATGCAGTGAAGGACAGGAGAGTGCAGCCAGGGCTGGCAAGTCATTTCATATGCAGTCCCAGTATGAGATGCAGTGAAGGACTGGAGATGACAGCTAGGGCTGGCTGGTCATTTCTTGTGCAGTCCCAGTATGAGATGCAGTGAAGGACTGGAGACTGCAGCCGGGGCTGGTCGGTCATTTCCAGTGCAGTCCCAGTATGAGATGCAGTGAAGGACTGGAGAGTGCAGCCAGGGCTGGCTAGTCATTTCTTGTGCAGTCCCAGTATGAGATGCAGTGAAGGGCTGGAGATGGCAGCCAGGGCTGGCTGGTCATTCCTTGTGCAGTCCCAGTATGAGATTCAGTGAAGTACTGGAGTGTGTAGCCAGGGCTGGCCGGTCATTCCTTCTGCAGTCCCAGTATGAGATGCAGTGAAGGACTGGAGACTGCAGCCGGGGCTGGCCGGTCATTTACAGTGCAGTCCCAGTAGGAGATGCAGTGAAGGACTGGAGAGTGCAGCCAGGGCTGGCGAGTCATTTCACATGCAGTCCCAGTATGACATGCAATGAAGGACTGGAAAGTGAAGCCAGGGCTGGCTGGTAATTTCTTGTGCAGTCCCAGTATGAGATGCAGCGTAGGACCGGAGATTTCATTCAGGGCTGGCTAGTCATTTCCTGTGCAGTCCAGTATGAGATGCAGTGAAGGACTGGAGATTGCAGCCAAGGCTGGCTGGTCATTTCCCGTGCAGTCCCATATTGGGATGCAGTGAACAACTGGAGAGTGCACCCAGGGCTGGCCGGTCATTTCTTGTGCAGTCCCAGTATGAGATGCAGTGAAGGACAGGATATTGCAGCCAAGGCTGGCCGGTCATTCCTTGTGCAGTCCCAGTATGAGATGCAGTGAAGGACTGGAGATGGCAGCCAGGGCTGGCTGGTCATTCCTTGTGCAGTCCCAGTATGAGATGCAGTGAAGGACTGGAGAGTGCAGCCAGGGCTGGCCGGTCATTCCTTGTGCAGTCCCAGTATGAGATGCAGTGAAGGTCTGGAGAGTGCAGCCAGGGCTGGCCGGTCATTCCTTGTGCAGTCCCAGTATGAGATGCCGTGAAGGACTGGAGATGACAGCCAGGGCTGGCTGGTCATTTCTTGAGCAGTCCCAGTATGAGATGCAGTGAAGGAATGGAGAGTGCAGCCAGGGCCGGCTGGTAATTCCTTTTGCAGTCCCAGTAAGAGATGCAGTGAAGGACTGGAGATTGCAGCCAGGGCTGGCTGGTCATTCCTTGGGCAGTCCCAGTATGAGATGCAATGAAGGACTGGAGATTGCAGCCAGGACTGGAGATTGCAGCCAGGGCTGGCCAGTCATTTCTTGTGCAGTCCCAGTATGAGATGCAGTGAAGGACTGGAGATTGCAGCCAGGGCTGGTCAGTCATTCCTTGTGCAGTCCCAGTATGAGATGCAGTGAAGGACTGGAGAGTGCAGCCAGGGCTGGTCAGTCATTCCTTGTGCAGTCCCAGTATGAGATGCAGTGAAGGACTGGAGAGTGCAGCCAGGGCTGGCTGGTCATTTCCGGTGCAGTCCCAGTATGAGATGCAGTGAAGGACTGGAGAGTGCAGACAGGGCTGGCTGGTCATTTCCCGTGCAGTCCCAGTATGAGATGCAGTGAAGGACTGGAGAGTGCAGCCAGGGCTGGCAAGTCATTCCTTGTGCAGTCCCAGTATGAGATGCAGTGAAGGACTTGAGAGTGCTGCCAGGGCTGGCGACTCATTTCACATGCAATCCCAGTATGAGATGCATTGAAGGACTGGCGATGGCATTCAGGGCTGGCTGGTAATTCCTTGTGCAGTCCCAGTATGAGATGCAGTGAAGGACTGGAGATGACAGCCAGGGCTGGCTGGTCATTTCCTGTGCAGTCCCAGTATGGGATGCAGTGAAGGACTGGAGAGTGCAGCCAGGGCTGGCTGGTCATTCCTTGTGCAGTCCCAGTATGAGATGCAGGGAAGGACTGGAGATTGCAGCCAGGGCCGGCCGGTCATTTCCCGTGCAGTTCTAGTCTGGGATGCAGTGAAGGACTGAAGATGGCAGCCAGGGCTGGCTGGTCATTTCACATGCATTCCCAGTATGAGATGCAGTGAAGGACTGGAGAGTGCAGCCAGGGCCGGCTGGTCATTTCCTGTGCAGTCCCAGTATGTGATGCAGTGAAGGACTGGAGATGGCAGCCAGGGCTGGCTAGTCATTCCTTGTGCAGTCCCAGTATGAGATGCAGTGAAGGACTGTAGAGTGCAGCCAGGGCTGGCCGGTCATTCCTTGTGCAGTCCCAGTATGAGATGCAGTGAAGGACTGGAGAGTGCAGCCAGGGCTGGCCGGTCATTCCTTGTGCAGTCCCAGTATGAGATGCAGTTAAGGACTGGAGATTGCAGCCAGGGCTGGCTGGTCATTTCCTGTGGAGTTCCAGTATGAGATGCAGTGAAGGACTGGAGAGTGCAGCCAGGGCTGGCCGGTCATTCCTTGTGCAGTCCCAGTATGAGATGCAGTGAAGGACTGGAGAGTATAGCCAGGGATGGCCAGTCATTCCTTGTGCAGTCCCAGTATGAGATGCAGTGAAGGACTGGAGAAAGCAGCCAGGGCTGGCCAGTCATTTCTTGTGCAGTCCCAGTATGAGATGCAGTGAAGGACTGGAGATGGCAGCCAGGGTTGGCTGGTCATTCCTTGTGCAGTCCCAGTATGAGATGTAGTGAAATACTGGAGAGTGCAGCCAGGGCTGGCCGGTCATTTCCTGTGCAGACCCAGTATGAGATGCAGTTAAGGACTGAGGATTGCAGCCAGGGCTGGCTGGTCATTTCCTGTGGAGTTCCAGTATGAGATGCAGTGAAGGACTGGAGAGTGCAGCCAGGGCTGGCCGGTCATTTCTTGTGCAGTCCCAGTATGAGATGCAGTGAAGGACTGGAGATAACAGCCAAAGCCGGCCGGTCATTTCCTGTGCAGTCCTAGTATGGGATGCAGTGAAGGACTGGAGATGGCAGCCAGGGCTGGCTGGTCACATCTTGTGCAGTCCCAGTGCGAGATGCAGTGAAGGACTAGAGATGGCAGCCAGGGCTGGCCGGTCATTTCACATGCATTCCTAGTATGAGATGCAGTGAAGGACTGGAGAGTGCAGTCAGGGCCGGCTGGTCATTTCCTGTGCAGTCCCAGTATGAGGTGCAGTGAAGGACTGGAGATGGCAGCCAGGGCTGGCCGGTCATTTCTTGTGCAGTCCAGTATGAGATGCAGTGAAGGACTGGAGATTGCAGTCAGGGCTGGGCGGTCATTTCTTTTGCAGTCCCAGTATGAGATGCAGTGAAGGTCTGGAGGTGGCAGGCAGGGCTGGCCGGTCATTTCTTGTGCAGTCCCAGTATGAGATGCAGTGAAGGACTGGAGATTGCAGCCAGGGCTGGTCAGTCATTCCTTGTGCAGTCCCAGTATGAGATGCAATGAAGGACTGGAGAGTGCAGCCAGGGCTGGCCGGTCATTTCTTGTGCAGTCCCAGTATGAGATGCAGTGAAGGACTGGAGATGGCAGCCAGGGCTGGCCGATCATTTCACATGCAGGCCCAGTATGAGATGCAGTGAAGGACTGGAGATGGCAGCCAGGGCTGGCCAGTCATTCCTTGTGCAGTCCCAGTATGAGATGCAGTGCAGGACTGGAGATGCAGCCAGGGCTGGCTAGTCATTCCTTGTGCAGTCAGATTATGAGATGCAGTGAAGGACTGGAGATTGCAGCCAGGGCTGGCCGTTCATTTCTTGTGCAGTACCAGTATGGAATGCAGTGAAGGACTGGAGGTGGCAGGCAGGGCTGGCCGGTCATTTCTTGTGCAGTCCCAGTATGAGATGCATTGAAGGACTGGAGAGTGCAGCCAGGGCTGTCCGGTCATTCCTTCTGCAATCCCAGCATGGGATGTAGTGAAGGACAGGAGATTGCAGCCCGGGCTGGCTGGTCATTCCTTGTGCAGTCCCAGTATGAGATGCAATGAAGGACTGGAGATTGCAGCCAGGACTGGAGAGTGCAGCCAGGGCTGGCTGTTCATTCCTTGTGCAGTCCCAGTATGAGATGCAGTGAAGGACTGGAGATGGCAGCCAGGTCTGGTGGGTCATTCCTTGTGGAATCCCTGTATGAGACGCAGTGAAGGACTGGAGATGGCAGCCAGGGCTGGCCGGTCATTTCCTGTGCAGTCCCACTATGAGATGCAGTTAACGACTGGAGAGTGCAGCGCTGACTGGCTAGTCATTTCCTGTGCAGTCCCAGTATGAGATCCTATGAAGGACGGGAGATTGCAGCCAGGGCTGGATACTAATTTCTTGTGCAGTCCCAGTATGAGATGCAGTGAAAGACTGGAGATTGCAGTCAGGGCTGGCCGGTCATTTTTTGTGCAGTCCCAGTATGAGATGCAGCGAAAGACCGTAGATTGCAGTACGGGCTGGCCGGTCATTTCTTGTGCAGTCCCAGTATGAGATGCAGGGAAGGACTGGAGATTGCTTCCAGGGCTGGCTGGTCATTCCTTGTGAAGTCCCAGTATGAGATGCAATGAAGGACTGGAGATTGCAGCCAGGACTAGAGATTGCAGCCAGGGCTGGCCAGTCATTTCTTGTGCAGTCCCAGTATGAGATGCAGTGAAGGACTGGAGAGTGCAGCCAGGGCTGTCCGGTCATTTCTTGTGCAGTCCTAGTATGAGATGCAGTGAAGGACTAGAGCGTGCACCCAGGACTGGCTGGTCATTTCCTGTGCAGTTCCAGTATGAGATGCAGTGAAGGACTGGAGATTGCAGTCAAGGCTGACTGGTCATTTCCTGTGCAGTCCCAGTATGAGTTGCAGTGAAGGACTGGAGATTGCAGCCAGGGCTGGCTGTTCATTCCTTGTGCAGTCCCAGTATGAGATGCAGTGAAGGACAGGAGAGTGCAGCCAGGGCTGGCAAGTCATTTCATATGCAGTCCCAGTATGAGATGCAGTGAAGGACTGGAGATGACAGCCAGGGCTGGCTGGTCATTTCTTGTGCAGTCCCAGTATGAGATGCAGTGAAGGACTGGAGACTGCAGCCGGGGCTGGTCGGTCATTTCCAGTGCAGTCCCAGTATGAGATGCAGTGAAGGGCTGGAGATGGCAGCCAGGGCTGGCTGGTCATTCCTTGTGCAGTCCCAGTATGAGATTCAGTGAAGTACTGGAGTGTGTAGCCAGGGCTGGCCGGTCATTCCTTGTGCAGTCCCAGTATGAGATGCAGTGAAGGACTGGAGACTGCAGCCGGGGCTGGCCGGTCATTTACAGTGCAGTCCCAGTACGAGATGCAGTGAAGGACTGGAGAGTGCAGCTAGGGCTGGCGAGTCATTTCACATGCAGTCCCAGTATGAGATGCAATGAAGGACTGGAAAGTGAAGCCAGGGCTGGTTGGTAATTTCTTGTGCAGTCCCAGTATGAGATGCAGCGTAGGACCGGAGATTTCATTCAGGGCTGGCTAGTCATTTCCTGTGCAGTCCAGTATGAGATGCAGTGAAGGACTGGAGATTGCAGCCAAGACTGGCTGGTCATTTCCCATGCAGTCCCATATTGGGATGCAGTGAACAACTGGAGAGTGCACCCAGGGCTGGCCGGTCATTTCTTGTGCAGTCCCAGTATGAGATGCAGTGAAGGACAGGATATTGCAGCCAAGGCTGGCCGGTCATTCCTTGTGCAGTCCCAGTATGAGATGCAGTGAAGGACTGGAGATGGCAGCCAGGGCTGGCTGGTCATTCCTTGTGCAGTCCCAGTATGAGATGCAGTGAAGGACTGGAGAGTGCAGCCAGGGCTGGCCGGTCATTCCTTGTCCAGTCCCAGTATGAGATGCAGTGAAGGTCTGGAGAGTGCAGCCAGGGCTGGCCGGTCATTCCTTGTGCAGTCCCAGTATGAGATGCTGTGAAGGACTGGAGATGACAGCCAGGGCTGGCTGGTCATTTCTTGAGCAGTCCCAGTATGAGATGCAGTGAAGGACTGGAGAGTGCAGCCAGGGCCGGCTGGTAATTCCTTTTGCAGTCCCAGTAAGAGATGCAGTGAAGGACTGGAGATTGCAGCCAGGGCTGGCTGGTCATTCCTTGGGCAGTCCCAGTATGAGATGCAATGAAGGACTGGAGATTGCAGCCAGGACTGGAGATTGCAGCCAGGGCTGGCCAGTCATTTCTTGTGCAGTCCCAGTATGAGATGCAGTGAAGGACTGGAGATTGCAGCCAGGGCTAGTCAGTCATTCCTTGTGCAGTCCCAGTATGAGATGCAGTGAAGGACTGGAGAGTGCAGCCAGGGCTGGTCAGTCATTCCTTGTGCAGTCCCAGTATGAGATGCAGTGAAGGACTGGAGAGTGCAGCCAGGGCTGGCTGGTCATTTCCGGTGCAGTCCCAGTATGAGATGCAGTGAAGGACTGGAGAGTGCAGACAGGGCTGGCTGGTCATTTCCCGTGCAGTCCCAGTATGAGATGCAGTGAAGGACTGGAGAGTGCAGCCAGGGCTGGCAAGTCATTCCTTGTGCAGTCCCAGTATGAGATGCAGTGAAGGACTTGAGAGTGCTGCCAGGGCTGGCGACTCATTTCACATGCAATCCCAGTATGAGATGCATTGAAGGACTGGCGATGGCATTCAGGGCTGGCTGGTAATTCCTTGTGCAGTCCCAGTATGAGATGCAGTGAAGGACTGGAGATGACAGCCAGGGCTGGCTGGTCATTTCCCGTGCAGTCCCAGTATGGGATGCAGTGAAGGACTGGAGAGTGCAGCCAGGGCTGGCCGGTCATTCCTTGTGCAGTCCCAGTATGAGATGCAGGGAAGGACTGGAGATTGCAGCCAGGGCCGGCCGGTCATTTCCCGTGCAGTTCTAGTCTGGGATGCAGTGAAGGACTGAAGATGGCAGCCAGGGCTGGCTGGTCATTTCACATGCATTCCCAGTATGAGATGCAGTGAAGGACTGGAGAGTGCAGCCAGGGCCGGCTGGTCATTTCCTGTGCAGTCCCAGTATGTGATGCAGTGAAGGACTGGAGATGGCAGCCAGGGCTGGCTAGTCATTCCTTGTGCAGTCCCAGTATGAGATGCAGTGAAGGACTGTAGAGTGCAGCCAGGGCAGGCAGGTCATTCCTTGTGCAGTCCCAGTATGAGATGCAGTGAAGGACTGGAGAGTGCAGCCAGGGCTGGCCGGTCATTCCTTGTGCAGTCCCAGTATGAGATGCAGTTAAGGACTGGAGATTGCAGCCAGGGCTGGCTGGTCATTTCCTGTGCAGTCCCAGTATGAGATGCAGTGAAGGACTGGAGAAAGCAGCCAGGGCTGGCCAGTCATTTCTTGTGCAGTCCCAGTATGAGATGCAGTGAAGGACTGGAGATGGCAGCCAGGGTTGGCTGGTCATTCCTTGTGCAGTCCCAGTATGAGATGCAGTGAAATACTGGAGAGTGCAGCCAGGGCTGGCCGGTCATTTCCTGTGCAGACCCAGTATGAGATGCAGTTAAGGACTGAGGATTGCAGCCAGGGCTGGCTGGTCATTTCCTGTGGAGTTCCAGTATGAGATGCAGTGAAGGACTGGAGAGTGCAGCCAGGGCTGGCCAGTCATTTCTTGTGCAGTCCCAGTATGAGATGCAGTGAAGGACTGGAGATAACAGCCAAGGCCGGCCGGTCATTTCCTGTGCAGTCCTAGTATGGGATGCAGTGAAGGACTGGAGATGGCAGCCAGGGCTGGCTGGTCACATCTTGTGCAGTCCCAGTGCGAGATGCAGTGAAGGACTAGAGATGGCAGCCAGGGCTGGCCGGTCATTTCACATGCATTCCCAGTATGAGATGCAGTGAAGGACTGGAGAGTGCAGTCAGGGCCGGCTGGTCATTTCCTGTGCAGTCCCAGTATGAGGTGCAGTGAAGGACTGGAGATGGCAGCCAGGGCTGGCCGGTCATTTCTTGTGCAGTCCAGTATGAGATGCAGTGAAGGACTGGAGATTGCAGTCAGGGCTGGGCGGTCATTTCTTTTGCAGTCCCAGTATGAGATGCAGTGAAGGACTGGAGGTGGCAGGCAGGGCTGGCCGGTCATTTCTTGTGCAGTCCCAGTATGAGATGCAGTGAAGGACTGGAGAGTGCAGCCAGGGCTGTCCGGTCATTCCTTCTGCAGTCCCAGCATGGGATGTAGTGAAGGACTGGAGATTGCAGCCCGGGCTGACTGGTCATTCCTTGTGCACAGTTCCAGTATGAGATGCAGTGAAGGAATGGAGATGGCAGCCAGGGCTGGCTGGTCATTCCTTGTGCAGTCCCAGTATGAGATGCAGTGAAGGACTGGAGAGTGCAGCCAGGGCTGGCCAGTCATTTCCGGTGCAGTCCCAGTATGAGATGCAGTGAAGGACTGGAGAGTGCAGCCAGGGCTGGCCGGTCATTCCTTGTGCAGTCCCAGTATGAGATGCAGGGAAGGACTGGAGATTGCGGCCAGGGCTGGCTGGTCATTCCTTGTGCAGTCCCAGTATGAGATGCAATGAAGGACTGGAGATTGTAGCCAGGACTGGAGAGTGCAGCCAGGGCTGGCCGGTCATTCCTTGTGCAGTCCCAGTATGAGATGCAGGGAAGGACTGGAGATTGCTGCCAGGGCTGGCTGGTCATTTCTTGTGCAGTCCCAGTATGAGATGCAATGAAGGACTGGAGATTGCAGCCAGGAATGGAGATTGCAGCCAGGGCTCGCCACTCATTTCTTGTGCAGTCCCAGTATGAGATGCAGTGAAGGACTGGAGAGTGCAGCCAGGGCTGGCCGGTCATTCCTTGTGCGGTCCCAGTATGAGATGCAATGAAGGACTGGGGATTGCAGCCAGGGCTGGCTGGTAATTCCTTGTGCAGTCCCAGTATGAGATGCAGTTAAGGACTGGAGAGTGCAGCCAGGGCTGGCCGGTCATTCCTTGTGCAGTCCCAGTATGAGATGCAGTTAAGGACTGGAGAGTGCAGCTAGGGCTGGCCGGTCATTCCTTGTGCAGTCCCAGTATGAGATGCAGTGAAATACTGGAGAGTGCAGCCAGGGCTGGCCGGTCATTTCCTGTGCAGACCCAGTATGAGATGCAGTTAAGGACTGAGGATTGCAGCCAGGGCTGGCTGGTCATTTCCTGTGGAGTTCCAGTATGAGATGCAGTGAAGGACTGGAGAGTGCAGCCAGGGCTGGCCGGTCATTTCTTGTGCAGTCCCAGTATGAGATGCAGTGAAGGACTGGAGATTGCAGCCAGGGCTGGCCGTTCATTTCTTGTGCAGTACCAGTATGAGATGCAGTGAAGGACTGGAGGTGGCAGGCAGGGCTGGCTGGTCATTTCTTGTGCAGTCCCAGTATGAGATGCATTGAAGGACTGGAGAGTGCAGCCAGGGCTGTCCGGTCATTCCTTCTGCAATCCCAGCATGGGATGTAGTGAAGGACAGGAGATTGCAGCCCGGGCTGGCTGGTCATTCCTTGTGCAGTCCCAGTATGAGATGCAATGAAGGACTGGAGATTGCAGCCAGGACTGGAGAGTGCAGCCAGGGCTGGCTGTTCATTCCTTGTGCAGTCCCAGTATGAGATGCAGTGAAGGACTGGAGATGGCAGCCAGGTATGGTGGGTCATTCCTTGTGGAATCCCTGTATGAGACGCAGTGAAGGACTGGAGATGGCAGCCAGGGCTGGCCGGTCATTTCCTGTGCAGTCCCACTATGAGATGCAGTTAACGACTGGAGAGTGCAGCCCTGACTGGCTAGTCATTTCCTGTGCAGTCCCAGTATGAGATCCTATGAAGGACGGGAGATTGCAGCCAGGGCTGGATACTAATTTCTTGTGCAGTCCCAGTATGAGATGCAGTGAAAGACTGGAGATTGCAGTCAGGGCTGGCCGGTCATTTTTTGTGCAGTCCCAGTATGAGATGCAGCGAAAGACCGTAGATTGCAGTACGGGCTGGCCGGTCATTTCTTGTGCAGTCCCAGTATGAGATGCAGGGAAGGACTGGAGATTGCTTCCAGGGCTGGCTGGTCATTCCTTGTGCAGTCCCAGTATGAGATGCAATGAAGGACTGGAGATTGCAGCCAGGACTAGAGATTGCAGCCAGGGCTGGCCAGTCATTTCTTGTGCAGTCCCAGTATGAGATGCAGTGAAGGACTGGAGAGTGCAGCCAGGGCTGTCCGGTCATTTCTTGTGCAGTCCTAGTATGAGATGCAGTGAAGGACTAGAGCGTGCCCCCAGGACTGGCTGGTCATTTCCTGTGCAGTTCCAGTATGAGATGCAGTGAAGGACTGGAGATTGGCTGACTGGTCATTTCCTGTGCAGTCCCAGTATGAGTTGCAGTGAAGGACTGGAGATTGCAGCCAGGGCTGGCTGTTCATTCCTTGTGCAGTCCCAGTATGAGATGCAGTGAAGGACAGGAGAGTGCAGCCAGGGCTGGCAAGTCATTTCATATGCAGTCCCAGTATGAGATGCAGTGAAGGACTGGAGATGACAGCCAGGGCTGGCTGGTCATTTCTTGTGCAGTCCCAGTATGAGATGCAGTGAAGGACTGGAGACTGCAGCCGGGGCTGGTCGGTCATTTCCAGTGCAGTCCCAGTATGAGATGCAGTGAAGGACTGGAGAGTGCAGCCAGGGCTGGCTAGTCATTTCTTGTGCAGTCCCAGTATGAGATGCAGTGAAGGGCTGGAGATGGCAGCCAGGGCTGGCTGGTCATTCCTTGTGCAGTCCCAGTATGAGGTTCAGTGAAGTACTGGAGTGTGTAGCCAGGGCTGGCCGGTCATTCCTTCTGCAGTCCCAGTATGAGATGCAGTGAAGGACTGGAGACTGCAGCCGGGGCTGGCCGGTCATTTACAGTGCAGTCCCAGTACGAGATGCAGTGAAGGACTGGAGAGTGCAGCCAGGGCTGGCGAGTCATTTCACATGCAGTCCCAGTATGAGATGCAATGAAGGACTGGAAAGTGAAGCCAGGGCTGGCTGGTAATTTCTTGTGCAGTCCCAGTATGAGATGCAGCGTAGGACCGGAGATTTCATTCAGGGCTGGCTAGTCATTTCCTGTGCAGTCCAGTATGAGATGCAGTGAAGGACTGGAGATTGCAGCAAAGGCTGGCTGGTCATTTCCCATGCAGTCCCATATTGGGATGCAGTGAACAACTGGAGAGTGCACCCAGGGCTGGCCGGTCATTTCTTGTGCAGTCCCAGTATGAGATGCAGTGAAGGACAGGATATTGCAGCCAAGGCTGGCCGGTCATTCCTTGTGCAGTCCCAGTATGAGATGCAGTGAAGGACTGGAGATGGCAGCCAGGGCTGGCTGGTCATTCCTTGTGCAGTCCCAGTATGAGATGCAGTGAAGGACTGGAGAGTGCAGCCAGGGCTGGCCGGTCATTCCTTGTGCAGTCCCAGTATGAGATGCAGTGAAGGTCTGGAGAGTGCAGCCAGGGCTGGCCGGTCATTCCTTGTGCAGTCCCAGTATGAGATGCCGTGAAGGACTGGAGATGACAGCCAGGGCTGGCTGGTCATTTCTTGAGCAGTCCCAGTATGAGATGCAGTGAAGGACTGGAGAGTGCAGCCAGGGCCGGCTGGTAATTCCTTTTGCAGTCCCAGTAAGAGATGCAGTGAAGGACTGGAGATTGCAGCCAGGGCTGGCTGGTCATTCCTTGGGCAGTCCCAGTATGAGATGCAATGAAGGACTGGAGATTGCAGCCAGGA
Source organism: Ambystoma mexicanum (assembly GCF_040938575.1). Classification (NCBI taxonomy): domain Eukaryota; kingdom Metazoa; phylum Chordata; class Amphibia; order Caudata; family Ambystomatidae; genus Ambystoma; species Ambystoma mexicanum. Next base: position 22,342,248 of record NC_090929.1, on the reverse strand, counting down.
CTGGAGATTGCAGCCAGGGCTGGCCAGTCATTTCTTGTGCAGTCCCAGTATGAGATGCAGTGAAGGACTGGAGATTGCAGCCAGGGCTGGTCAGTCATTCCTTGTGCAGTCCCAGTATGAGATGCAGTGAAGGACTGGAGAGTGCAGCCAGGGCTGGTCAGTCATTCCTTGTGCAGTCCCAGTATGAGATGCAGTGAAGGACTGGAGAGTGCAGACAGGGCTGGCGACTCATTTCACATGCAATCCCAGTATGAGATGCATTGAAGGACTGGCGATGGCATTCAGGGCTGGCTGGTAATTCCTTGTGCAGTCCCAGTATGAGATGCAGTGAAGGACTGGAGATGACAGCCAGGGCTGGCTGGTCATGTCCCGTGCAGTCCCAATATGGGATGCAGTGAAGGACTGGAGAGTGCAGCCAGGGCTGGCCGGTCATTCCTTGTGCAGTCCCAGTATGAGATGCAGGGAAGGACTGGAGATTGCAGCCAGGGCCGGCCGGTCATTTCCCATGCAGTTCTAGTCTGGGATGCAGTGAAGGACTGAAGATGGCAGCCAGGGCTGGCTGGTCATTTCACATGCATTCCCAGTATGAGATGCAGTGAAGGACTGGAGAGTGCAGCCAGGGCCGGCTGGTCATTTCCTGTGCAGTCCCAGTATGTGATGCAGTGAAGGACTGGAGATGGCAGCCATTGCTGGCTAGTCATTCCTTGTGCAGTCCCAGTATGAGATGCAGTGAAGGACTGTAGAGTGCAGCCAGGGCTGGCCGGTCATTCCTTGTGCAGTCCCAGTATGAGATGCAGTGAAGGACTGGAGAGTGCAGCCAGGGCTGGCCGGTCATTCCTTGTGCAGTCCCAGTATGAGATGCAGTTAAGGACTGGAGATTGCAGCCAGGGCTGGCTGGTCATTTCCTGTGGAGTTCCAGTATGAGATGCAGTGAAGGACTGGAGAGTGCAGCCAGGGCTGGCCGGTCATTCCTTGTGCAGTCCCAGTATGAGATGCAGTGAAGGACTGGAGAGTATAGCCAGGGATGGCCAGTCATTCCTTGTGCAGTCCCAGTATGAGATGCAGTGAAGGACTGGAGAAAGCAGCCAGGGCTGGCCAGTCATTTCTTGTGCAGTCCCAGTATGAGATGCAGTGAAGGACTGGAGATGGCAGCCAGGGTTGGCTGGTCATTCCTTGTGCAGTCCCAGTATGAGATGCAGTGAAATACTGGAGATTGCAGCCAGGGCTGGCCGGTCATTTCCTGTGCAGACCCAGTATGAGATGCAGTTAAGGACTGAGGATTGCAGCCAGGGCTGGCTGGTCATTTCCTGTGGAGTTCCAGTATGAGATGCAGTGAAGGACTGGAGAGTGCAGCCAGGGCTGGCCGGTCATTTCTTGTGCAGTCCCAGTATGAGATGCAGTGAAGGACTGGAGATAACAGCCAAGGCCGGCCAGGCATTTCCTGTGCAGTCCTAGTATGGGATGCAGTGAAGGACTGGAGATGGCAGCCAGGGCTGGCAGGTCACATCTTGTGCAGTCCCAGTGCGAGATGCAGTGAAGGACTAGAGATGGCAGCCAGGGCTGGCCGGTCATTTCACATGCATTCCCAGTATGAGATGCAGTGAAGGACTGGAGAGTGCAGTCAGGGCCGGCTGGTCATTTCCTGTGCAGTCCCAGTATGAGGTGCAGTGAAGGACTGGAGATGGCAGCCAGGGCTGGCCGGTCATTTCTTGTGCAGTCCAGTATGAGATGCAGTGAAGGACTGGAGATTGCAGTCAGGGCTGGGCGGTCATTTCTTTTGCAGTCCCAGTATGAGATGCAGTGAAGGACTGGAGGTGGCAGGCAGGGCTGGCCGGTCATTTCTTGTGCAGTCCCAGTATGAGATGCAGTGAAGGACTGGAGAGTGCAGCCAGGGCTGTCCGGTCATTCCTTCTGCAGTCCCAGCATGGGATGTAGTGAAGGACTGGAGATTGCAGCCCGGGCTGGCTGGTCATTCCTTGTGCACAGTTCCAGTATGAGATGCAGTGAAGGAATGGAGATGGCAGCCAGGGCTGGCTGGTCATTCCTTGTGCAGTCCCAGTATGAGATGCAGTGAAGGACTGGAGAGTGCAGCCAGGGCTGGCCAGTCATTTCCGGTGCAGTCCCAGTATGAGATGCAGTGAAGGACTGGAGAGTGCAGCCAGGGCTGGCCGGTCATTCCTTGTGCAGTCCCAGTATGAGATGCAGGGAAGGACTGGAGATTGCGGCCAGGGCTGGCTGGTCATTCCTTGTGCAGTCCCAGTATGAGATGCAATGAAGGACTGGAGATTGTAGCCAGGACTGGAGAGTGCAGCCAGGGCTGGCCGGTCATTCCTTGTGCAGTCCCAGTATGAGATGCAGGGAAGGACTGGAGATTGCTGCCAGGGCTGGCTGGTCATTCCTTGTGCAGTCCCAGTATGAGATGCAATGAAGGACTGGAGATTGCAGCCAGGAATGGAGATTGTAGCCAGGGCTGGCCACTCATTTCTTGTGCAGTCCCAGTATGAGATGCAGTGAAGGACTGGAGAGTGCAGCCAGGGCTGGCCGGTCATTCCTTGTGCGGTCCCAGTATGAGATGCAATGAAGGACTGGGGATTGCAGCCAGGGCTGGCTGGTAATTCCTTGTGCAGTCCCAGTATGAGATGGAGTTAAGAACTGGAGAGTGCAGCCAGGGCTGGCCGGTCATTCCTTGTGCAGTCCCAGTATGAGATGCAGTTAAGGACTGGAGAGTGCAGCTAGGGCTGGCCGGTCATTCCTTGTGCAGTCCCAGTATGAGATGCAGTGAAATACTGGAGAGTGCAGCCAGGGCTGGCCGGTCATTTCCTGTGCAGACCCAGTATGAGATGCAGTTAAGGACTGAGGATTGCAGCCAGGGCTGCCTGGTCATTTCCTGTGGAGTTCCAGTATGAGATGCAGTGAAGGACTGGAGAGTGCAGCCAGGGCTGGCCGGTCATTTCTTGTGCAGTCCCAGTATGAGATGCAGTGAAGGACTGGAGATAACAGCCAAGGCCGGCCGGTCATTTCCTGTGCAGTCCTAGTATGGGATGCAGTGAAGGACTGGAGATGGCAGCCAGGGCTGGCTGGTCACATCTTGTGCAGTCCCAGTGCGAGATGCAGTGAAGGACTAGAGATGGCAGCCAGGGCTGGCCGGTCATTTCACATGCATTCCCAGTATGAGATGCAGTGAAGGACTGGAGAGTGCAGTCAGGGCCGGCTGGTCATTTCCTGTGCAGTCCCAGTATGAGGTGCAGTGAAGGACTGGAGATGGCAGCCAGGGCTGGCCGGTCATTTCTTGTGCAGTCCAGTATGAGATGCAGTGAAGGACTGGAGATTGCAGTCAGGGCTGGGCGGTCATTCCTTCTGCAGTCCCAGCATGGGATGTAGTGAAGGACTGGAGATTGCAGCCCGGGCTGGCTGGTCATTCCTTGTGCACAGTTCCAGTATGAGATGCAGTGAAGGAATGGAGATGGCAGCCAGGGCTGGCTGGTCATTCCTTGTGCAGTCCCAGTATGAGATGCAGTGAAGGACTGGAGAGTGCAGCCAGGGCTGGCCAGTCATTTCCGGTGCAGTCCCAGTATGAGATGCAGTGAAGGACTGGAGAGTGCAGCCAGGGCTGGCCGGTCATTCCTTGTGCAGTCCCAGTATGAGATGCAGGGAAGGACTGGAGATTGCGGCCAGGGCTGGCTGGTCATTCCTTGTGCAGTCCCAGTATGAGATGCAATGAAGGACTGGAGATTGTAGCCAGGACTGGAGAGTGCAGCCAGGGCTGGCCGGTCATTCCTTGTGCAGTCCCAGTATGAGATGCAGGGAAGGACTGGAGATTGCTGCCAGGGCTGGCTGGTCATTCCTTGTGCAGTCCCAGTATAAGATGCAATGAAGGACTGGAGATTGCAGGCAGGAATGGAGATTGCAGTCAGGGCTGGCCACTCATTTCTTGTGCAGTCCCAGTATGAGATGCAGTGAAGGACTGGAGAGTGCAGCCAGGGCTGGCCGGTCATTCCTTGTGCGGTCCCAGTATGAGATGCAATGAAGGACTGGGGATTGCAGCCAGGGCTGGCTGGTAATTCCTTGTGCAGTCCCAGTATGAGATGCAGTTAAGGACTGGAGAGTGCAGCCAGGGCTGGCCGGTCATTGCTTGTGCAGTCCCAGTATGAGATGCAGTTAAGGACTGGAGAGTGCAGCTAGGGCTGGCCGGTCATTCCTTGTGCAGTCCCAGTATGAGATGCAGTGAAGGACTGGAGAGTGTAGCCAGGGCTGGCCGGTCATTTCTTGTGCAGTTCCAGTATGAGATGCAGTGAAGGACTGGAGACTGCAGCCAGAGCTGGCCGGTCATTCCTTCTGCAGTCCCAGTACGAGATGCAGTGAGATGGCAGCCAGGGCTGGCTGTTCATTCCTTGTGCATTCCTGTAGGAGATGCAGTGAAGGATGGGAGATTGCAGCCAGAGCTGGATACTAATTTCTTGTGCAGTCCCAGTATGAGATGCAGTGAAGGACTGGAGAGTGCAGCTAGGGCTGGCGAGTCATTTCCCATGCATTCCCAGTATGGGATGCAGTGCAAGCTGGAGATGGCAGCCGGGGCTGGCTGGTCATTTCTTGCGCAGTCCCAGTATGAGATGCAGTGACGCACTGGAGATGGCAGCCAGGGCTGGCTGGTCATTTCCCGTGCAGTCCCAGTATGGGTTGCAGTGAAGGACTGGAGAGTGCAGCCAGGTCTGGGCGGTCATTCCTTGTGCAGTCCCACTATGAGATACAGTGGAGGACTAGAGATTGCAGTCAGGGCTGGCCGGTCATTTCTTGTGCAGTCCTAGTATGAGATGCAGCAAAGGACCGTAGATTGCAGTACGGGCTGGCCGGTCATTTCTTGTGCAGTCCAAGCATGAGATGCAGTGAAGGACTGGAGGTGGCAGGCAGGGCTGGCCGGTCATTTCTTGTGCAGTCCCAGTATGAGATGCAGTGAAGGACTGGAGAGTGCAGCCAGGGCTGTCCGGTCATTCCTTCTGCAGTCCCAGCATGGGATGTAGTGAAGGACTGGAGATTGCAGCCCGGGCTGGCTGGTCATTCCTTGTGCACAGTTCCAGTATGAGATGCAGTGAAGGAATGGAGATGGCAGCCAGGGCTGGCTGGTCATTCCTTGTGCAGTCCCAGTATGAGATGCAGTGGAGGACTAGAGATTGCAGTCAGGGCTGGCCGGTCATTTCTTGTGCAGTTCTAGTATGAGATGCAGCAAAGAACCGTAGATTACAGTACGGGCTGACCGGTCATTTCTTGTGCAGTCCAAGTATGAGATGCAGTGAAGGACTGGAGGTGGCAGGCAGGGCTGGCCAGTCATTCCTTCTGCAGTCCCAGTATGGGATGTAGTGAAGGACAGGAGATTGCAGCCAGGGCTGGCCGGTCATTTCTTGTGCAGTCCCAGTATGAGATGCAGTGAAGAACTAGAGAGTGCCCCCAGGGCTGGCTGGTCATTTCCTGAGCAGTCCCAGTATGAGATGCAGTGAAGGACTGGATATTGCAGCCAGGGCTGGCTGTTCATTCCTTGTGCAGTCAGAGTATGAGATGCAGTGAAGGACTGGAGATTGCAGCCAGGGCTGGCCGTTCATTTCTTGTGCAGTCCCAGTATGAGATGCAGGGAAGGACTGGAGATTGCAGCCAGGGCCGGCCGGTCATTTCCCGTGCAGTTCTAGTCTGGGATGTAGTGAAGGACTGGAGATGGCAGCCAGGGCTGGCTAGTCATTCCTTGTGCAGTCCCAGTATGAGATGCAGTGAAGGACTGGAGATTGCAGCCAGGGCTGGCTGGTCATTTCATATGCATTCCCAGTATGAGATGCAGTGAAGGACTGGAGAGTGCAGCCAGGGCCGGCTGGTCATTTCCTGTGCAGTCCCACTATGTGATGCAGTGAAGGACTGGAGATGGCAGCCAGGGCTGGCTAGTCATTCCTTGTGCAGTCCCAGTATGAGATGCAGTGAAGGACTGTAGAGTGCAGCCAGGGCTGGCCGGTCATTCCTTGGGCAGTCCCAGTCTGAGATGCAGTGAAGGACTGGAGATGGCAGCCAGGGCTGGCTGGTCATTTCCTGTGCAGTCCCAGTATGAGATGCAGTGAAGGACTGGAGAGTGCATCCAGGGCCGGCCGGTCATTTCCCGTGTAGTCCCAGTATGAGATGTAGTGAAGGACTGGAGATTGCAGCCAGGGCCGGCTGGCAATTCCTTGTGCAGTCCCAGTAAGAGATGCAGTGAAGACCTGGAGACTGCAGCCGGGGCTGGCTGGTCATTTCCAGTGCAATCCCAGTGTGAGATGCAGTGAAGGACTGGAGATGGCAGCCAGGGCTGGCCAGTCATTCCTTGTGCAGTCCCAGTATGAGATGCAGTGCAGGACCAGAGATTGCAGCCAGGGCCAGCTGGTCATTTCCCGTGCAGTCCCAGTATGAGATTCAGTGAAGGACTGGAGATTGCAGCCAGGTCTGGCGGGTCATTCCTTGTGGAATCCCTGTATGAGACGCAGTGAAGGACTGGAGATGGCAGCCAGGGCTGGCCGTCCATTTCAAATGCATTCCCAGCATGAGATGCAGGGAAGGACTGGAGATGGCAGCCAGGGCTCGCTGGTCATTCCTTGTGCAGTCCCAGTATGAGATGCAGTGAAGGACTGGAGAGTGCAGCCAGGGCTGGCCAGTCATTCCTTGTGCAGTCCCAGTATGAGATGTAGTGAAGGACTGGAGACTGCAGCCGGTGCTGGCTGGTCATTTCGAGTGCAGTCCCAGTGTGAGATGCAGTGAAGGACTGGAGATGGCAGCCAGGGCTGGCTGGTCATTCCTTGTGCAGTCCCAGTATGAGATGCAGTGAAGGACTGGAGAGTGCAGCCAGGGCTGGCCGGTCATTCCTTGTGCAGTCCCAGTATGAGATGCAGTGAAGGACTGGAGACTGCAGCCGGTGCTGGCTGGTCATTTCGAGTGCAATCCCAGTGTGAGATGCAGTGAAGGACTAGAGAGTGCCCCCAGGGCTGGCCGGTCATTTCTTGTGCAGTCCCAGTATGAGATGCAGTGAAGGACTGGAGGTGGCAGGCAGGGCTGGCCAGTCATTCCTTCTTTAGTCTCAGTATGGGATGTAGTGAAGGACTGGAGATTGCTGCCGGGGCTGGCTGGTCATTCCTTGTGCAGTCGCAGTATGAGATGCAATGAAGGACTGAAGATTGCAGCCAGGACTGGAGATTGCAGCCAGGGCTGGTCAGTCATTTCTTGTGCAGTCCCAGTATGAGATGCAATGAAGGACTGGGGATTGCAGCCAGGGCTGGCTGGTAATTCCTTGTGCAGTCCCAGTATGAGATACAGTGAAGGTCTGGAGAGTGCAGCCAGGGCTGGCTGGTCATTCCTTGTGCAGTCCCAGTATGAGATGCAGTGAAGGACTGGAGATTTCAGCCAGGGCTGGCTGGTCATTTCCTGTGGAGTTCCAGTATGAGATGCAGTGAAGGACTGGAAAGTGTAGCCAGGGCTGGCCGGTCATTCCTTGTGCAGTCCCAGTATGAGATGCAGTGAAGGACTGGAGAAAGCAGCCAGGGCTGGCCGGTCATTTCTTGTGCAGTCCCAGTATGAGATGCAGTGAAGGACTGGAGATGGCAGCCAGGGTTGGCTGGTCAATCCTTGTGCAGTCCCAGTATGAGATGCAGTGAAATACTGGAGAGTGCAGCCAGGGCTGGCCGGTCATTTCCGGTGCAGACCCAGTATGAGATGCAGTGAAGGACCTCAGATGGCAGCCAGGGCTGGCCGGTCATTCCTTGTGCAGTCCCAGTATGAGATGCAGTTAAGGACTGGAGATTGCAGTCAGGGCTGGCTGGTCATTTCCTGTGGAGTTCCAGTATGAGATGCATTGAAGGACTGGCGATGGCATTCAGGGCTGGCTGGTATTTCCTTGTGCAGTCCCAGTATGAGATGCAGTGAAGGACTGGAGATGACAGCCAGGGCTGGCTGGTCATTTCCCGTGCAGTCCCAGTATGGGATGCAGTGAAGGACTGGAGAGTGCAGCCAGGGCTGGCCGGTCATTCCTTGTGCAGTCCCAGTATGAGATGCAGTGAAGGACTGGAGAGTGCAGCCAGGGCTGGCCGGTCATTCCTTGTGCAGTCCCAGTATGAGATGGAGTTAAGGACTGGAGATTGCAGCCAGGGCTGGCTGGTCATTTCCTGTGGAGTTCCAGTATGAGATGCAGTGAAGGACTGGAGAGTGCAGCCAGGGCTGGCCGGTCATTTCTTGTGCAATCTCAATATGAGATGCAGTGAAGGACTGGAGAGTGCAACCGGGGCTGGCCGGTCATTCCTTGTGCAGTCCCAGTATGAGATGCAGTGAAGGACTGGAGAGTGCAGCCAGGGCTCGCCGGTCATTTCCGGTGCAGTCCCAGTATGAGATGCAGTGAAGGACTGGAGAGTGCAGACAGGGCTGGCAAGTCATTCCTTGTGCAGTCCCAGTATGAGATGCAGTGAAGGACTGGAGAGTGCTGCCAGGGCTGGCGAGTCATTTCACATGCAATCCCAGTATGAGATGCATTGAAGGACTGGCGATGGCATTCAGGGCTGGCTGGTATTTCCTTGTGCAGTCCCAGTATGAGATGCAGTGAAGGACTGGAGATGACAGCCAGGGCTGGCTGGTCATTTCCCGTGCAGTCCCAGTATGGGATGTAGTGAAGGACTGGAGAGTGCAGCCAGGGCTGGCCGGTCATTCCTTGTGCAGTCCCAGTATGAGATGCAGTGAAGGACTGGAGAGTGCAGCCAGGGCTGGCCGGTCATTCCTTGTGCAGTCCCAGTATGAGATGGAGTTAAGGACTGGAGATTGCAGCCAGGGCTGGCTGGTCATTTCCTGTGGAGTTCCAGTATGAGATGCAGTGAAGGACTGGAGAGTGCAGCCAGGACTGGCCGGTCATTCCTTGTGCAGTCCCAGTATGAGATGCAGTGAAGGACTGGAGAGTGTAGCCAGGGCTGGCCGGTCATTCCTTGTGCAATCCCAGTATGAGATGCAGTGAAGGACTGGAGAAAGCAGCCAGGGCTGGCCGGTCATTTCCGGTGCAGATCCAGTATGAGATGCAGTTAAGGACTGGAGATTGCAGCCAGGGCTTGCTGGTCATTTCCTGTGGAGTTCCAGTATGAGATGCAGTGAAGGACTGGAGAGTGCAGCCAGGGCTGGCCGGTCATTTCTTGTGCAGTCCTAGTATGGGATGCAGTGAAGGACTGGAGATGGCAGCCAGGGCTGGCTCGTCACATCTTGTGCAGTCCCAGTGCGAGATGCAGTGAAGGACTGGAGATGGCAGCCAGGGCTGGCCGGTCATTTCACATGCATTCCCAGTATGAGATGCAGTGAAGGACTGGAGAGTTCTGCCAGGGCTGGCGAGTCATTTCACATGCAATCCCAGTATGAAATGCATTGAAGGACTGGCGATGGCATTCAGGGCTGGCTGGTATTTCCTTGTGCAGTCCCAGTATGAGATGCAGTGAAGGACTGGAGATGACAGCCAGGGCTGGCTGGTCATTTCCCGTGCAGTCCCAGTATGGGATGCAGTGAAGGACTGGAGAGTGCAGCCAGGGCTGGCCGGTCATTCCTTGTGCAGTCCCAGTATGAGATGCAGTGAAGGACTGGAGAGTGCAGCCAGGGCTGGCCGGTCATTCCTTGTGCAGTCCCAGTATGAGATGGAGTTAAGGACTGGAGATTGCAGCCAGGGCTGGCTGGTCATTTCCTGTGGAGTTCCAGTATGAGATGCAGTGAAGGACTGGAGAGTGCAGCCAGGGCTGGCCGGTCATTCCTTGTGCAGTCCCAGTATGAGATGCAGTGAAGGACTGGAGAGTGTAGCCAGGGCTGGCCGGTCATTCCTTGTGCAGTCCCAGTATGAGATGCAGTGAAGGACTGGAGAAAGCAGCCAGGGCTGGCCGGTCATTTCTTGTGCAGTCCCAGTATGAGATGCAGTGAAGGACTGGAGATGGCAGCCAGGGTTGGCTGGTCATTCCTTGTGCAGTCCCAGTATGAGATGCAGTTAAATACTGGAGAGTGCAGCCAGGGCTGGCCGGTCATTTCCGGTGCAGATCCAGTATGAGATGCAGTTAAGGACTGGAGATTGCAGCCAGGGCTTGCTGGTCATTTCCTGTGGAGTTCCAGTATGAGATGCAGTGAAGGACTGGAGAGTGCAGCCAGGGCTGGCCGGTCATTTCTTGTGCAGTCCCAGTATGAGATGCAGTGAAGGACTGGAGATAACAGCCAAGGCCGGTTGGTCATTTCCTGTGCAGTCCTAGTATGGGATGCAGTGAAGGACTGGAGATGGCAGCCAGGGCTGGCTGGTCACATCTTGTGCAGTCCCAGTGCGAGATGCAGTGAAGGACTGGAGATGGCAGCCAGGGCTGGCCGGTCATTTCACATGCATTCCCAGTATGAGATGCAGTGAAGGACTGGAGAGTGCAGCCAGGGCCGGCTGGTCATTTCCTGTGTAGTCCCAGTATGAGGTGCAGTGAAGGACTGGAGATGGCAGCCAGGGCTGGCCGGTCATTTCTTGTGCAGTCCAGTATGAGATGCAGTGAAGGACTGGAGATTGCAGTCAGGGCTGGCCGGTCATTTCTTTTGCAGTCCCAGTATGAGATGCAGTGAAGGACTGGAGGTGGCAGGCAGGGCTGGCCGGTCATTTCTTGTGCAGTCCCAGTATGAGATGCAGTGAAGGACTGGAGAGTGCAGCCAGGGCTGTCCGGTCATTCCTTCTGCAGTCCCAGCATGGTATGTAGTGAAGGACTGGAGATTGCAGCCCGGGCTGGCTGGTCATTCCTTGTGCAGTTCCAGTATGAGATGCAGTGAAGGAATGGAGATGGCAGCCAGGGCTGGCTGGTCATTCCTTGTGCAGTCCCAGTATTAGATGCAGTGAAGGACTGGAGAGTGCAGCCAGGGCTGGCCGGTCATTTCCGGTGCAGTCCCAGTATGAGATGCAGTGAAGGACTGGAGAGTGCAGCCAGGGCTGGCCGGTCATTCCTTGTGCAGTCCCAGTATGAGATGCAGGGAAGGACTGGAGATTGCTGCCAGGGCTGGCTGGTCATTTCTTGTGCAGTCCTAGTATGAGATGCAATGAAGGACTGGAGATTGCAGCCAGGACTGGAGATTGCAGCCCGGGCTGGCTGGTCATTCCTTGTGCAGTTCCAGTATGAGATGCAGTGAAGGAATGGAGATGGCAGCCAGGGCTGGCTGGTCATTCCTTGTGCAGTCCCAGTATGAGATGCAGTGAAGGACTGGAGAGTGCAGCCAGGGCTGGCCGGTCATTTCCGGTGCAGTCCCAGTATGAGATGCAGTGAAGGACTGGAGAGTGCAGCCAGGGCTGGCCGGTCATTCCTTGTGCAGTCCCAGTATGAGATGCAGTGAAGGACTGGAGAGTGCAGCCAGGGCTGGCCGGTCATTCCTTGTGCAGTCCCAGTATGAGATGGAGTTAAGGACTGGAGATTGCAACCAGGGCTGGCTGGTCATTTCCTGTGGAGTTCCAGTATGAGATGCAGTGAAGGACTGGAGAGTGCAGCCAGGGCTGGCCGGTCATTCCTTGTGCAGTCCCAGTATGAGATGCAGTGAAGGACTGGAGAGTGTAGCCAGGGCTGGCCGGTCATTCCTTGTGCAGTCCCAGTATGAGATGCAGTGAAGGACTGGAGAAAGCAGCCAGGGCTGGCCGGTCATTTCTTGTGCAGTCCGAATATGAGATGCAGTGAAGGACTGGAGATGGCAGCCAGGGTTGGCTGTTCATTCCTTGTGCAGTCCCAGTATGAGATGCAGTTAAATACTGGAGAGTGCAGCCAGGGCTGGGTGGTCATTTCCGGTGCAGTCCCAGTATGAGATGGAGTTAAGGACTGGAGATTGCAGCCAGGGCTGGCTGGTCATTTCCTGTGGAGTTCCAGTATGAGATGCAGTGAAGGACTGGAGAGTGCAGCCAGGGCTGGCCGGTCATTCCTTGTGCAGTCCCAGTATGAGATGCAGTGAAGGACTGGAGAGTGTAGCCAGGGCTGGCCGGTCATTCCTTGTGCAGTCCCAGTATGAGATGCAGTGAAGGACTGGAGAAAGCAGCCAGGGCTGGCCGGTCATTTCTTGTGCAGTCCCAGTATGAGATGCAGTGAAGGACTGGAGATGGCAGCCAGGGTTGGCTGGTCATTCCTTGTGCAGTCCCAGTATGAGATGCAGTTAAATACTGGAGAGTGCAGCCAGGGCTGGCCGGTCATTTCCGGTGCAGATCCAGTATGAGATGCAGTTAAGGACTGGAGATTGCAGCCAGGGCTTGCTGGTCATTTCCTGTGGAGTTCCAGTATGAGATGCAGTGAAGGACTGGAGAGTGCAGCCAGGGCTGGCCGGTCATTTCTTGTGCAGTCCCAGTATGAGATGCAGTGAAGGACTGGAGATAACAGCCAAGGCCGGTTGGTCATTTCCTGTGCAGTCCTAGTATGGGATGCAGTGAAGGACTGGAGATGGCAGCCAGGGCTGGCTGGTCACATCTTGTGCAGTCCCAGTGCGAGATGCAGTGAAGGACTGGAGATGGCAGCCAGGGCTGGCCGGTCATTTCACATGCATTCCCAGTATGAGATGCAGTGAAGGACTGGAGAGTGCAGCCAGGGCCGGCTGGTCATTTCCTGTGTAGTCCCAGTATGAGGTGCAGTGAAGGACTGGAGATGGCAGCCAGGGCTGGCCGGTCATTTCTTGTGCAGTCCAGTATGAGATGCAGTGAAGGACTGGAGATTGCAGTCAGGGCTGGCCGGTCATTTCTTTTGCAGTCCCAGTATGAGATGCAGTGAAGGACTGGAGGTGGCAGGCAGGGCTGGCCGGTCATTTCTTGTGCAGTCCCAGTATGAGATGCAGTGAAGGACTGGAGAGTGCAGCCAGGGCTGTCCGGTCATTCCTTCTGCAGTCCCAGCATGGTATGTAGTGAAGGACTGGAGATTGCAGCCCGGGCTGGCTGGTCATTCCTTGTGCAGTTCCAGTATGAGATGCAGTGAAGGAATGGAGATGGCAGCCAGGGCTGGCTGGTCATTCCTTGTGCAGTCCCAGTATGAGATGCAGTGAAGGACTGGAGAGTGCAGCCAGGGCTGGCCGGTCATTTCCGGTGCAGTCCCAGTATGAGATGCAGTGAAGGACTGGAGAGTGCAGCCAGGGCTGGCCGGTCATTCCTTGTGCAGTCCCAGTATGAGATGCAGGGAAGGACTGGAGATTGCTGCCAGGGCTGGCTGGTCATTTCTTGTGCAGTCCTAGTATGAGATGCAATGAAGGACTGGAGATTGCAGCCAGGACTGGAGATTGCAGCCCGGGCTGGCTGGTCATTCCTTGTGCAGTTCCAGTATGAGATGCAGTGAAGGAATGGAGATGGCAGCCAGGGCTGGCTGGTCATTCCTTGTGCAGTCCCAGTATGAGATGCAGTGAAGGACTGGAGAGTGCAGCCAGGGCTGGCCGGTCATTTCCGGTGCAGTCCCAGTATGAGATGCAGTGAAGGACTGGAGAGTGCAGCCAGGGCTGGCCGGTCATTCCTTGTGCAGTCCCAGTATGAGATGCAGTGAAGGACTGGAGAGTGCAGCCAGGGCTGGCCGGTCATTCCTTGTGCAGTCCCAGTATGAGATGGAGTTAAGGACTGGAGATTGCAACCAGGGCTGGCTGGTCATTTCCTGTGGAGTTCCAGTATGAGATGCAGTGAAGGACTGGAGAGTGCAGCCAGGGCTGGCCGGTCATTCCTTGTGCAGTCCCAGTATGAGATGCAGTGAAGGACTGGAGAGTGTAGCCAGGGCTGGCCGGTCATTCCTTGTGCAGTGCCAGTATGAGATGCAGTGAAGGACTGGAGAAAGCAGCCAGGGCTGGCCGGTCATTTCTTGTGCAGTCCGAATATGAGATGCAGTGAAGGACTGGAGATGGCAGCCAGGGTTGGCTGTTCATTCCTTGTGCAGTCCCAGTATGAGATGCAGTTAAATACTGGAGAGTGCAGCCAGGGCTGGCCGGTCATTTCCGGTGCAGATCCAGTATGAGATGCAGTTAAGGACTGGAGATTGCAGCCAGGGCTTGCTGGTCATTTCCTGTGGAGTTCCAGTATGAGATGCAGTGAAGGACTGGAGAGTGCAGCCAGGGCTGGCCGGTCATTTCTTGTGCAATCCCAGTATGAGATGCAGTGAAGGACTGGAGATAACAGCCAAGGCCGGTTGGTCATTTCCTGTGCAGTCCTAGTATGGGATGCAGTGAAGGACTGGAGATGGCAGCCAGGGCTGGCTGGTCACATCTTGTGCAGTCCCAGTGCGAGATGCAGTGAAGGACTGGAGATGGCAGCCAGGGCTGGCCGGTCATTTCACATGCATTCCCAGTATGAGATGCAGTGAAGGACTGGAGAGTGCAGCCAGGGCCGGCTGGTCATTTCCTGTGTAGTCCCAGTATGAGGTGCAGTGAAGGACTGGAGATGGCAGCCAGGGCTGGCCGGTCATTTCTTGTGCAGTCCAGTATGAGATGCAGTGAAGGACTGGAGATTGCAGTCAGGGCTGGCCGGTCATTTCTTTTGCAGTCCCAGTATGAGATGCAGTGAAGGACTGGAGGTGGCAGGAAGGGCTGGCCGGTCATTTCTTGTGCAGTCCAAGTATGAGATGCAGTGAAGGACTGGAGAGTGCAGCCAGGGCTGTCCGGTCATTCCTTCTGCAGTCCCAGCATGGTATGTAGTGAAGGACTGGAGATTGCAGCCCGGGCTGGCTGGTCATTCCTTGTGCAGTTCCAGTATGAGATGCAGTGAAGGAATGGAGATGGCAGTCAGGGCTGGCTGGTCATTCCTTGTGCATTCCCAGTATGAGATGCAGTGAAGGACTGGAGAGTGCAGCCAGGGCTGGCCGGTCATTTCCGGTGCAGTCCCAGTATGAGATGCAGTGAAGGACTGGAGAGTGCAGCCAGGGCTGGCCGGTCATTCCTTGTGCAGTCCCAGTATGAGATGCAGGGAAGGACTAGAGATTGCTGCCAGGGCTGGCTGGTCATTTCTTGTGCAGTCCTAGTATGAGATGCAATGAAGGACTGGAGATTGCAGCCAGGACTGGAGATTGCAGCCAGGGCTGGCCAGTCATTTCTTGTGCAGTCCCAGTATGAGATGCAGTGAAGGACTGGAGAGTGCAGCCAGGGCTGGCCGGTCATTTCCAGTGCAGTCCCAGTATGAGATGCAGTGAAGGACTGGAGAGTGCAGCCAGGGCTGGCCGGTCATTCCTTGTGCAGTCCCAGTATGAGATGCAATGAAGGACTGGGGATTGCAGCCAGGGCTGGCTGGTAATTTCTTGTGCAATCCCAGTATGAGATGCAGTTAAGGACTGGAGAGTGCAGCCAGGGCGGGCCGGTCATTCCTTGTGCAGTCCCCGTATGAGATGCAGTTAAGGACTGGAGAGTGCAGCCAGGGCTGGCCGGTCATTCCTTGTGCAGTCCCAGTATGAGATGCAGTGAAGGACTGGAGAGTGTAGCCAGGGCTGGCCGGTCATTTCTTGTGCAGTTCCAGTATGAGATGCAGTGAAGGACTGGAGACTGCAGCCAGGGCTGGCCGGTCATTCCTTGTGCAGTCCCAGTACGAGATGCAGTGAAGGACTGGAGATGGCAGCCAGGGCTGGCTGGTCATTCCTTGTGCAGTCCCAGTATGAGATGCAGTGAAGGACTGGAGAGTGCAGCCAGGGCTGGTCAGTCATTTCCCTTGCAGTCCCAGTATGAGATGCAGTGAAGGACTGGATATTGCAGCCAGGGCTGGCCGGTCATTCCTTGTGCAGTCCCAGTATGAGATGCAGTGAAGGACTGGAGATGGCAGCCAGGGCTGGCTGGTCATTCCTTGTGCAGTCCCAGTATGAGATGCAGTGAAGGACTGTAGATGGCAGCCAGGGCTGGCCGGACATTTCTTGTGCAGTCCCAGTATGAGATGCAGTGAAGGACTGGAGAGTGCAGCCAGGGCCGGCATGTCATTCCTTGTGCAGTCAGATTTTGAGATGCAGTGAAGGACTGGAGATTGCAGCCAGGGGTGGCCATTTATTTATTGTGCAGTCCCAGTATGAGATGCAGTGCAGGACTGGAGATGCAGCCAGGGCTGGCTGGTCATTCCTTGTGCAGTCAGATTTTGAGATGCAGTGAAGGACTGGAGATTGCAGCCAGGGCTGGCCGTTCATTTATTGTGCAGTCCCAGTATGAGATGCAGTGAAGGACTGGAGGTGGCAGGCAGGGCTGGCCGGTCATTTCTTGTGCAGCCCCAGTATGAGATGCAGTGAAGGACTGGAGAGTGCAGCCAGGGCAGTCCGGTCATTCCTTCTGCAGTCCCAGCATGGGATGTAGTGAAGGACTGGAGAATGCAGCCCGGGCTGGCTGGTCATTCCTTGTGCAGTCCCAGTATGAGATGCAATGAAGGACTGGAGACTGCAGCCAGGACTGGAGACTGCAGCCAGGGCTGGCCGGTCATTTCTTGTGCAGTTCCAGTATGAGATGCAGTGAAAGACGAGATGGCAGCCAGGGCTGTGCGGTCATATCTTGTGCAGTCCCAGTATGAGATGCAGTGAAGGACTGGAGAGTGCATCCAGGGCCGGCCGGTCATTTCCCGTGTAGTCCCAGTATGCGATGCAGTGAAGGACTGGAGATTGCAGCCAGGGCCGGCTGGCAATTCCTTGTGCAGTCCCAGTAAGAGATGCAGTGAAGACCTGGAGATGGCAGCCAGGGCTGGCTGGTAATTCCTTGTGCAGTCCCAGTATGAGATGCAGTGAAGGACTGGAGACTGCAGCCGGGGTTGGCTGGTCATTTCCAGTGCAATCCCAGTGTGAGATGCAGTGAAGGACTGGAGATGGCAGCCAGGGCTGGCCAGTCATTCCTTGTGCAGTCCCAGTATGAGATGCAGTGCAGGACCGGAGATTGCAGCCAGGGCTGGCTGGTTATTTCCCGTGCAGTCCCAGTATGAGATTCAGTGAAGGACTGGAGATTGCAGCCAGGTCTGGCCGGTCATTCCTTGTGGAATCCCTGTATGAGACGCAGTGGAGGACTGGAGATGGCAGCCAGGGCTGGCCAGTCATTTCCTGTGCAGTCCCACTATGAGATGCAGTTAAGGACTGGAGAGTGCAGCCCTGACTGGCTAGTCATTTCTCATGCAGTCCCAGTATGAGATGCAATGAGGGACTGGAGATGGTAGCCAGGGCTGGCCGGTTATTTCCTGTGCAGTCCCAGTATGAGATCGTATGAAGGACGGGAGATTGCAGCCAGGGCTGGATACTACTTTCTTGTGCAGTCCCAGTATGAGATGCAGTGAAGGACTGGAGAGTGCAGCCAGGGCTGGCGAGTCATTTCACATGCAGTCCCAGTATGAGATGCAATGAAGGACTGGAAAGTGAAGCCAGGGCTGGCTGGTAATTTCTTGTGCAGTCCCAGTATGAGATGCAGCGTAGGACCGGAGATTTCAGTCAGGGCTGGCTAGTCATTTCCTGTGCAGTCCAGTATGAGATGCAGTGAAGGACTGGAGATTGCAGCCAAGGCTGGCTGGTCATTTCCCGTGCAGTCCCAGTATGAGATTCAGTGAAGGACAGGAGATTGCAGCCAGGTCTGGCCGGTCATTCCTTGTGGAATGGAATCCCTGTATGAGACGCAGTGAAGGACTGGAGATGGCAGCCAGGGCTGGCCGGTCATTTCCTGTGCAGTCCCACTATGAGATGCAGTTAAGGACTGGAGAGTGCAGCCCTGACTGGCTAGTCATTTCCCGTGCAGTCCCAGGATAAGATGCAATGAGGGACTGGAGATGGCCGTCAGGGCTGGCCGGTTATTTCCTGTGCAGTCCCAGTATGAGATCGTATGAAGGACGGGAGATTGCAGCCAGGGCTGGATACTAATTTCTTGTGCAGTCCCAGTATGAGATGCAGTGAAGGACTGGAGATTGCAGTCAGGGCTGGCCGGTCATTTTTTGTGCAGTCCCAGTATGAGATGCAGTGAAGGACCGTAGATTGCAGTACGGGCTGGCCGGTCATTTCTTGTGCAGTCCCAGTAAGAGATGCAGGGAAGGACTGGAGATTGCTGCCTGGGCTGGCTGGTCATTCCATGTGCAGTCCCAGTATGAGATGCAACGAAGGACTGGAGATTGCAGCCAGGACTAGAGATTACAGCCAGGGCTGGCCAGTCATTTCTTGTGCAGTCCCAGTATGAGATGCAGTGAAGGACTGGAGATTGCAGCCAGGGCTGGCCAGTCATTCCTTGTGCAGTCCCAGTATGAGATGCAATGAAGGACTGGAGATTGCAGCCAGGGCTGGCTGGTCATTTCCTGTGCAGTTCCAGTATGAGATGAAGTGAAGGACTGGGGATTGCAGTCAAGGCGGTGTGGTCATTTCCTGTGCAGTCCCAGTATGAGATGCAGTGAAGGACTGGAGACTGCAGCCAGGGCTGGCTGTTCATTCCTTGTGCAGTCCCAGTATGAGATGCAGTGAAGGACTAGAGAGTGCCCCCAGGGCTGGCCGGTCATTTCTTGTGCAGTCCCAGTATGAGATGCAGTGAAGGACTAGAGCGTGCCCCCAGGGCTGGCTGGTCATTTCCTGTGCAGTTCCAGTATGAGATGCAGTGAAGGACTGGAGATTGCAGTCAAGGCTGGCTGGTCATTTCCTGTGCAATCCCAGTATGAGATGCAGTGAAGGACTGGAGAGTGCAGCCAGGGCTGGCCGGTCATTCCTTGTGCAGTCCCAGTATGAGATGGAGTTAAGGACTGGAGATTGCAGCCAGGGCTGGCTGGTCATTTCCTGTGGAGTTCCAGTATGAGATGCAGTGAAGGACTGGAGAGTGCAGCCAGGGCTGGCCGGTCATTCCTTGTGCAGTCCCAGTATGAGATGCAGTGAAGGACTGGAGAGTGTAGCCAGGGCTGGCCGGTCATTCCTTGTGCAATCCCAGTATGAGATGCAGTGAAGGACTGGAGAAAGCAGCCAGGGCTGGCCGGTCATTTCTTGTGCAGTCCCAGTATGAGATGCAGTGAAGGACTGGAGATGGCAGCCAGGGTTGGCTGGTCATTCCTTGTGCAGTCCCAGTATGAGATGCAGTTAAATACTGGATAGTGCAGCCAGGGCTGGCCGGTCATTTCCGGTGCAGATCCAGTATGAGATGCAGTTAAGGACTGGAGATTGCAGCCAGGGCTTGCTGGTCATTTCCTGTGGAGTTCCAGTATGAGATGCAGTGAAGGACTGGAGAGTGCAGCCAGGGCTGGCCGGTCATTTCTTGTGCAGTCCTAGTATGGGATGCAGTGAAGGACTGGAGATGGCAGCCAGGGCTGGCTGGTCACATCTTGTGCAGTCCCAGTGCGAGATGCAGTGAAGGACTGGAGATGGCAGCCAGGGCTGGCCGGTCATTTCACATGCATTCCCAGTATGAGATGCAGTGAAGGACTGGAGAGTGCTGCCAGGGCTGGCGAGTCATTTCACATGCAATCCCAGTATGAAATGCATTGAAGGACTGGCGATGGCATTCAGGGCTGGCTGGTATTTCCTTGTGCAGTCCCAGTATGAGATGCAACGAAGGACTGGAGATTGCAGCCAGGACTAGAGATTACAGCCAGGGCTGGCCAGTCATTTCTTGTGCAGTCCCAGTATGAGATGCAGTGAAGGACTGGAGATTGCAGCCAGGGCTGGCCAGTCATTCCTTGTGCAGTCCCAGTATGAGATGCAATGAAGGACTGGAGATTGCAGCCAGGGCTGGCTGGTCATTTCCTGTGCAGTTCCAGTATGAGATGAAGTGAAGGACTGGGGATTGCAGTCAAGGCGGTGTGGTCATTTCCTGTGCAGTCCCAGTATGAGATGCAGTGAAGGACTGGAGACTGCAGCCAGGGCTGGCTGTTCATTCCTTGTGCAGTCCCAGTATGAGATGCAGTGAAGGACTAGAGAGTGCCCCCAGGGCTGGCCGGTCATTTCTTGTGCAGTCCCAGTATGAGATGCAGTGAAGGACTAGAGCGTGCCCCCAGGGCTGGCTGGTCATTTCCTGTGCAGTTCCAGTATGAGATGCAGTGAAGGACTGGAGATTGCAGTCAAGGCTGGCTGGTCATTTCCTGTGCAATCCCAGTATGAGATGCAGTGAAGGACTGGAGAGTGCAGCCAGGGCTGGCCGGTCATTCCTTGTGCAGTCCCAGTATGAGATGGAGTTAAGGACTGGAGATTGCAGCCAGGGCTGGCTGGTCATTTCCTGTGGAGTTCCAGTATGAGATGCAGTGAAGGACTGGAGAGTGCAGCCAGGGCTGGCCGGTCATTCCTTGTGCAGTCCCAGTATGAGATGCAGTGAAGGACTGGAGAGTGTAGCCAGGGCTGGCCGGTCATTCCTTGTGCAATCCCAGTATGAGATGCAGTGAAGGACTGGAGAAAGCAGCCAGGGCTGGCCGGTCATTTCTTGTGCAGTCCCAGTATGAGATGCAGTGAAGGACTGGAGATGGCAGCCAGGGTTGGCTGGTCATTCCTTGTGCAGTCCCAGTATGAGATGCAGTTAAATACTGGATAGTGCAGCCAGGGCTGGCCGGTCATTTCCGGTGCAGATCCAGTATGAGATGCAGTTAAGGACTGGAGATTGCAGCCAGGGCTTGCTGGTCATTTCCTGTGGAGTTCCAGTATGAGATGCAGTGAAGGACTGGAGAGTGCAGCCAGGGCTGGCCGGTCATTTCTTGTGCAGTCCTAGTATGGGATGCAGTGAAGGACTGGAGATGGCAGCCAGGGCTGGCTGGTCACATCTTGTGCAGTCCCAGTGCGAGATGCAGTGAAGGACTGGAGATGGCAGCCAGGGCTGGCCGGTCATTTCACATGCATTCCCAGTATGAGATGCAGTGAAGGACTGGAGAGTGCTGCCAGGGCTGGCGAGTCATTTCACATGCAATCCCAGTATGAAATGCATTGAAGGACTGGCGATGGCATTCAGGGCTGGCTGGTATTTCCTTGTGCAGTCCCAGTATGAGATGCAGTGAAGGACTGGAGATGACAGCCAGGGTTGGCTGGTCATTTCCCGTGCAGTCCCAGTATGGGATGCAGTGAAGGACTGGAGAGTGCAGCCAGGGCTGGCCGGTCATTCCTTGTGCAGTCCCAGTATGAGATGCAGTGAAGGACTGGAGAGTGCAGCCAGGGCTGGCCGGTCATTCCTTGTGCAGTCCCAGTATGAGATGGAGTTAAGGACTGGAGATTGCAGCCAGGGCTGGCTGGTCATTTCCTGTGGAGTTCCAGTATGAGATGCAGTGAAGGACTGGAGAGTGCAGCCAGGGCTGGCCGGTCATTCCTTGTGCAGTCCCAGTATGAGATGCAGTGAAGGACTGGAGAGTGTAGCCAGGGCTGGCCGGTCATTCCTTGTGCAGTCCCAGTATGAGATGCAGTGAAGGACTGGAGAAAGCAGCCAGGGCTGGCCGGTCATTTCTTGTGCAGTCCCAGTATGAGATGCAGTGAAGGACTGGAGATGGCAGCCAGGGTTGGCTGGTCATTCCTTGTGCAGTCCCAGTATGAGATGCAGTTAAATACTGGAGAGTGCAGCCAGGGCTGGCCGGTCATTTCCGGTGCAGATCCAGTACGAGATGCAGTTAAGGACTGGAGATTGCAGCCAGGGCTTGCTGGTCATTTCCTGTGGAGTTCCAGTATGAGATGCAGTGAAGGACTGGAGAGTGCAGCCAGGGCTGGCCGGTCATTTCTTGTGCAGTCCCAGTATGAGATGCAGTGAAGGACTGGAGATAACAGCCAAGGCCGGTTGGTCATTTCCTGTGCAGTCCTAGTATGGGATGCAGTGAAGGACTGGAGATGGCAGCCAGGGCTGGCTGGTCACATCTTGTGCAGTCCCAGTGCGAGATGCAGTGAAGTACTGGAGATGGCAGCCAGGGCTGGCCGGTCATTTCACATGCATTCCCAGTATGAGATGCAGTGAAGGACTGGAGAGTGCAGCCAGGGCCGGCTGGTCATTTCCTGTGTAGTCCCAGTATGAGGTGCAGTGAAGGACTGGAGATGGCAGCCAGGGCTGGCCGGTCATTTCTTGTGCAGTCCAGTATGAGATGCAGTGAAGGACTGGAGATTGCAGTCAGGGCTGGCCGGTCATTTCTTTTGCAGTCCCAGTATGAGATGCAGTGAAGGACTGGAGGTGGCAGGCAGGGCTGGCCGGTCATTTCTTGTGCAGTCCCAGTATGAGATGCAGTGAAGGACTGGAGAGTGCAGCCAGGGCTGTCCGGTCATTCCTTCTGCAGTCCCAGCATGGTATGTAGTGAAGGACTGGAGATTGCAGCCCGGGCTGGCTGGTCATTCCTTGTGCAGTTCCTGTATGAGATGCAGTGAAGGAATGGAGATGGCAGCCAGGGCTGGCTGGTCATTCCTTGTGCAGTCCCAGTATGAGATGCAGTGAAGGACTGGAGAGTGCAGCCAGGGCTGGCCGGTCATTTCCGGTGCAGTCCCAGTATGAGATGCAGTGAAGGACTGGAGAGTGCAGCCAGGGCTGGCCGGTCATTCCTTGTGCAGTCCCAGTATGAGATGCAGGGAAGGACTGGAGATTGCTGCCAGGGCTGGCTGGTCATTTCTTGTGCAGTCCTAGTATGAGATGCAATGAAGGACTGGAGATTGCAGCCAGGACTGGAGATTGCAGCCCGGGCTGGCTGGTCATTCCTTGTGCAGTTCCAGTATGAGATGCAGTGAAGGAATGGAGATGGCAGCCAGGGCTGGCTGGTCATTCCTTGTGCAGTCCCAGTATGAGATGCAGTGAAGGACTGGAGAGTGCAGCCAGGGCTGGCCGGTCATTTCCGGTGCAGTCCCAGTATGAGATGCAGTGAAGGACTGGAGAGTGCAGCCAGGGCTGGCCGGTCATTCCTTGTGCAGTCCCAGTATGAGATGCAGTGAAGGACTGGAGAGTGCAGCCAGGGCTGGCCGGTCATTCCTTGTGCAGTCCCAGTATGAGATGGAGTTAAGGACTGGAGATTGCAACCAGGGCTGGCTGGTCATTTCCTGTGGAGTTCCAGTATGAGATGCAGTGAAGGACTGGAGAGTGCAGCCAGGGCTGGCCGGTCATTCCTTGTGCAGTCCCAGTATGAGATGCAGTGAAGGACTGGAGAGTGTAGCCAGGGCTGGCCGGTCATTCCTTGTGCAGTCCCAGTATGAGATGCAGTGAAGGACTGGAGAAAGCAGCCAGGGCTGGCCGGTCATTTCTTGTGCAGTCCCAGTATGAGATGCAGTGAAGGACTGGAGATGGCAGCCAGGGTTGGCTGTTCATTCCTTGTGCAGTCCCAGTATGAGATGCAGTTAAATACTGGAGAGTGCAGCCAGGGCTGGCCGGTCATTTCCGGTGCAGATCCAGTATGAGATGCAGTTAAGGACTGGAGATTGCAGCCAGGGCTTGCTGGTCATTTCCTGTGGAGTTCCAGTATGAGATGCAGTGAAGGACTGGAGAGTGCAGCCAGGGCTGGCCGGTCATTTCTTGTGCAATCCCAGTATGAGATGCAGTGAAGGACTGGAGATAACAGCCAAGGCCGGTTGGTCATTTCCTGTGCAGTCCTAGTATGGGATGCAGTGAAGGACTGGAGATGGCAGCCAGGGCTGGCTGGTCACATCTTGTGCAGTCCCAGTGCGAGATGCAGTGAAGGACTGGAGATGGCAGCCAGGGATGGCCGGTCATTTCACATGCATTCCCAGTATGAGATGCAGTGAAGGACTGGAGAGTGCAGCCAGGGCCGGCTGGTCATTTCCTGTGTAGTCCCAGTATGAGGTGCAGTGAAGGACTGGAGATGGCAGCCAGGGCTGGCCGGTCATTTCTTGTGCAGTCCAGTATGAGATGCAGTGAAGGACTGGAGATTGCAGTCAGGGCTGGCCGGTCATTTCTTTTGCAGTCCCAGTATGAGATGCAGTGAAGGACTGGAGGTGGCAGGAAGGGCTGGCCGGTCATTTCTTGTGCAGTCCCAGTATGAGATGCAGTGAAGGACTGGAGAGTGCAGCCAGGGCTGTCCGGTCATTCCTTCTGCAGTCCCAGCATGGTATGTAGTGAAGGACTGGAGATTGCAGCCCGGGCTGGCTGGTCATTCCTTGTGCAGTTCCAGTATGAGATGCAGTGAAGGAATGGAGATGGCAGTCAGGGCTGGCTGGTCATTCCTTGTGCATTCCCAGTATGAGATGCAGTGAAGGACTGGAGAGTGCAGCCAGGGCTGGCCGGTCATTTCCGGTGCAGTCCCAGTATGAGATGCAGTGAAGGACTGGAGAGTGCAGCCAGGGCTGGCCGGTCATTCCTTGTGCAGTCCCAGTATGAGATGCAGGGAAGGACTAGAGATTGCTGCCAGGGCTGGCTGGTCATTTCTTGTGCAGTCCTAGTATGAGATGCAATGAAGGACTGGAGATTGCAGCCAGGACTGGAGATTGCAGCCAGGGCTGGCCAGTCATTTCTTGTGCAGTCCCAGTATGAGATGCAGTGAAGGACTGGAGAGTGCAGCCAGGGCTGGCCGGTCATTTCCAGTGCAGTCCCAGTATGAGATGCAGTGAAGGACTGGAGAGTGCAGCCAGGGCTGGCCGGTCATTCCTTGTGCAGTCCCAGTATGAGATGCAATGAAGGACTGGGGATTGCAGCCAGGGCTGGCTGGTAATTTCTTGTGCAATCCCAGTATGAGATGCAGTTAAGGACTGGAGAGTGCAGCCAGGGCGGGCCGGTCATTCCTTGTGCAGTCCCCGTATGAGATGCAGTTAAGGACTGGAGAGTGCAGCCAGGGCTGGCCGGTCATTCCTTGTGCAGTCCCAGTATGAGATGCAGTGAAGGACTGGAGAGTGTAGCCAGGGCTGGCCGGTCATTTCTTGTGCAGTTCCAGTATGAGATGCAGTGAAGGACTGGAGACTGCAGCCAGGGCTGGCCGGTCATTCCTTGTGCAGTCCCAGTACGAGATGCAGTGAAGGACTGGAGATGGCAGCCAGGGCTGGCTGGTCATTCCTTGTGCAGTCCCAGTATGAGATGCAGTGAAGGACTGGAGAGTGCAGCCAGGGCTGGTCAGTCATTTCCCGTGCAGTCCCAGTATGAGATGCAGTGAAGGACTGGATATTGCAGCCAGGGCTGGCCGGTCATTCCTTGTGCAGTCCCAGTATGAGATGCAGTGAAGGACTGGAGATGGCAGCCAGGGCTGGCTGGTCATTCCTTGTGCAGTCCCAGTATGAGATGCAGTGAAGGACTGGAGATGGCAGCCAGGGCTGGCCGGACATTTCTTGTGCAGTCCCAGTATGAGATGCAGTGAAGGACTGGAGAGTGCAGCCAGGGCCGGCATGTCATTCCTTGTGCAGTCAGATTTTGAGATGCAGTGAAGGACTGGAGATTGCAGCCAGGGGTGGCCATTTATTTATTGTGCAGTCCCAGTATGAGATGCAGTGCAGGACTGGAGATGCAGCCAGGGCTGGCTGGTCATTCCTTGTGCAGTCAGATTTTGAGATGCAGTGAAGGACTGGAGATTGCAGCCAGGGCTGGCCGTTCATTTATTGTGCAGTCCCAGTATGAGATGCAGTGAAGGACTGGAGATGGCAGGCAGGGCTGGCCGGTCATTTCTTGTGCAGCCCCAGTATGAGATGCAGTGAAGGACTGGAGAGTGCAGCCAGGGCAGTCCGGTCATTCCTTCTGCAGTCCCAGCATTGGATGTAGTGAAGGACTGGAGACTGCAGCCAGGACTGGAGACTGCAGCCAGGGCTGGCCGGTCATTTCTTGTGCAGTTCCAGTATGAGATGCAGTGAAAGACGAGATGGCAGCCAGGGCTGTGCGGTCATTTCTTGTGCAGTCCCAGTATGAGATGCAGTGAAGGACTGGAGAGTGCATCCAGGGCCGGCCGGTCATTTCCCGTGTAGTCCCAGTATGCGATGCAGTGAAGGACTGGAGATTGCAGCCAGGGCCGGCTGGCAATTCCTTGTGCAGTCCCAGTAAGAGATGCAGTGAAGACCTGGAGATGGCAGCCAGGGCTGGCTGGTAATTCCTTGTGCAGTCCCAGTATGAGATGCAGTGAAGGACTGGAGACTGCAGCCGGGGTTGGCTGGTCATTTCCAGTGCAATCCCAGTGTGAGATGCAGTGAAGGACTGGAGATGGCAGCCAGGGCTGGCCAGTCATTCCTTGTGCAGTCCCAGTATGAGATGCAGTGCAGGACCGGAGATTGCAGCCAGGGCTGGCTGGTTATTTCCCGTGCAGTCCCAGTATGAGATTCAGTGAAGGACTGGAGATTGCAGCCAGGTCTGGCCGGTCATTCCTTGTGGAATCCCTGTATGAGACGCAGTGGAGGACTGGAGATGGCAGCCAGGGCTGGCCAGTCATTTCCTGTGCAGTCCCACTATGAGATGCAGTTAAGGACTGGAGAGTGCAGCCCTGACTGGCTAGTCATTTCTCATGCAGTCCCAGTATGAGATGCAATGAGGGACTGGAGATGGTAGCCAGGGCTGGCCGGTTATTTCCTGTGCAGTCCCAGTATGAGATCGTATGAAGGACGGGAGATTGCAGCCAGGGCTGGATACTACTTTCTTGTGCAGTCCCAGTATGAGATGCAGTGAAGGACTGGAGAGTGCAGCCAGGGCTGGCGAGTCATTTCACATGCAGTCCCAGTATGAGATGCAATGAAGGACTGGAAAGTGAAGCCAGGGCTGGCTGGTAATTTCTTGTGCAGTCCCAGTATGAGATGCAGCGTAGGACCGGAGATTTCAGTCAGGGCTGGCTAGTCATTTCCTGTGCAGTCCAGTATGAGATGCAGTGAAGGACTGGAGATTGCAGCCAAGGCTGGCTGGTCATTTCCCGTGCAGTCCCAGTATGAGATTCAGTGAAGGACAGGAGATTGCAGCCAGGTCTGGCCGGTCATTCCTTGTGGAATGGAATCCCTGTATGAGACGCAGTGAAGGACTGGAGATGGCAGCCAGGGCTGGCCGGTCATTTCCTGTGCAGTCCCACTATGAGATGCAGTTAAGGACTGGAGAGTGCAGCCCTGACTGGCTAGTCATTTCCCGTGCAGTCCCAGGATAAGATGCAATGAGGGACTGGAGATGGCCGTCAGGGCTGGCCGGTTATTTCCTGTGCAGTCCCAGTATGAGATCGTATGAAGGACGGGAGATTGCAGCCAGGGCTGGATACTAATTTCTTGTGCAGTCCCAGTATGAGATGCAGTGAAGGACTGGAGATTGCAGTCAGGGCTGGCCGGTCATTTTTTGTGCAGTCCCAGTATGAGATGCAGTGAAGGACCGTAGATTGCAGTACGGGCTGGCCGGTCATTTCTTGTGCAGTCCCAGTAAGAGATGCAGGGAAGGACTGGAGATTGCTGCCTGGGCTGGCTGGTCATTCCATGTGCAGTCCCAGTATGAGATGCAACGAAGGACTGGAGATTGCAGCCAGGACTAGAGATTACAGCCAGGGCTGGCCAGTCATTTCTTGTGCAGTCCCAGTATGAGATGCAGTGAAGGACTGGAGATTGCAGCCAGGGCTGGCCAGTCATTCCTTGTGCAGTCCCAGTATGAGATGCAATGAAGGACTGGAGATTGCAGCCAGGGCTGGCTGGTCATTTCCTGTGCAGTTCCAGTATGAGATGAAGTGAAGGACTGGGGATTGCAGTCAAGGCGGTGTGGTCATTTCCTGTGCAGTCCCAGTATGAGATGCAGTGAAGGACTGGAGACTGCAGCCAGGGCTGGCTGTTCATTCCTTGTGCAGTCCCAGTATGAGATGCAGTGAAGGACTAGAGAGTGCCCCCAGGGCTGGCCGGTCATTTCTTGTGCAGTCCCAGTATGAGATGCAGTGAAGGACTAGAGCGTGCCCCCAGGGCTGGCTGGTCATTTCCTGTGCAGTTCCAGTATGAGATGCAGTGAAGGACTGGAGATTGCAGTCAAGGCTGGCTGGTCATTTCCTGTGCAATCCCAGTATGAGATGCAGTGAAGGACTGGAGAGTGCAGCCAGGGCTGGCCGGTCATTCCTTGTGCAGTCCCAGTATGAGATGGAGTTAAGGACTGGAGATTGCAGCCAGGGCTGGCTGGTCATTTCCTGTGGAGTTCCAGTATGAGATGCAGTGAAGGACTGGAGAGTGCAGCCAGGGCTGGCCGGTCATTCCTTGTGCAGTCCCAGTATGAGATGCAGTGAAGGACTGGAGAGTGTAGCCAGGGCTGGCCGGTCATTCCTTGTGCAATCCCAGTATGAGATGCAGTGAAGGACTGGAGAAAGCAGCCAGGGCTGGCCGGTCATTTCTTGTGCAGTCCCAGTATGAGATGCAGTGAAGGACTGGAGATGGCAGCCAGGGTTGGCTGGTCATTCCTTGTGCAGTCCCAGTATGAGATGCAGTTAAATACTGGATAGTGCAGCCAGGGCTGGCCGGTCATTTCCGGTGCAGATCCAGTATGAGATGCAGTTAAGGACTGGAGATTGCAGCCAGGGCTTGCTGGTCATTTCCTGTGGAGTTCCAGTATGAGATGCAGTGAAGGACTGGAGAGTGCAGCCAGGGCTGGCCGGTCATTTCTTGTGCAGTCCTAGTATGGGATGCAGTGAAGGACTGGAGATGGCAGCCAGGGCTGGCTGGTCACATCTTGTGCAGTCCCAGTGCGAGATGCAGTGAAGGACTGGAGATGGCAGCCAGGGCTGGCCGGTCATTTCACATGCATTCCCAGTATGAGATGCAGTGAAGGACTGGAGAGTGCTGCCAGGGCTGGCGAGTCATTTCACATGCAATCCCAGTATGAAATGCATTGAAGGACTGGCGATGGCATTCAGGGCTGGCTGGTATTTCCTTGTGCAGTCCCAGTATGAGATGCAGTGAAGGACTGGAGATGACAGCCAGGGCTGGCTGGTCATTTCCCGTGCAGTCCCAGTATGGGATGCAGTGAAGGACTGGAGAGTGCAGCCAGGGCTGGCCGGTCATTCCTTGTGCAGTCCCAGTATGAGATGCAGTGAAGGACTGGAGAGTGCAGCCAGGGCTGGCCGGTCATTCCTTGTGCAGTCCCAGTATGAGATGGAGTTAAGGACTGGAGATTGCAGCCAGGGCTGGCTGGTCATTTCCTGTGGAGTTCCAGTATGAGATGCAGTGAAGGACTGGAGAGTGCAGCCAGGGCTGGCCGGTCATTCCTTGTGCAGTCCCAGTATGAGATGCAGTGAAGGACTGGAGAGTGTAGCCAGGGCTGGCCGGTCATTCCTTGTGCAGTCCCAGTATGAGATGCAGTGAAGGACTGGAGAAAGCAGCCAGGGCTGGCCGGTCATTTCTTGTGCAGTCCCAGTATGAGATGCAGTGAAGGACTGGAGATGGCAGCCAGGGTTGGCTGGTCATTCCTTGTGCAGTCCCAGTATGAGATGCAGTTAAATACTGGAGAGTGCAGCCAGGGCTGGCCGGTCATTTCCGGTGCAGATCCAGTACGAGATGCAGTTAAGGACTGGAGATTGCAGCCAGGGCTTGCTGGTCATTTCCTGTGGAGTTCCAGTATGAGATGCAGTGAAGGACTGGAGAGTGCAGCCAGGGCTGGCCGGTCATTTCTTGTGCAGTCCCAGTATGAGATGCAGTGAAGGACTGGAGATAACAGCCAAGGCCGGTTGGTCATTTCCTGTGCAGTCCTAGTATGGGATGCAGTGAAGGACTGGAGATGGCAGCCAGGGCTGGCTGGTCACATCTTGTGCAGTCCCAGTGCGAGATGCAGTGAAGGACTGGAGATGGCAGCCAGGGCTGGCCGGTCATTTCACATGCATTCCCAGTATGAGATGCAGTGAAGGACTGGAGAGTGCAGCCAGGGCCGGCTGGTCATTTCCTGTGTAGTCCCAGTATGAGGTGCAGTGAAGGACTGGAGATGGCAGCCAGGGCTGGCCGGTCATTTCTTGTGCAGTCCAGTATGAGATGCAGTGAAGGACTGGAGATTGCAGTCAGGGCTGGCCGGTCATTTCTTTTGCAGTCCCAGTATGAGATGCAGTGAAGGACTGGAGGTGGCAGGCAGGGCTGGCCGGTCATTTCTTGTGCAGTCCCAGTATGAGATGCAGTGAAGGACTGGAGAGTGCAGCCAGGGCTGTCCGGTCATTCCTTCTGCAGTCCCAGCATGGTATGTAGTGAAGGACTGGAGATTGCAGCCCGGGCTGGCTGGTCATTCCTTGTGCAGTTCCTGTATGAGATGCAGTGAAGGAATGGAGATGGCAGCCAGGGCTGGCTGGTCATTCCTTGTGCAGTCCCAGTATGAGATGCAGTGAAGGACTGGAGAGTGCAGCCAGGGCTGGCCGGTCATTTCCGGTGCAGTCCCAGTATGAGATGCAGTGAAGGACTGGAGAGTGCAGCCAGGGCTGGCCGGTCATTCCTTGTGCAGTCCCAGTATGAGATGCAGGGAAGGACTGGAGATTGCTGCCAGGGCTGGCTGGTCATTTCTTGTGCAGTCCTAGTATGAGATGCAATGAAGGACTGGAGATTGCAGCCAGGACTGGAGATTGCAGCCCGGGCTGGCTGGTCATTCCTTGTGCAGTTCCAGTATGAGATGCAGTGAAGGAATGGAGATGGCAGCCAGGGCTGGCTGGTCATTCCTTGTGCAGTCCCAGTATGAGATGCAGTGAAGGACTGGAGAGTGCAGCCAGGGCTGGCCGGTCATTTCCGGTGCAGTCCCAGTATGAGATGCAGTGAAGGACTGGAGAGTGCAGCCAGGGCTGGCCGGTCATTCCTTGTGCAGTCCCAGTATGAGATGCAGTGAAGGACTGGAGAGTGCAGCCAGGGCTGGCCGGTCATTCCTTGTGCAGTCCCAGTATGAGATGGAGTTAAGGACTGGAGATTGCAACCAGGGCTGGCTGGTCATTTCCTGTGGAGTTCCAGTATGAGATGCAGTGAAGGACTGGAGAGTGCAGCCAGGGCTGGCCGGTCATTCCTTGTGCAGTCCCAGTATGAGATGCAGTGAAGGACTGGAGAGTGTAGCCAGGGCTGGCCGGTCATTCCTTGTGCAGTCCCAGTATGAGATGCAGTGAAGGACTGGAGAAAGCAGCCAGGGCTGGCCGGTCATTTCTTGTGCAGTCCCAGTATGAGATGCAGTGAAGGACTGGAGATGGCAGCCAGGGTTGGCTGTTCATTCCTTGTGCAGTCCCAGTATGAGATGCAGTTAAATACTGGAGAGTGCAGCCAGGGCTGGCCGGTCATTTCCGGTGCAGATCCAGTATGAGATGCAGTTAAGGACTGGAGATTGCAGCCAGGGCTTGCTGGTCATTTCCTGTGGAGTTCCAGTATGAGATGCAGTGAAGGACTGGAGAGTGCAGCCAGGGCTGGCCGGTCATTTCTTGTGCAATCCCAGTATGAGATGCAGTGAAGGACTGGAGATAACAGCCAAGGCCGGTTGGTCATTTCCTGTGCAGTCCTAGTATGGGATGCAGTGAAGGACTGGAGATGGCAGCCAGGGCTGGCTGGTCACATCTTGTGCAGTCCCAGTGCGAGATGCAGTGAAGGACTGGAGATGGCAGCCAGGGATGGCCGGTCATTTCACATGCATTCCCAGTATGAGATGCAGTGAAGGACTGGAGAGTGCAGCCAGGGCCGGCTGGTCATTTCCTGTGTAGTCCCAGTATGAGGTGCAGTGAAGGACTGGAGATGGCAGCCAGGGCTGGCCGGTCATTTCTTGTGCAGTCCAGTATGAGATGCAGTGAAGGACTGGAGATTGCAGTCAGGGCTGGCCGGTCATTTCTTTTGCAGTCCCAGTATGAGATGCAGTGAAGGACTGGAGGTGGCAGGAAGGGCTGGCCGGTCATTTCTTGTGCAGTCCCAGTATGAGATGCAGTGAAGGACTGGAGAGTGCAGCCAGGGCTGTCCGGTCATTCCTTCTGCAGTCCCAGCATGGTATGTAGTGAAGGACTGGAGATTGCAGCCCGGGCTGGCTGGTCATTCCTTGTGCAGTTCCAGTATGAGATGCAGTGAAGGAATGGAGATGGCAGTCAGGGCTGGCTGGTCATTCCTTGTGCATTCCCAGTATGAGATGCAGTGAAGGACTGGAGAGTGCAGCCAGGGCTGGCCGGTCATTTCCGGTGCAGTCCCAGTATGAGATGCAGTGAAGGACTGGAGAGTGCAGCCAGGGCTGGCCGGTCATTCCTTGTGCAGTCCCAGTATGAGATGCAGGGAAGGACTAGAGATTGCTGCCAGGGCTGGCTGGTCATTTCTTGTGCAGTCCTAGTATGAGATGCAATGAAGGACTGGAGATTGCAGCCAGGACTGGAGATTGCAGCCAGGGCTGGCCAGTCATTTCTTGTGCAGTCCCAGTATGAGATGCAGTGAAGGACTGGAGAGTGCAGCCAGGGCTGGCCGGTCATTTCCAGTGCAGTCCCAGTATGAGATGCAGTGAAGGACTGGAGAGTGCAGCCAGGGCTGGCCGGTCATTCCTTGTGCAGTCCCAGTATGAGATGCAATGAAGGACTGGGGATTGCAGCCAGGGCTGGCTGGTAATTTCTTGTGCAATCCCAGTATGAGATGCAGTTAAGGACTGGAGAGTGCAGCCAGGGCGGGCCGGTCATTCCTTGTGCAGTCCCCGTATGAGATGCAGTTAAGGACTGGAGAGTGCAGCCAGGGCTGGCCGGTCATTCCTTGTGCAGTCCCAGTATGAGATGCAGTGAAGGACTGGAGAGTGTAGCCAGGGCTGGCCGGTCATTTCTTGTGCAGTTCCAGTATGAGATGCAGTGAAGGACTGGAGACTGCAGCCAGGGCTGGCCGGTCATTCCTTGTGCAGTCCCAGTACGAGATGCAGTGAAGGACTGGAGATGGCAGCCAGGGCTGGCTGGTCATTCCTTGTGCAGTCCCAGTATGAGATGCAGTGAAGGACTGGAGAGTGCAGCCAGGGCTGGTCAGTCATTTCCCGTGCAGTCCCAGTATGAGATGCAGTGAAGGACTGGATATTGCAGCCAGGGCTGGCCGGTCATTCCTTGTGCAGTCCCAGTATGAGATGCAGTGAAGGACTGGAGATGGCAGCCAGGGCTGGCTGGTCATTCCTTGTGCAGTCCCAGTATGAGATGCAGTGAAGGACTGGAGATGGCAGCCAGGGCTGGCCGGACATTTCTTGTGCAGTCCCAGTATGAGATGCAGTGAAGGACTGGAGAGTGCAGCCAGGGCCGGCATGTCATTCCTTGTGCAGTCAGATTTTGAGATGCAGTGAAGGACTGGAGATTGCAGCCAGGGGTGGCCATTTATTTATTGTGCAGTCCCAGTATGAGATGCAGTGCAGGACTGGAGATGCAGCCAGGGCTGGCTGGTCATTCCTTGTGCAGTCAGATTTTGAGATGCAGTGAAGGACTGGAGATTGCAGCCAGGGCTGGCCGTTCATTTATTGTGCAGTCCCAGTATGAGATGCAGTGAAGGACTGGAGATGGCAGGCAGGGCTGGCCGGTCATTTCTTGTGCAGCCCCAGTATGAGATGCAGTGAAGGACTGGAGAGTGCAGCCAGGGCAGTCCGGTCATTCCTTCTGCAGTCCCAGCATGGGATGTAGTGAAGGACTGGAGACTGCAGCCAGGACTGGAGACTGCAGCCAGGGCTGGCCGGTCATTTCTTGTGCAGTTCCAGTATGAGATGCAGTGAAAGACGAGATGGCAGCCAGGGCTGTGCGGTCATTTCTTGTGCAGTCCCAGTATGAGATGCAGTGAAGGACTGGAGAGTGCATCCAGGGCCGGCCGGTCATTTCCCGTGTAGTCCCAGTATGCGATGCAGTGAAGGACTGGAGATTGCAGCCAGGGCCGGCTGGCAATTCCTTGTGCAGTCCCAGTAAGAGATGCAGTGAAGACCTGGAGATGGCAGCCAGGGCTGGCTGGTAATTCCTTGTGCAGTCCCAGTATGAGATGCAGTGAAGGACTGGAGACTGCAGCCGGGGTTGGCTGGTCATTTCCAGTGCAATCCCAGTGTGAGATGCAGTGAAGGACTGGAGATGGCAGCCAGGGCTGGCCAGTCATTCCTTGTGCAGTCCCAGTATGAGATGCAGTGCAGGACCGGAGATTGCAGCCAGGGCTGGCTGGTTATTTCCCGTGCAGTCCCAGTATGAGATTCAGTGAAGGACTGGAGATTGCAGCCAGGTCTGGCCGGTCATTCCTTGTGGAATCCCTGTATGAGACGCAGTGGAGGACTGGAGATGGCAGCCAGGGCTGGCCAGTCATTTCCTGTGCAGTCCCACTATGAGATGCAGTTAAGGACTGGAGAGTGCAGCCCTGACTGGCTAGTCATTTCTCATGCAGTCCCAGTATGAGATGCAATGAGGGACTGGAGATGGTAGCCAGGGCTGGCCGGTTATTTCCTGTGCAGTCCCAGTATGAGATCGTATGAAGGACGGGAGATTGCAGCCAGGGCTGGATACTACTTTCTTGTGCAGTCCCAGTATGAGATGCAGTGAAGGACTGGAGAGTGCAGCCAGGGCTGGCGAGTCATTTCACATGCAGTCCCAGTATGAGATGCAATGAAGGACTGGAAAGTGAAGCCAGGGCTGGCTGGTAATTTCTTGTGCAGTCCCAGTATGAGATGCAGCGTAGGACCGGAGATTTCAGTCAGGGCTGGCTAGTCATTTCCTGTGCAGTCCAGTATGAGATGCAGTGAAGGACTGGAGATTGCAGCCAAGGCTGGCTGGTCATTTCCCGTGCAGTCCCAGTATGAGATTCAGTGAAGGACAGGAGATTGCAGCCAGGTCTGGCCGGTCATTCCTTGTGGAATGGAATCCCTGTATGAGACGCAGTGAAGGACTGGAGATGGCAGCCAGGGCTGGCCGGTCATTTCCTGTGCAGTCCCACTATGAGATGCAGTTAAGGACTGGAGAGTGCAGCCCTGACTGGCTAGTCATTTCCCGTGCAGTCCCAGGATAAGATGCAATGAGGGACTGGAGATGGCAGTCAGGGCTGGCCGGTTATTTCCTGTGCAGTCCCAGTATGAGATCGTATGAAGGACGGGAGATTGCAGCCAGGGCTGGATACTAATTTCTTGTGCAGTCCCAGTATGAGATGCAGTGAAGGACTGGAGATTGCAGTCAGGGCTGGCCGGTCATTTTTTGTGCAGTCCCAGTATGAGATGCAGTGAAGGACCGAAGATTGCAGTACGGGCTGGCCGGTCATTTCTTGTGCAGTCCCAGTAAGAGATGCAGGGAAGGACTGGAGATTGCTGCCTGGGCTGGCTGGTCATTCCATGTGCAGTCCCAGTATGAGATGCAACGAAGGACTGGAGATTGCAGCCAGGACTAGAGATTACAGCCAGGGCTGGCCAGTCATTTCTTGTGCAGTCCCAGTATGAGATGCAGTGAAGGACTGGAGATTGCAGCCAGGGCTGGCCAGTCATTCCTTGTGCAGTCCCAGTATGAGATGCAATGAAGGACTGGAGATTGCAGCCAGGGCTGGCTGGTCATTTCCTGTGCAGTTCCAGTATGAGATGAAGTGAAGGACTGGGGATTGCAGTCAAGGCTGTGTGGTCATTTCCTGTGCAGTCCCAGTATGAGATGCAGTGAAGGACTGGAGACTGCAGCCAGGGCTGGCTGTTCATTCCTTGTGCAGTCCCAGTATGAGATGCAGTGAAGGACTAGAGAGTGCCCCCAGGGCTGGCCGGTCATTTCTTGTGCAGTCCCAGTATGAGATGCAGTGAAGGACTAGAGCGTGCCCCCAGGGCTGGCTGGTCATTTCCTGTGCAGTTCCAGTATGAGATGCAGTGAAGGACTGGAGATTGCAGTCAAGGCTGGCTGGTCATTTCCTGTGCAATCCCAGTATGAGTTGCAGTGAAGGACTGGAGATTGCAGCCAGGGCTGGCTGTTCATTCCTTGTGCAGTCCCAGTATGAGATGCAGTGAAGGACAGGACAGTGCAGCCATGGCTGGCAAGTCATTTCACATGCAGTCCCAGTATGAGAGGAAGTGAAGGACTGGAGATGACAGCCAGGGCTGGCTGGTCATTTCTTGTGCAGTCCCAGTATGAGATGCAGTGAAGGACTGGAGACTGCAGCCGGGGCTGGTCGGTCATTTCCAGTGCAGTCCCAGTATGAGATGCAGTGAAGGGCTGGAGAGTGCAGCCAGGGCTGGCTAGTCATTTCTTGTGCAGTCCCAGTATGAGATGCAGTGAAGGACTGGACATGGCAGCCAGGGCTGGCTGGTCATTCCTTGTGCAGTCCCAGTGTGAGATGCATTGAAGTACTGGAGTGTGTAGCCAGGGCTGGCCGGTTATTCCTTCTGCAGTCCCAGTATGAGATGCAGTGAAGGACTGGAAACTGCAGCCGGGGCTGGCCGGTCATTTACAGTGCAGTCCCAGTACGAGAAACAGTGAAGGACTGGAGAGTACAGCCAGGGCTGGCGAGTAATTTCACATGCAGTCCCAGTATGAGATGCAATGACGGACTGAAAAGTGAAGCCAGGGCTGGCTGGTAATTTCTTGTGCAGTCCCAGCATGAGATGCAGCATAGGACCGGAGATTTCAGTCAGGGCTGGCTAGTCATTTCCTGTGCAGTCCAGTATGAGATGCAGTGAATGACTGGAGAGTGCAGCCAGGGCTGGCCGGTCATTTCTTGTGCAATCCCAGTATGAGATGCAGTGAAGGACTACATATTGCAGCCAAGGCTGGCCGGTCATTCCTTGTGCAGTCCCAGTATGAGATGCAGTGAAGGACTGGAGATGGCAGCCAGGGCTGGCTGGTCATTCCTTGTGCAGTCCCAGTATGAGATACAGTGAAGGACTGGAGATTGCAGCCAGGACTGGAGATTGCAGCCAGGGCTGGTCAGTCATTTCTTGTGCAGTCAGAGTATGAGATGCAGTGAAGGCAGTCAGAGTATGAAATGCAGTGAAGGACTGGAGATTGCAGCCAGGGCTGATCAGTCATTCCTTGTGCAGTCCCAGTATGAGATGCAGTGAAGGACTGGAGATGACAGCCAGGGCTGGCTGGTCATTTCTTGTGCAGTCCCAGTATGAGATGCAGTGAAGGACTGGAGAGTGCAGCCAGGGCCGGCCGGTCATTTCCCGTGCAGTCCCAGTATGAGATGCAGTGAAGGACTGGAGACTGCAGCCAGGGCTGGCTGTTC
Source organism: Ambystoma mexicanum (assembly GCF_040938575.1). Taxonomy (NCBI): domain Eukaryota; kingdom Metazoa; phylum Chordata; class Amphibia; order Caudata; family Ambystomatidae; genus Ambystoma; species Ambystoma mexicanum. Next base: position 22,305,376 of record NC_090929.1, on the reverse strand, counting down.
ATTCCTTGTGCAGTCCCAGTATGAGATGCAGTGAAGGACTAGAGAGTGCCCCCAGGGCTGGCCGGTCATTTCTTGTGCAGTCCCAGTATGAGATGCAGTGAAGGACTAGAGTGTGCCCCCAGGGCTGGCTGGTCATTTCCTGTGCAGTTCCAGTATGAGATGCAGTGAAGGACTGGAGATTGCAGTCAAGGCTGGCTGGTCATTTCCTGTGCAGTCCCAGTATGAGTTGCAGTGAAGGACTGGAGATTGCAGCCAGGGCTGGCTTTTCATTCCTTGTGCAGTCCCAGTATGAGATGCAGTGAAGGACAGGAGAGTGCAGCCAGGGTTGGCAAGTCATTTCACATGCAGTCCCAGTATGAAATGCAGTGAAGGACTGGAGATGACAGCCAGGGCTGGCTGGTAATTTCTTGTGCAGTCCCAGTATGAGATGCAGTGAAGGACTGGAGACTGCAGCCGGGGCTGGTCGGTCATTTCCAGTGCAGTCCCAGTATGAGATGCAGTGAAGGACAGGAGAGTGCAGCCAGCGTTGGCAAGTCATTTCACATGCAGTTCCAGTATGAGATGCAGTGAAGGACTGGACATGGCAGCCAGGGCTGGCCGGTTATTCCTTGTGCAGTCCCAGTATGAGATGCAGTGAAGGACTGGAGAGTGCAGCCAGGGCTGGCGAGTCATTTCACATGCAGTCCCAGTATGAGATGCAATGAAGGACTGGAAAGTGAAGCCAGGGCTGGCTGGTAATTTCTTGTGCAGTCCCAGTATGAGATGCAGCGTAGGACCGGAGATTTCAGTCAGGGCTGGCTAGTCATTTCCTGTGCAGTCCAGTATGAGATGCAGTGAAGGACTGGAGATTGCAGCCAAGGCTGGCTGGTCATTTCCCGTGCAGTCCCAGTATGAGATTCAGTGAAGGACAGGAGATTGCAGCCAGGTCTGGCCGGTCATTCCTTGTGGAATGGAATCCCTGTATGAGACGCAGTGAAGGACTGGAGATGGCAGCCAGGGCTGGCCGGTCATTTCCTGTGCAGTCCCACTATGAGATGCAGTTAAGGACTGGAGAGTGCAGCCCTGACTGGCTAGTCATTTCCCGTGCAGTCCCAGGATAAGATGCAATGAGGGACTGGAGATGGCAGTCAGGGCTGGCCGGTTATTTCCTGTGCAGTCCCAGTATGAGATCGTATGAAGGACGGGAGATTGCAGCCAGGGCTGGATACTAATTTCTTGTGCAGTCCCAGTATGAGATGCAGTGAAGGACTGGAGATTGCAGTCAGGGCTGGCCGGTCATTTTTTGTGCAGTCCCAGTATGAGATGCAGTGAAGGACCGTAGATTGCAGTACGGGCTGGCCGGTCATTTCTTGTGCAGTCCCAGTAAGAGATGCAGGGAAGGACTGGAGATTGCTGCCTGGGCTGGCTGGTCATTCCATGTGCAGTCCCAGTATGAGATGCAACGAAGGACTGGAGATTGCAGCCAGGACTAGAGATTACAGCCAGGGCTGGCCAGTCATTTCTTGTGCAGTCCCAGTATGAGATGCAGTGAAGGACTGGAGATTGCAGCCAGGGCTGGCCAGTCATTCCTTGTGCAGTCCCAGTATGAGATGCAATGAAGGACTGGAGATTGCAGCCAGGGCTGGCTGGTCATTTCCTGTGCAGTTCCAGTATGAGATGAAGTGAAGGACTGGGGATTGCAGTCAAGGCTGGCTGTTCATTCCTTGTGCAGTCCCAGTATGAGATGCAGTGAAGGACTAGAGAGTGCCCCCAGGGCTGGCCGGTCATTTCTTGTGCAGTCCCAGTATGAGATGCAGTGAAGGACTAGAGCGTGCCCCCAGGGCTGGCTGGTCATTTCCTGTGCAGTTCCAGTATGAGATGCAGTGAAGGACTGGAGATTGCAGTCAAGGCTGGCTGGTCATTTCCTGTGCAATCCCAGTATGAGTTGCAGTGAAGGACTGGAGATTGCAGCCAGGGCTGGCTGTTCATTCCTTGTGCAGTCCCAGTATGAGATGCAGTGAAGGACAGGACAGTGCAGCCATGGCTGGCAAGTCATTTCACATGCAGTCCCAGTATGAGAGGAAGTGAAGGACTGGAGATGACAGCCAGGGCTGGCTGGTCATTTCTTGTGCAGTCCCAGTATGAGATGCAGTGAAGGACTGGAGACTGCAGCCGGGGCTGGTCGGTCATTTCCAGTGCAGTCCCAGTATGAGATGCAGTGAAGGGCTGGAGAGTGCAGCCAGGGCTGGCTAGTCATTTCTTGTGCAGTCCCAGTATGAGATGCAGTGAAGGACTGGACATGGCAGCCAGGGCTGGCTGGTCATTCCTTGTGCAGTCCCAGTGTGAGATGCATTGAAGTACTGGAGTGTGTAGCCAGGGCTGGCCGGTTATTCCTTGTGCAGTCCCAGTATGAGATGCAGTGAAGGACTGGAAACTGCAGCCGGGGCTGGCCGGTCATTTACAGTGCAGTCCCAGTACGAGAAACAGTGAAGGACTGGAGAGTGCAGCCAGGGCTGGCGAGTCATTTCACATGCAGTCCCAGTATGAGATGCAATGACGGACTGAAAAGTGAAGCCAGGGCTAGCTGGTAATTTCTTGTGCAGTCCCAGTATGAGATGCAGCGTAGGACCGGAGATTTCAGTCAGGGCTGGCTAGTCATTTCCTGTGCAGTCCAGTATGAGATGCAGTGAATGACTGGAGAGTGCAGCCAGGGCTGGCCGGTCATTTCTTGTGCAGTCCCAGTATGAGATGCAGTGAAGGACTGCATATTGCAGCCAAGGCTGGCCGGTCATTCCTTGTGCAGTCCCAGTATGAGATGCAGTGAAGGACTGGAGATGGCAGCCAGGGCTGGCTGGTCATTCCTTGTGCAGTCCCAGTATGAGATACAGTGAAGGACTGCAGATTGCAGCCAGGACTGGAGATTGCAGCCAGGGCTGGTCAGTCATTTCTTGTGCAGTCAGAGTATGAGATGCAGTGAAGGCAGTCAGAGTATGAGATGCAGTGAAGGACTGGAGATGACAGCCAGGGCTGGCTGGTCATTTCTTGTGCAGTCCCAGTATGAGATGCAGTGAAGGACTGGAGAGTGCAGCCAGGGCCGGCCGGTCATTTCCCGTGCAGTCCCAGTATGAGATGCAGTGAAGGACTGGAGATTGCAGCCAGGGCCAGCTGGTAATTCCTTGTGCAGTCCCAGTAAGAGATGCAGTGAAGACCTGGAGATGACAGCCAGGGCTGGCTGGTAATTCCTTGTGCAGTCCCAGTATGAGTTGCAGTGAAGGACTGGAGACTGCAGCCGGTGCTGGCTGGTCATTTCGAGTGCAATCCCAGTGTGAGATGCAGTGAAGGACTGGAGATGGCAGCCAGGACTGGCCAGTCATTCCTTGTGCAGTCCCAGTATGAGATGCAGTGCAGGATTGGAGATGCAGCCAGGGCTGGCTGGTCATTTCTTGTGCAGTCCCAGTATGAGATGCAGTGAAGGACTGGAGATAACAGCCAGGGCCAGCCAGTCATTTCCCGTGCAGTCCCAGTGCGAGATGCAGTGAAGGACAGGAGATGGCAGCCAGGGCTGGCCGATCATTTCACATGCATTCCCAGTATGAGATGCAGTGAATAACTGGAGAGTGCAGCCAGGCTGGCCGGTCATTTCTTGTGCAGTCCCAGTATGAGATGCAGTGAAGGACTGTATATTGCAGCCAGGGCTGGCCGGTCATTCCTTGTGCAGTCCCAGAACGAGATGCAATGAAGGACTGGAGAGTGCAGCCAGGTCTGGCCAGTCATTCCTTGTGCAGTCCCAGTATGAGATGCAGTGAAGGACTGGAGATGGCAGCCAGGGCTGGCTGGTCATTCCTTGTGCAGTCCCAGTATGAGATGCAGTGAAGGACTGGAGAGTGCATCCAGGGCCGGCCGGTCATTTCCCGTGTAGTCCTAGTATGAGATGCAGTGAAGGACTGGAGATTGCAGCCAGGGCCGGCTGGCAATTCCTTGTGCAGTCCCAGTAAGAGATGCAGTGAAGACCTGGAGATGGCAGCCAGGGCTGGCCGGTTATTTCCTGTGCAGTCCCAGTATGAGATCGTATGAAGGACTGGAGAGTGCATCCAGGGCCGGCCAGTCATTTCCCGTGTAGTCCTAGTATGAGATGCAGTGAAGGACTGGAGATTGCAGCCAGGGCCGGCTGGTCATTCCTTGTGCAGTCCCAGTGTGAGATGCATTGAAGTACTGGAGTGTGTAGCCAGGGCTGGCCGGTTATTCCTTGTGCAGTCCCAGTATGAGATGCAGTGAAGGACTGGAAACTGCAGCCGGGGCTGGCCGGTCATTTACAGTGCAGTCCCAGTACGAGAAACAGTGAAGGACTGGAGAGTGCAGCCAGGGCTGGCGAGTCATTTTACATGCAGTCCCAGTATGAGATGCAATGACGGACTGAAAAGTGAAGCCAGGGCTAGCTGGTAATTTCTTGTGCAGTCCCAGTATGAGATGCAGCGTAGGACCGGAGATTTCAGTCAGGGCTGGCTAGTCATTTCCTGTGCAGTCCAGTATGAGATGCAGTGAATGACTGGAGAGTGCAGCCAGGGCTGGCCGGTCATTTCTTGTGCAGTCCCAGTATGAGATGCAGTGAAGGACTGCATATTGCAGCCAAGGCTGGCCGGTCATTCCTTGTGCAGTCCCAGTATGAGATGCAGTGAAGGACTGGAGATGGCAGCCAGGGCTGGCTGGTCATTCCTTGTGCAGTCCCAGTATGAGATACAGTGAAGGACTGGAGATTGCAGCCAGGACTGGAGATTGCAGCCAGGGCTGGTCAGTCATTTCTTGTGCAGTCAGAGTATGAGATGCAGTGAAGGCAGTCAGAGTATGAAATGCAGTGAAGGACTGGAGATTGCAGCCAGGGCTGATCAGTCATTCCTTGTGCAGTCCCAGTATGGGATGCAGTGAAGGACTGGAGATGACAGCCAGGGCTGGCTGGTCATTTCTTGTGCAGTCCCAGTATGAGATGCAGTGAAGGACTGGAGAGTGCAGCCAGGGCCGGCCGGTCATTTCCCGTGCAGTCCCAGTATGAGATGCAGTGAAGGACTGGAGATTGCAGCCAGGGCCAGCTGGTAATTCCTTGTGCAGTCCCAGTAAGAGATGCAGTGAAGACCTGGAGATGACAGCCAGGGCTGGCTGGTAATTCCTTGTGCAGTCCCAGTATGAGTTGCAGTGAAGGACTGGAGACTGCAGCCGGTGCTGGCTGGTCATTTCGAGTGCAATCCCAGTGTGAGATGCAGTGAAGGACTGGAGATGGCAGCCAGGACTGGCCAGTCATTCCTTGTGCAGTCCCAGTATGAGATGCAGTGCAGGATTGGAGATGCAGCCAGGGCTGGCTGGTCATTTCTTTTGCAGTCCCAGTATGAGATGCAGTGAAGGACTGGAGATAACAGCCAGGGCCAGCCAGTCATTTCCCGTGCAGTCCCAGTGCGAGATGCAGTGAAGGACTGGAGATGGCAGCCAGGGCTGGCCGATCATTTCACATGCATTCCCAGTATGAGATGCAGTGAATAACTGGAGAGTGCAGCCAGGCTGGCCGGTCATTTCTTGTGCAGTCCCAGTATGAGATGCAGTGAAGGACTGTATATTGCAGCCAGGGCTGGCCGGTCATTCCTTGTGCAGTCCCAGTACGAGATGCAATGAAGGACTGGAGAGTGCAGCCAGGTCTGGCCAGTCATTCCTTGTGCAGTCCCAGTATGAGATGCAGTGAAGGACTGGAGATGGCAGCCAGGGCTGGCTGGTCATTCCTTGTGCAGTCCCAGTATGAGATGCAGTGAAGGACTGGAGATGGCAGCCAGGGCTGGCTGGTCATTTCTTGTGCAGTCCCAGTATGAGATCCAGTGAAGGACTGGAGAGTGCATCCAGGGCCGGCCGGTCATTTCCCGTGTAGTCCTAGTATGAGATGCAGTGAAGGACTGGAGATTGCAGCCAGGGCCAGCTGGCAATTCCTTGTGCAGTCCCAGTAAGAGATGCAACGAAAGACTGGAGATTGCAGCCAGGACTAGAGATTGCAGCCAGAGCTGGCCAGTTATTTCCTGTGCAGTCCCAGTATGAGATCGTATGAAGGACGGGAGATTGCAGCCAGGGCTGGATACTAATTTCTTGTGCAGTCCCAGTATGAGATGCAGTGAAGGACTGGAGATTGCAGTCAGGACTGGCCGGTCATTTTTTGTGCAGTCCCAGTCTGAGATGCAGCGAACGACCGTAGATTGCAGTATGGGCTGGCCGGTCATTTCTTGTGCAGTCCCAGTAAGAGATGCAGGGAAGGACTGGAGATTGCTGCCAGGGCTGGCTGGTCATTCCATGTGCAGTCCCAGTATGAGATGCAACGAAAGACTGGAGATTGCAGCCAGGACTAGAGATTGCAGCCAGAGCTGGCCAGTCATTTCTTGTGCAGTCCCAGTATGAGATGCAGTGAAGGACTGGAGAGTGCAGCCAGGGCCGCCCGGTCATTTCCCGTGCAGTCCCAGTATGAGATGCAGTGAAGGACTGGAGATTGCAGCCAGGGCCAGCTGGTAATTCCTTGTGCAGTCCCAGTAAGAGATGCAGTGAAGACCTGGAGATGACAGCCAGGGCTGGCCGATCATTTCACATGCATTCCCAGTATGAGATGCAGTGAAGGACTGGAGATGGCACCAGGGCTGGCCAGTCATTCCTTGTGCAGTCCCAGTATGAGATGCAGTGCAGGATTGGAGATGCAGCCAGGGCTGGCTGGTCATTTCTTGTGCAGTCCCAGTATCAGATGCAGTGAAGGACTGGAGATAACAGCCAGGGCCGGCCGGTCATTTCCCGTGCAGTCCCAGTGTAAGATGCAGTGAAGGACTGGAGATGGCAGCCAGGGCTGGCCGATCATTTCACATGCATTCCCAGTATGAGATGCAGTGAAGGACTGGAGAGTGCAGCCAGGGCTGGCCGGTCATTTCTTGTGCAGTCCCAGTATGAGATGCAGTGAAGGACTGGATATTGCAGCCAGGGCTGGCCAGTCATTCCTTGTGCAGTCCCAGTATGAGATGCAGTGAAGGACTGGAGATGGCAGCCAGGGCTGGCCGGTCATTCCTTGTGCAGTCCCAGTATGAGATGCAGTGAAGGACTGGAGAGTGCAGCCAGGGCTGGCCGGTCATTCCTTGTGCAGTCCCAGTATGAGATGCAGTGAAGGACTGGAGAGTGCAGCCAGGGCTGGCCGGTCATTTCCGGTGCAGTCCCAGTATGAGATGCAGTGAAGGACTGGAGATGGCAGCCAGGGCTGGCCGGTCATTCCTTGTGCAGTCCCAGTATGAGATGCAGTGAAGGACTGGAGAGTGCAGCCAGGGCTGGCCGGTCATTCCATGTGCAGCCCTAGTATGAGATGCCGTGAAGGACTGGAGATGACAGCCAGGGCTGGCTGGTCATTTCTTGTGCAGTCCCAGTATGAGATGCAGTGAAGGACTGGAGAGTGCAGCCAGGGCCGGCTGGTAATTCCTTTTGCAGTCCCAGTAAGAGATGCAGTGAAGGACTGGAGATTGCAGCCAGGACTGGAGATTGCAGCCAGGGCTGGCCATTCATTTCTTGTGCAGTCCCAGTATGAGATGCAGTGAAGGACTGGAGATTGCAGCCAGGGCTGGTCAGTCATTCCTTGGGCAGTCCCAGTATGAGATGCAATGAAGGACTGGAGATTGCAGCCAGGGCTGGCCAGTCATTTCTTGTGCAGTCCCAGTATGAGATGCAGTGAAGGACTGGAGATTGCAGCCAGGGCTGGTCAGTCATTCCTTGTGCAGTCCCAGTATGAGATGCAATGAAGGACTGAAGAGTGCAGCCAGGGCTGGCCGGTCATTTCTTGTGCAGTCCCAGTATGAGATGCAGTGAAGGACTGGAGATAACAGCCAGGGCCGGCCGGTCATTTCCGGTGCAGTCCCAGTGCGAGATGCAGTGAAGGACTGGAGATGGCAGCCAGGGCTGGCCTATCATTTGACATGCATTCCCAGTATGAGATGCAGTGAAGGACTGGAGAGTGCAGCCAGGGCTGCCCGGTCATTTCTTGTGCAGTCCCAGTATGAGATGCAGTGAAGGACTGGATATTGCAGCCAGGGCTGGCCAGTCATTCCTTGTGCAGTCCCAGTATGAGATGCAGTGAAGGACTGGAGATGGCAGCCAGGGCTGGGTGGTCATTCCTTGTGCAGTCCCAGTATGAGATGCAGTGAAGGACTGGAGAGTGCAGCCAGGGCTGGCCGGTCATTCCTTGTGCAGTCCCAGTATGAGATGCAGTGAAGGACTGGAGAGTGCAGCCAGGGCTGGCCGGTCATTTCCGGTGCAGTCCCAGTATGAGATGCAGTGAAGGACTTGAGATGGCAGCCAGGGCTGGCCGGTCATTCCTTGTGCAGTCCCAGTATGAGATGCAGTGAAGGACTGGAGAGTGCAGCCAAGGCTGGCCGGTCATTTCCGGTGCAGTCCCAGTATGAGATGCAGTGAAGGACTGGAGATGGCAGCCAGGGCTGGCTGGTCATTTCCCGTGCAGTCCCAGTATGAGATGCAGTGAAGGACTGGAGATGGCAGCCAGGGCCGGCCGGTCATTCCTTGTGCAGTCCCAGTATGAGATGCAGTGAAGGACTGGAGAGTGCAGCCAGGGCTGGCCGGTCATTTCCGGTGCAGTCCCAGTATGAGATGCAGTGAAGTACTGGAGATGGCAGCCAGGGCTGGCCGGTCATTTCCCATGCAGTCCCAGTATGAGATGCAGTGAAGAACTGGAGAGTGCAGCCAGGGCTGGCTGGTCATTTCCTGTGCAGTCCCAGTATGAGATGTAGTGAAGAACTGGAGAGTGAAGCCATGGCTGGCCGGTCATTTCCCGTGCAGTCCCATTATGAGATACAGTGAAGGACTGGATATTGCAGCCAGGGCTGGCCGGTCATTCCTTGTGCAGTCCCAGTATGAGATGCAGTGAAGGACTGGAGATGGCAGCCAGGGCTGGCTGGTCATTCCTTGTGCCGTCCCAGTATGAGATGCAGTGAAGGACTGGAGATGGCAGCCAGGGCTAGCTGGTCATTTCTTGTGCATTCCCAGTATGAGATGCAGTGAAGGACTGGAGATGGCAGCCAGGGCCGGCCGGTCATTCCTTGTGCAGTCCCAGTATGAGATGCAGTGAAGGACTGGAGAGTGCAGCCAGGGCTGGCCGGTCATTTCCGGTGCAGTCCCAGTATGAGATGCAGTGAAGTACTGGAGATGGCAGCCAGGGCTGGCCGGTCATTTCCCATGCAGTCCCAGTATGAGATGCAGTGAAGGACTGGAGATGGCAGCCAGGGCTGGCCGGTCATTCCTTGTGCAGTCCCAGTATGAGATGCAGTGAAGGACTGGAGAGTGCAGCCAGGGCTGGCCGGTCATTCCATGTGCAGCCCTAGTATGAGATGCCGTGAAGGACTGGAGATGACAGCCAGGGCTGGCTGGTCATTTCTTGTGCAGTCCCAGTATGAGATGCAGTGAAGGACTGGAGAGTGCAGCCAGGGCCGGCTGGTAATTCCTTTTGCAGTCCCAGTAAGAGATGCAGTGAAGGACTGGAGATTGCAGCCAGGACTGGAGATTGCAGCCAGGGCTGGCCATTCATTTCTTGTGCAGTCCCAGTATGAGATGCAGTGAAGGACTGGAGATTGCAGCCAGGGCTGGTCAGTCATTCCTTGGGCAGTCCCAGTATGAGATGCAATGAAGGACTGGAGATTGCAGCCAGGGCTGGCCAGTCATTTCTTGTGCAGTCCCAGTATGAGATGCAGTGAAGGACTGGAGATTGCAGCCAGGGCTGGTCAGTCATTCCTTGTGCAGTCCCAGTATGAGATGCAATGAAGGACTGAAGAGTGCAGCCAGGGCTGGCCGGTCATTTCTTGTGCAGTCCCAGTATGAGATGCAGTGAAGGACTGGAGATAACAGCCAGGGCCGGCCGGTCATTTCCGGTGCAGTCCCAGTGCGAGATGCAGTGAAGGACTGGAGATGGCAGCCAGGGCTGGCCTATCATTTCACATGCATTCCCAGTATGAGATGCAGTGAAGGACTGGAGAGTGCAGCCAGGGCTGCCCGGTCATTTCTTGTGCAGTCCCAGTATGAGATGCAGTGAAGGACTGGATATTGCAGCCAGGGCTGGCCAGTCATTCCTTGTGCAGTCCCAGTATGAGATGCAGTGAAGGACTGGAGATGGCAGCCAGGGCTGGGTGGTCATTCCTTGTGCAGTCCCAGTATGAGATGCAGTGAAGGACTGGAGAGTGCAGCCAGGGCTGGCCGGTCATTCCTTGTGCAGTCCCAGTATGAGATGCAGTGAAGGACTGGAGAGTGCAGCCAGGGCTGGCCGGTCATTTCCGGTGCAGTCCCAGTATGAGATGCAGTGAAGGACTTGAGATGGCAGCCAGGGCTGGCCGGTCATTCCTTGTGCAGTCCCAGTATGAGATGCAGTGAAGGACTGGAGAGTGCAGCCAAGGCTGGCCGGTCATTTCCGGTGCAGTCCCAGTATGAGATGCAGTGAAGGACTGGAGATGGCAGCCAGGGCTGGCTGGTCATTTCCCGTGCAGTCCCAGTATGAGATGCAGTGAAGGACTGGAGATGGCAGCCAGGGCCGGCCGGTCATTCCTTGTGCAGTCCCAGTATGAGATGCAGTGAAGGACTGGAGAGTGCAGCCAGGGCTGGCCGGTCATTTCCGGTGCAGTCCCAGTATGAGATGCAGTGAAGTACTGGAGATGGCAGCCAGGGCTGGCCGGTCATTTCCCATGCAGTCCCAGTATGAGATGCAGTGAAGAACTGGAGAGTGCAGCCAGGGCTGGCTGGTCATTTCCTGTGCAGTCCCAGTATGAGATGTAGTGAAGAACTGGAGAGTGAAGCCATGGCTGGCCGGTCATTTCCCGTGCAGTCCCATTATGAGATACAGTGAAGGACTGGATATTGCAGCCAGGGCTGGCCGGTCATTCCTTGTGCAGTCCCAGTATGAGATGCAGTGAAGGACTGGAGATGGCAGCCAGGGCTGGCTGGTCATTCCTTGTGCCGTCCCAGTATGAGATGCAGTGAAGGACTGGAGATGGCAGCCAGGGCTAGCTGGTCATTTCTTGTGCATTCCCAGTATGAGATGCAGTGAAGGACTGGAGAGTGCAGCCAGGGCCGGCCGGTCATTTCCCGTGCAGTCCCAGTATGAGATGCAGTGAAGGACTGGAGATTGCAGCCAGGGCTGGCCAGTCATTCCTTGTGCAGTCCCATTAAGAGATGCAGTGAAGACCTGGAGATGACAGCCAGGGCTGGCTGGTAATTGCTTGTGCATTCCTGTAGGAGATGCAGTGAAGGACTGGAGAGTACAGCCAGGGCTGGCCGGTCATTTCGGGTGCAGTCCCAGTATGAGATGCAGTGAAGGACTGGAGATGGCACCCAGGGCTGGCCGGTCATTCCTTGTGCAGTCCCAGTGTGAGATGCAGTGAAGGACTGGAGAGTGCAGCCAGGGCTAGCTGTTCATTCCTTGTGCAGTCCCAGTATGAGATGCAGTGAAGGACTGGAGATGGCAGCCAGGACTGGCTAGTCATTTCCCATGCAGTCCCAGTATGAGATGCAGCGAAGGACTGGAGATTGCAGCCAGGGCTGGCCGGTCATTTCTTGTGCAGTCCCAGTATGAGATGCAGTGAAGGACTGGAGATGGCAGCCAGGGATGGCCGGTCATTTCACATGCATTCCCAGTATGAGATGCAGTGAAGGACTGGAGAGTGCAGCCAGGGCCGGCTGGTCATTTCCTGTGCAGTCCCAGTATGAGATGCATTGAAGGACTTTAGATGGCAGCCAGGGCTGGCTGGTCATTTCTTGTGCAGTCCCAGTATGAGATGCAATGAAGGACTGGAGATTGCAGCCAGGACTGGAGATTGCAGCCAGGGCTGGCCAGTCATTTCTTGTGCAGTCCCAGTATGAGATGCAGTGAAGGACTGGAGATTGCAGCCAGGGCTGGCCAGTCCTTCCTTCTGCAGTCCCAATATGAGATGCAGTGAAGGACTGGAGACTGCAGCCAGGGCTGGCCGGTCATTTCTTGTGCAGTTCCAGTAGGAGATACAGTGAAGGACTGGAGATTGAAGCCAGGGCTGGCTGTTCATTCCTTGTGCATTCCTGTAGGAGATGCAGTGAAGGATTGGAGAGTACAGCCAGGGCTGGCCGGTCATTTCCGGTGCAGTCCCAGTATGAGATGCAGTGAAGGACTGGAGAGTGCAGCCAGGGCTGGCCGGTCATTCCTTGTGCAGTCCCAGTATGAGATGCAGTGAAGGACTGGAGACTGGTGTCAGGGCTGGCCGGTCATTTCTTGTGCAGTCCCAGTATGAGATGCAGTGAAGGACTGGAGATTGAAGCCAGGGCTGGCTGTTCATTCCTTGTGCATTCCTGTAGGAGATGCAGTGAAGGACTGGAGAGTACAGCCAGGGCTGGCCGGTCATTTCCGGTGCAGTCCCAGTATGAGATGCAGTGAAGGACTGGAGATTGCAGCCAGGGCTGGCCGGTCATTCCTTGTGCAGTCCCAGTGTGAGATGCAGTGAAGGACTGGAGAGTGCAGCCAGGGCTGGCTGTTCATTCCTTGTGCAGTCCCAGTATGAGATGCAGTTAAGGACTGGAGGTGGCAGCCAGGACTGGCTAGTCATTTCCCGTGCAGTCCCAGTATGAGATGCAGCGAAGGACTGGAGATTGCAGCCAGGGCTGGCCGGTCATTTCTTGTGCAGTCCCAGTATGAGATGCAGTGAAGGACTGGAGATGGCAGCCAGGGATGGCCGGTCATTTCACATGCATTCCCAGTATGAGATGCAGTGAAGGACTGGAGAGTGCAGCCAGGGCCGGCTGGTCATTTCCTGTGCAGTCCCAGTATGAGATGCAGTGAAGGACTTTAGATGGCAGCCAGGGCTGGCTGTTCATTTCTTGTGCAGTCCCAGTATGAGATGCAATGACGGACTGGAGATTGCAGCCAGGACTGGAGATTGCAGCCAGGGCTGGCCAGTCATTTCTTGTGCAGTCCCAGTATGAGATGCAATGAAGGACTGTGGATTGCAGCCAGGGCTGGCTGGTAATTCCTTGTGCTGTCCCAGTATGAGATACAGTTCAGGACTGGAGAGTGCAGCCAGGGCTGGCCGGTCATTCCTTGTGCAGTCCCAGTATGAGATGCAGTTAAGGACTGGAGAGTGCAGCCAGGGCTGGCCGGTCATTCCTTGTGCAGTCCCAGTATGAGATGCAGTGAAGGACTGGAGAGTGTAGCCAGGACTGGCCTGCCATTTCTTGAGATGCAGTGAAGGACTGGAGAGTACAGCCAGGGCTGGGCGGTAATTTCCGGTGCAGTCCCAGTATGCGATGCAGTAAAGGACTGGAGATGGCAGCCAGGGCTGGCCAGTCATTTCCGGTGCAGTCCCAGTATGAGATGCAGTAAAGGACTGGAGATGGCAGCCAGGGCTGGCCGGTCATTCCTTGTGCAGTCCCAGTATGAGATGTAGTGAAGGACTGGAGATGGCAGCCAGGACTGGCTAGTCATTTCCTGTGCAGTCCCAGTATGAGATGTAGCGAAGGACTGGAGATTGCAGCCAGGGCTGGCCATTCATTTCTTGTGCAGTCCCAATATGAGATGCAGTGAAGGACTGGAGAGTGCCCTCAGGGCTGGCCGGTCATTTCTTGTGCAGTCCCAGTATGAGATGCAGTGAAGGACTGGAGAGAACAGCCAAGGCCGGCTGGTCATTTCCCGTGCTGTCCTAGTATGGGATGCAGTGAAGGACTGGAGATTGCAGCCAGGGCTGGCCGGTCATTTCTTGTGCAGTCCCAGTATGAGATGCAGTGAAGGACTGGAGATGGCAGCCAGGGATGGCCGGTCATTTCACATGCATTCCCAGTAGGAGATACAGTGAAGGACTGGAGATTGAAGCCAGGGCTGGCTGTTCATTCCTTGTGCATTCCTGTAGGAGATGCAGTGATGGATTGGAGAGTACAGCCAGGGCTGGCCGGTCATTTCCGGTGCAGTCCCAGTATGAGATGCAGTGAAGGACTGGAGAGTGCAGCCAGGGCAGGCCGGTCATTCCTTGTGCAGTCCCAGTATGAGATGCAGTGAAGGACTGGAGACTGCAGTCAGGGCTGGCCGGTCATTTCTTGTGCAGTCCCAGTATGAGATGCAGTGAAGGACTGGAGATTGAAGCCAGGGCTGGCTGTTCATTCCTTGTGCATTCCTGTAGGAGATGCAGTGAAGGACTGGAGAGTACAGCCAGGGCTGGCCGGTCATTTCCGGTGCAGTCCCAGTATGAGATGCAGTGAAGGACTGGAGATTGCAGCCAGGGCTGGCCGGTCATTCCTTGTGCAGTCCCAGTGTGAGATGCAGTGAAGGACTGGAGAGTGCAGCCAGGGCTGGCTGTTCATTCCTTGTGCAGTCCCAGTATGAGATGCAGTTAAGGACTGGAGATGGCAGCCAGGACTGGCTAGTCATTTCCCGTGCAGTCCCAGTATGAGATGCAGCGAAGGACTGGAGATTGCAGCCAGGGCTGGCCGGTCATTTCTTGTGCAGTCCCAGTATGAGATGCAGTGAAGGACTGCAGATGGCAGCCAGGGATGGCCGGTCATTTCACATGCATTCCCAGTATGAGATGCAGTGAAGGACTGGAGAGTGCAGCCACGGCCGGCTGGTCATTTCCTGTGCAGTCCCAGTATGAGATGCAGTGAAGGACTTTAGATGGCAGCCAGGGCTGGCTGTTCATTTCTTGTGCAGTCCCAGTATGAGATGCAATGACGGACTGGAGATTGCAGCCAGGACTGGAGATTGCAGCCAGGGCTGGCCAGTCATTTCTTGTGCAGTCCCAGTATGAGATGCAATGAAGGACTGTGGATTGCAGCCAGGGCTGGCTGGTAATTCCTTGTGCTGTCCCAGTATGAGATACAGTTCAGGACTGGAGAGTGCAGCCAGGGCTGGCCGGTCATTCCTTGTGCAGTCCCAGTATGAGATGCAGTTAAGGACTGGAGAGTGCAGCCAGGGCTGGCCGGTCATTCCTTGTGCAGTCCCAGTATGAGATGCAGTGAAGGACTGGAGAGTGTAGCCAGGACTGGCCTGCCATTTCTTGTGCAGTTCCAGTATGAGATGCAGTGAAGGACTGGAGAGTACAGCCAGGGCTGGCCGGTAATTTCCGGTGCAGTCCCAGTATGCGATGCAGTGAAGGACTGGAGATGGCAGCCAGGGCTGGCCGGTCATTTCCGGTGCAGTCCCAGTATGAGATGCAGTGAAGGACTGGAGATGGCAGCCAGGGCTGGCCGGTCATTCCTTGTGCAGTCCCAGTATGAGATGTAGTGAAGGACTGGAGATGGCAGCCAGGACTGGCTAGTCATTTCCGGTGCAGTCCCAGTATGAGATGCAGTGAAGGACTGGAGATGGCAGCCAGGGCTGGCCATTCATTTCTTGTGCAGTCCCAGTATGAGATGCAGTGAAGGACTAGAGAGTGCCCTCAGGGCTGGCCGGTCATTTCTTGTGCAGTCCCAGTATGAGATGCAGTGAAGGACTGGAGATAACAGCCAAGGCCGGCTGGTCATTTCCCGTGCTGTCCTAGTATGGGATGCAGTGAAGGACTGGAGATTGCAGCCAGGGCCGGCTGGTCATTTCCCGTGCAGTCCCAGTATGAGATGCAGCGAAGGACTGGAGATTGCAGCCAGGGCTGGCCGGTCATTTCTTGTGCAGTCCCAGTATGAGATGCAGTGAAGGACTGGAGATGGCAGCCATGGATGGCCGGTCATTTCACATGCATTCCCAGTATGAGATGCAGTGAAGGACCGGAGAGTGCAGCCAGGGCCGGCTGGTCATTTCCTGTGCAGTCCCAGTATGAGATGCAGTGAAGGACTGGAGATTGCAGCCAGGACTGGAGATTGCAGCCAGGGCTGGCCAGTCATTTCTTGTGCAGTCCCAGTATGAGATGCAATGAAGGACTGGAGATTGCAGCCAGGGCTGGCCAGTCATTTCTTGTGCAGTCCCAGTATGAGATGCAATGAAGGACTGGGGATTGCAGCCAGGGCTGGCTGGTAATTCCTTGTGCTGTCCCAGTATGAGATACAGTTCAGGACTGGAGAGTGCAGCCAGGGCTGGCCAGTCATTCCTTGTGCAGTCCCAGTATGAGATGCAGTGAAGGACTGGAGACTGCAGCCAGGGCTGGCCGGTCATTCCTTGTGCAGTCCCAGTATGAGATGCAGTGAAGGACTGGAGATGGCAGCCAGGGCTGGCCGGTCATTTCTTGTGCAGTTCCAGTATGAGATGCAGTGAAGGACTGGAGAGTGCAGCCAGGGCTGGCCGGTCATTTCTTGTGCAGTTCCAGTATGAGATGCAGTGAAGGACTGGAGAGAGCAGCCAGGGCTGGCCGGTCATTCCTTGTGCAGTCCCAGTATCAGATGCAGTGAAGGACTGGAGATTGCAGCCAGGGCTGGCCGGTCATTTCTTGTGCAGTCCCAGTATGAGATGCAGTGAAGGACTGCAGATGGCAGCCAGGGATGGCCGGTCATTTCACATGCATTCCCAGTATGAGATGCAGTGAAGGACTGGAGAGTGCAGCCAGGGCCGGCTGGTCATTTCCTGTGCAGTCCCAGTATGAGATGCAGTGAAGGACTTTAGATGGCAGCCAGGGCTGGCTGTTCATTTCTTGTGCAGTCCCAGTATGAGATGCAATGACGGACTGGAGATTGCAGCCAGGACTGGAGATTGCAGCCAGGGCTGGCCAGTCATTTCTTGTGCAGTCCCAGTATGAGATGCAATGAAGGACTGTGGATTGCAGCCAGGGCTGGCTGGTAATTCCTTGTGCTGTCCCAGTATGAGATACAGTTCAGGACTGGAGAGTGCAGCCAGGGCTGGCCGGTCATTCCTTGTGCAGTCCCAGTATGAGATGCAGTTAAGGACTGGAGAGTGCAGCCAGGGCTGGCCGGTCATTCCTTGTGCAGTCCCAGTATGAGATGCAGTGAAGGACTGGAGAGTGTAGCCAGGACTGGCCTGCCATTTCTTGTGCAGTTCCAGTATGAGATGCAGTGAAGGACTGGAGAGTACAGCCAGGGCTGGCCGGTAATTTCCGGTGCAGTCCCAGTATGCGATGCAGTGAAGGACTGGAGATGGCAGCCAGGGCTGGCCGGTCATTTCCGGTGCAGTCCCAGTATGAGATGCAGTGAAGGACTGGAGATGGCAGCCAGGGCTGGCCGGTCATTCCTTGTGCAGTCCCAGTATGAGATGTAGTGAAGGACTGGAGATGGCAGCCAGGACTGGCTAGTCATTTCCGGTGCAGTCCCAGTATGAGATGCAGTGAAGGACTGGAGATGGCAGCCAGGGCTGGCCATTCATTTCTTGTGCAGTCCCAGTATGAGATGCAGTGAAGGACTAGAGAGTGCCCTCAGGGCTGGCCGGTCATTTCTTGTGCAGTCCCAGTATGAGATGCAGTGAAGGACTGGAGATAACAGCCAAGGCCGGCTGGTCATTTCCCGTGCTGTCCTAGTATGGGATGCAGTGAAGGACTGGAGATTGCAGCCAGGGCCGGCTGGTCATTTCCCGTGCAGTCCCAGTATGAGATGGAGCGAAGGACTGGAGATTGCAGCCAGGGCTGGCCGGTCATTTCTTGTGCAGTCCCAGTATGAGATGCAGTGAAGGACTGGAGATGGCAGCCATGGATGGCCGGTCATTTCACATGCATTCCCAGTATGAGATGCAGTGAAGGACCGGAGAGTGCAGCCAGGGCCGGCTGGTCATTTCCTGTGCAGTCCCAGTATGAGATGCAGTGAAGGACTGGAGATTGCAGCCAGGACTGGAGATTGCAGCCAGGGCTGGCCAGTCATTTCTTGTGCAGTCCCAGTATGAGATGCAATGAAGGACTGGAGATTGCAGCCAGGACTGGAGATTGCAGCCAGGGCTGGCCAGTCATTTCTTGTGCAGTCCCAGTATGAGATGCAATGAAGGACTGGGGATTGCAGCCAGGGCTGGCCGGTCATTCCTTGTGCAGTCCCAGTATGAGATGCAGTGAAGGACTGGAGATGGCAGCCAGGGCTGGCCGGTCATTTCTTGTGCTGTCCCAGTATGAGATACAGTTCAGGACTGGAGAGTGCAGCCAGGGCTGGCCAGTCATTCCTTGTGCAGTCCCAGTATGAGATGCAGTGAAGGACTGGAGACTGCAGCCAGGGCTGGCCGGTCATTCCTTGTGCAGTCCCAGTATGAGATGCAGTGAAGGACTGGAGATGGCAGCCAGGGCTGGCCGGTCATTTCTTGTGCAGTTCCAGTATGAGATGCAGTGAAGGACTGGAGAGTGCAGCCAGGGCTGGCCGGTCATTTCTTGTGCAGTTCCAGTATGAGATGCAGTGAAGGACTGGAGAGAGCAGCCAGGGCTGGCCGGTCATTCCTTGTGCAGTCCCAGTATCAGATGCAGTGAAGGACTGGAGACTGCAGCCAGGGCTGGCCGGTCATTTCTTGTGCAGTTCCAGTATGAGATGCAG
This sequence comes from Ambystoma mexicanum, assembly GCF_040938575.1. Taxonomy (NCBI): domain Eukaryota; kingdom Metazoa; phylum Chordata; class Amphibia; order Caudata; family Ambystomatidae; genus Ambystoma; species Ambystoma mexicanum. Next base: position 22,286,959 of record NC_090929.1, on the reverse strand, counting down.
TGAAGGACTGGAGATGGCAGCCAGGGCTGGCCGGTCATTTCCTGTGCAGTCCCAGTACGAGATGCAGTGAAGGACTGGAGAGTGCAGCCAGGGCTGGCCGGTCATTCCTTCTGCAGTCCCAGCATGGGATGTAGTGAAGGACTGGAGATTGCAGCCCGGGCTGGCTGGTCATTCCTTGTGCAGTCCCAGTATGAGATGCAATGAAGGACTGGAGATTGCAGCCAGGACTGGAGTTTGCAGCCAGGGCTGGCCGGTCATTTCCGGTGCAGTCCCAGTATGAGATGCAGTGAAGGACTGGAGAGTGCAGCCAGGGCTGGCCGGTCATTCCTTGTGCAGTCCCAGTATGAGATGCAGTGAAGGACTGGAGACTGCAGCCACGGCTTGCCGGTCATTTCTTGTGCAGTCCCAGTATGAGATGCAGTGAAGGACTGGAGATTGAAGCCAGGGCTGGCTGTTCATTCCTTGTGCATTCCTGTAGGAGATGCAGTGAAGGACTGGAGAGTACAGCCAGGGCTGGCCGGTCATTTCGGGTGCAGTCCCAGTATGAGATGCAGTGAAGGACTGGAGATGGCAGCCAGGGCTGGCCGGTCATTCCTTGTGCAGTCCCAGTGTGAGATGCAGTGAAGGACTGGAGAGTGCAGCCAGGGCTGGCTGTTCATTCCTTGTGCAGTCCCAGTATGAGATGCAGTGAAGGACTGGAGATGGCAGCCAGGGATGGCTGGTCATTTCACATGCATTCCCAGTATGAGATGCAGTGAAGGACTGGAGAGTGCAGCCAGGGCCGGCTGGTCATTTCCTGTGCAGTCCCAGTATGAGATGCAGTGAAGGACTTTAGATGGCAGCCAGGGCTGGCTGGTCATTTCTTGTGCAGTCCCAGTATGAGATGATCTCATACTGGAACTGCACAAGAAATGACCGGCCAGCCCTGGCTGCACTCTCCAGTCCTTCACTGCATCTCATACTGGAACTGCACAAGAAATGACCGGCCAGCCCTGGCTGCCATCTCCAGTCCTTCACTGCATCTCATACTGGGACTGCACAAGGAATGACCGGCCAGCCCTGGCTACACTCTCCAGTCCTTCACTGCATCTCATACTGGGACTGCACAAGGAATGACTGGCCAGCCCTGGCTGCACTCTCCAGTCCCAAACTGTATCTCATACTGGGACAGCACAAGGAATTACCAGCCAGCCCTGGCTGCAATCCCCAGTCCTTCATTGCATCTCATACTGGGACTGCACAAGAAATGACTGGCCAGCCCTGGCTGCAATCTCCAGTCCTGGCTGCAATCTCGTCCTTCATTGCATCTCATACTGGGACTGCACAAGAAATGACTGGCCAGCCCTGGCTGCAATCTCCAGTCCTGGCTGCAATCTCCAGCCAGCCCTGGCTGCCATCTAAAGTCCTTCACTGCATCTCATACTGGGACTGCACAGGAAATGACCAGCCGGCCCTGGCTGCACTCTCCAGTCCTTCACTGCATCTCATACTGGGAATGCATGTGAAATGACCGGCCATCCCTGGCTGCCATCTCCAGTCCTTCACTGCATCTCACACTGGGACTGTACAAGATGTGACCAGGCAGCCCTAGCTGCCATCTCCAGTCCTTCACTGCATCCCATACTAGGACAGCACGGGAAATGACCAGCCGGCCTTGGCTGTTATCTCCAGTCCTTCACTGCATCTCATACTGGGACTGCACAAGAAATGAATGGCCAGCCCTGGCTGCAATATCCAGTCCTTCGCTACATCTCATACTGGGACTGCACGGGAAATGATTAGCCAGTCCTGGCTGCCATCTCCAGTCCTTCACTGCATCTCATACTGGGACTGCACAAGGAATGAACAGCCAGCCCTGGCTGCACTCTCCAGTCCTTCACTACATCTCATACTGGGACTGCACAAGGAATGACCGGCCAGCCCTGGCTGCCATCTCCAGTCCTTCACTGCATCTCATACTGGGACTGCACCGGAAATTACCGGCCAGCCCTGGCTGCCATCTCCAGTCCTTCACTGCATCGCATACTGGAACTGCACAAGAAATGACAGGCCAGTCCTGGCTACACTCTCCAGTCCTTCACTGCATCTCATACTGGGACTGCACAAGGAATGACCGGCCATCCCTGGCTGCACTCTCCAGTCCTTAACTGCATCTCATACTGGGACTGCACAAGGAATGACCGGCCAGCCCTGGCTGCACTCTCCAGTCCTGAACTGTATCTCATAGTGGGACAGCACAAGGAATTTCCAGCCAGCCCTGGCTGCAATCCACAGTCCTTCATTGCATCTCATACTGGGACTGCACAAGAAATGACTGGCCAGCCCTGGCTGCAATCTCCAGTCCTGGCTGCAATCTCCAGTCCTTCATTGCATCTCATACTGGGACTGCACAAGAAATGAACAGCCAGCCCTGGCTGCCATCTAAAGTCCTTCACTGCATCCCATACTGGGACTGCACAGGAAATGACCAGCCGGCCCTGGCTGCACTCTCCAGTCCTTCACTGCATCTCATACTGGGAATGCATGTGAAATGACCGGCCATCCCTGGCTGCCATCTCCAGTCCTTCACTGCATCTCATACTGGGACTGCACAAGAAATGACCAGCCAGCCCTGGCTGCAATCTCCAGTCCTTCGCTGCATCTCATACTGGGACTGCACGGGAAATGACTAGCCAGTCCTGGCTGCCATCTCCAGTCCTTCACTGCATCTCATACTGGGACTGCACAAGGAATGAACAGCCAGCCCTGGCTGCACTCTCCATTCCTTCACTGCATCTCACACTGGGACTGCACAAGGAATGACCGGCCAGCCCTGGCTGCAATCTCCAGTCCTTCACTGCATCTCATACTGGGACTGCACCGGAAATGACCGGCCAGCCCTGGCTGTACTCTCCAGTCCTTCACTGCATCTCATACTGGGACTGCACAAGGAATGACCGGCCAGCCCTGGCTGCACTCTCCAGTCCTTCACTGCATCTCATACTGGGACTGCACAGGAAATGACCGGCCAGCCCTAGCTGTACTCTCCAATCCTTCACTGCATCTCCTACAGGAATGCACAAGGAATGAACAGCCAGCCCTGGCTTCAATCTCCAGTCCTTCACTGTATCTCCTACTGGAACTGCACAAGAAATGACCGGCCAGCCCTGGCTGCAGTCTCCAGTCCTTCACTGCATCTCATACTGGGACTGCACAAGGAATGACCGGCCAGCCCTGGCTGCACTCTCCAGTCCTTCACTGCATCTCATACTGGGACTGCACAGGAAATGACCGGCCAGCCCTAGCTGTACTCTCCAATCCTTCACTGCATCTCCTACAGGAATGCACAAGGAATGAACAGCCAGCCCTGGCTTCAATCTCCAGTCCTTCACTGTATCTCCTACTGGAACTGCACAAGAAATGACCGGCCAGCCCTGGCTGCAGTCTCCAGTCCTTCACTGCATCTCATACTGGGACTGCAGAAGGAAGGACTGGCCAGCCCTGGCTGCAATCTCCAGTCCTTCACTGCATCTCATACTGGGACTGCACAAGAAATGAATGACCAGCCCTGGCTGCAAACTCCAGTCCTGGCTGCAATCTCCAGTCCTTCATTGCATCTCATACTGGGACTGCACAAGGAATGACCAGCCAGCCCGGGCTGCAATCTCCAGCCCTTCACTACATCCCATGCTGGGACTGCAGAAGGAATGACCGGCCAGCCCTGGCTGCACTCTCCAGTCCTTCACTGCATCTCGTACTGGGACTGCACAGGAAATGACCGGCCAGCCCTGGCTGCCATCTCCAGTCCTTCACTGCATCTCATACTGGGACTGCACCGGAAATTACCGGCCAGCCCTGGCTGTACTCTCCAGTCCTTCACTGCATCTCATACTGGAACTGCACAAGAAATGACCAGCCAGCCCTGGCTGCACTCTCCAGTCCTTCACTGCATCTCATACTGGGACTGCACAAGGAATGACAGGCCAGCCCTGGCTACACTCTCCAGTCCTTCACTGCATCTCATACTGGGACTGCACAAGGAATGACCGGCCAGCCCTGGCTGCACTCTCCATTTTTAACTGCATCTCATACTGGGACTGCACAAGGAATGACCGGCCAGCCCTGGCTGCACTCTCCAGTCCTGAACTGTATCTCATACTGGGACAGCACAAGGAATTACCAGCCAGCCCTGGCTGCAATCCCCAGTCCTTCATTGCATCTCATACTGGGACTGCACAAGAAATGACTGGCCAGCCCTGGCTGCAATCTCCAGTCCTGGCTGCAATCTCCAGTCCTTCATTGTGCACAAGAAATGACCGGCCAGCCCTGGCTGCACTCTCCAGTCCTTCATTGCATCTCATACTGGGACTGCACAAGGAATGACTGACCAGCCCTGGCTGCAATCTCCAGTCCTTCACTGCATCTCATACTGGGACTGCACAAGAAATGATTGGCCAGCCCTGGCTGCAATTTCCAGTCCTGGCTGCAATCTCCAGTCCTTCATTGCATCTCATACTGGGACTGCCCAAGGAATGACCGGCCAGCCCTGGCTGCACTCTCCAGTCCTTCATTGCATCTCATACTGGGACTGCACAAGAAATGAATGACCAGCCCTGGCTGCAAACTCCAGTCCTGGCTGCAATCTCCAGTCCTTCATTGCATCTCATACTGGGACTGCACAAGGAATGACCAGCCAGCCCGGGCTGCAATCTCCAGCCCTTCACTACATCCCATGCTGGGACTGCAGAAGGAATGACCGGCCAGCCCTGGCTGCACTCTCCAGTCCTTCACTGCATCTCGTACTGGGACTGCACAGGAAATGACCGGCCAGCCCTGGCTGCCATCTCCAGTCCTTCACTGCATCTCATACTGGGACTGCACCGGAAATTACCGGCCAGCCCTGGCTGTACTCTCCAGTCCTTCACTGCATCTCATACTGGAACTGCACAAGAAATGACCGGCCAGCCCTGGCTGCACTCTCCAGTCCTTCACTGCATCTCATACTGGGACTGCACAAGGAATGACAGGCCAGCCCTGGCTACACTCTCCAGTCCTTCACTGCATCTCACACTGGGACTGCACAAGGAATGACCGGCCAGCCCTGGCTGCACTCTCCATTCCTTAACTGCATCTCATACTGGGACTGCACAAGGAATGACCGGCCAGCCCTGGCTGCACTCTCCAGTCCTGAACTGTATCTCATACTGGGACAGCACAAGGAATTACCAGCCAGCCCTGGCTGCAATCCCCAGTCCTTCATTGCATCTCATACTGGGACTGCACAAGAAATGACTGGCCAGCCCTGGCTGCAATCTCCAGTCCTGGCTGCAATCTCCAGTCCTTCATTGTGCACAAGAAATGACCGGCCAGCCCTGGCTGCACTCTCCAGTCCTTCATTGCATCTCATACTGGGACTGCACAAGGAATGACTGACCATCCCTGGCTGCAATCTCCAGTCCTTCACTGCATCTCATACTGGGACTGCACAAGAAATGATTGGCCAGCCCTGGCTGCAATTTCCAGTCCTGGCTGCAATCTCCAGTCCTTCATTGCATCTCATACTGGGACTGCCCAAGGAATGACCGGCCAGCCCTGGCTGCACTCTCCAGTCCTTCATTGCATCTCATACTGGGACTGCACAAGGAATGACTGACCAGCCCTGGCTGCAATCTCCAGTCCTTCACTGCATCTCATACTGGGACTGCACAAGAAATGATTGGCCAGCCCTGGATGCAATTTCCAGTCCTGGCTGCAATCTCCAGTCCTTCACTGCATCTCATACTGGGACTGCACAAGAAATGACCGGCCAGCCCTGGCTGCACTCTCCAGTCCTTCATTGCATCTCATACTGGGACTGCACAAGGAATGACTGACCAGCCCTGGCTGCAATCTCCAGTCCTTCACTGCATCTCATACTGGGACTGCACAAGAAATGATTGGCCAGCCCTGGCTGCAATTTCCAGTCCTGGCTGCAATCTCCAGTCCTTCATTGCATCTCATACTGGGACTGCCCAAGGAATGACCAGCCAGCCCTGGCTGCAATCTCCAGTCCTTCACTGTATCTCTTACTGGGACTGCACAAGGAATTACCAGCCGGCACTGGCTGCAATCTCCAGTCCTTCACTCCATCTCATACGGGAACTGCACGGGAAATGAGCGGCTCGCCCTGGCTGCACTCGCCAGTCCTTCACTGCATCTCATACTGGGAATGCACAAGTAATGACCAGCCAGCCCTGGCTGTCATCTCCAGTCCTTCACTGCATCTCATACTAGGACTGCACAAGGAATGACCGGCCAGCCCTGGCTGCAATATCCAGTCCTTCACTGCATCTCATACTGGGACTGCACAAGGAATGACCGGCCAGACCTGGCTGCACTCTCCAGTCCTTCATTGCATCTCGTACTGGGACTGCGCAAGAAATGACCGTCCAGCCCTGGCTGCCATCTCCAGTCTTTCACTGCATCTCATACTGGAACTGCACAAGAAATGACCGGCCAGCCCTGGCTTCAGTCTCCAGTCCTGGCTGCAATCTCCAGTCCTTCACTACATCCCATGCTGGGACTGCAGAAGGAATGACCGGACTGCCCTGGCTGTAATCCCCAGTCCTTCATTGCATCTCATACTGGGACTGCACAGGAAATGACCAGCCGGCCCTGGCTGTTATCTCCAGTCCTTCACTGCATCTCATATTGGGAATGCATGTGAAATGACCGGCCAGCCCTGGCTGCCATCTCCAGTCCTTCACTGCATCCCATACTAGGACTGCACGGGAAATGACCAGCCGGCCCTGGCTGTTATCTCCAGTGCTTCACTGAATCTCATACTGGGACTGCACAAGAAATGACTGGCCAGCCCTGGCTGCACTCTCCAGTCCTTAACTGCATCTCATACTGGAACTCCACAGGAAATGACCAACCAGCCCTGGCTGCAATCTCCAGTCCTTCATTGCATCTCATACTGGGACTGCACAAGGAATGATTGACCAGCCCTGGCTGCAATCTCCAGTCCTTTACTGCATCTCATACAGGGACTGCACAAGAAATGACTGCCCAGCCCTGGCTGCAATCTCCAGTCCTTCACTGCATCTCATACTCTGACTGCACAAGGAATGAACAGCCAGCCCTGGCTGCAATCTCCAGTCCTTCGCTGCATCTCATACAGGGACTGCACAAGAAATGACCGGCCAGCCCTGGCTGCAATCTCCAGTCCTTCACTGCATCTCATACTCTGACTGCACAAGGAATGAACAGCCAGCCCTGGCTGCAATCTCCAGTCCTTAATTGCATCTCATACTGGGACTGCACAAGGAATGATTGACCAGCCCTGGCTGCAATCTCCAGTCCTTCACTGCGTCTCATACTGGGACTGCACAAGGAATGACCGGCCAGCCCTGGCTGCACTCTCCATTTTTAACTGCATCTCATACTGGGACTGCACAAGGAATGACCGGCCAGCCCTGGCTGCACTCTCCAGTCCTGAACTGTATCTCATACTGGGACAGCACAAGGAATTACCAGCCAGCCCTGGCTGCAATCCCCAGTCCTTCATTGCATCTCATACTGGGACTGCACAAGAAATGACTGGCCAGCCCTGGCTGCAATCTCCAGTCCTGGCTGCAATCTCCAGTCCTTCATTGTGCACAAGAAATGACCGGCCAGCCCTGGCTGCACTCTCCAGTCCTTCATTGCATCTCATACTGGGACTGCACAAGGAATGACTGACCAGCCCTGGCTGCAATCTCCAGTCCTTCACTGCATCTCATACTGGGACTGCACAAGAAATGATTGGCCAGCCCTGGCTGCAATTTCCAGTCCTGGCTGCAATCTCCAGTCCTTCATTGCATCTCATACTGGGACTGCCCAAGGAATGACCGGCCAGCCCTGGCTGCACTCTCCAGTCCTTCATTGCATCTCATACTGGGACTGCACAAGAAATGAATGACCAGCCCTGGCTGCAAACTCCAGTCCTGGCTGCAATCTCCAGTCCTTCATTGCATCTCATACTGGGACTGCACAAGGAATGACCAGCCAGCCCGGGCTGCAATCTCCAGCCCTTCACTACATCCCATGCTGGGACTGCAGAAGGAATGACCGGCCAGCCCTGGCTGCACTCTCCAGTCCTTCACTGCATCTCGTACTGGGAATGCACAGGAAATGACCGGCCAGCCCTGGCTGCCATCTCCAGTCCTTCACTGCATCTCATACTGGGACTGCACCGGAAATTACCGGCCAGCCCTGGCTGTACTCTCCAGTCCTTCACTGCATCTCATACTGGAACTGCACAAGAAATGACCGGCCAGCCCTGGCTGCACTCTCCAGTCCTTCACTGCATCTCATACTGGGACTGCACAAGGAATGACAGGCCAGCCCTGGCTACACTCTCCAGTCCTTCACTGCATCTCACACTGGGACTGCACAAGGAATGACCGGCCAGCCCTGGCTGCACTCTCCATTCCTTAACTGCATCTCATACTGGGACTGCACAAGGAATGACCGGCCAGCCCTGGCTGCACTCTCCAGTCCTGAACTGTATCTCATACTGGGACAGCACAAGGAATTACCAGCCAGCCCTGGCTGCAATCCCCAGTCCTTCATTGCATCTCATACTGGGACTGCACAAGAAATGACTGGCCAGCCCTGGCTGCAATCTCCAGTCCTGGCTGCAATCTCCAGTCCTTCATTGTGCACAAGAAATGACCGGCCAGCCCTGGCTGCACTCTCCAGTCCTTCATTGCATCTCATACTGGGACTGCACAAGGAATGACTGACCAGCCCTGGCTGCAATCTCCAGTCCTTCACTGCATCTCATACTGGGACTGCACAAGAAATGATTGGCCAGCCCTGGCTGCAATTTCCAGTCCTGGCTGCAATCTCCAGTCCTTCATTGCATCTCATACTGGGACTGCCCAAGGAATGACCGGCCAGCCCTGGCTGCACTCTCCAGTCCTTCATTGCATCTCATACTGGGACTGCACAAGGAATGACTGACCAGCCCTGGCTGCAATCTCCAGTCCTTCACTGCATCTCATACTGGGACTGCACAAGAAATGATTGGCCAGCCCTGGCTGCAATTTCCAGTCCTGGCTGCAATCTCCAGTCCTTCACTGCATCTCATACTGGGACTGCACAAGAAATGACCGGCCAGCCCTGGCTGCACTCTCCAGTCCTTCATTGCATCTCATACTGGGACTGCACAAGGAATGACTGACCAGCCCTGGCTGCAATCTCCAGTCCTTCACTGCATCTCATACTGGGACTGCACAAGAAATGATTGGCCAGCCCTGGCTGCAATTTCCAGTCCTGGCTGCAATCTCCAGTCCTTCATTGCATCTCATACTGGGACTGCCCAAGGAATGACCAGCCAGCCCTGGCTGCAATCTCCAGTCCTTCACTGTATCTCTTACTGGGACTGCACAAGGAATTACCAGCCGGCACTGGCTGCAATCTCCAGTCCTTCACTCCATCTCATACGGGAACTGCACGGGAAATGAGCGGCTCGCCCTGGCTGCACTCGCCAGTCCTTCACTGCATCTCATACTGGGAATGCACAAGTAATGACCAGCCAGCCCTGGCTGTCATCTCCAGTCCTTCACTGCATCTCATACTAGGACTGCACAAGGAATGACCGGCCAGCCCTGGCTGCAATATCCAGTCCTTCACTGCATCTCATACTGGGACTGCACAAGGAATGACCGGCCAGACCTGGCTGCACTCTCCAGTCCTTCATTGCATCTCGTACTGGGACTGCGCAAGAAATGACCGTCCAGCCCTGGCTGCCATCTCCAGTCTTTCACTGCATCTCATACTGGAACTGCACAAGAAATGACCGGCCAGCCCTGGCTTCAGTCTCCAGTCCTGGCTGCAATCTCCAGTCCTTCACTACATCCCATGCTGGGACTGCAGAAGGAATGACCGGACTGCCCTGGCTGTAATCCCCAGTCCTTCATTGCATCTCATACTGGGACTGCACAGGAAATGACCAGCCGGCCCTGGCTGTTATCTCCAGTCCTTCACTGCATCTCATATTGGGAATGCATGTGAAATGACCGGCCAGCCCTGGCTGCCATCTCCAGTCCTTCACTGCATCCCATACTAGGACTGCACGGGAAATGACCAGCCGGCCCTGGCTGTTATCTCCAGTGCTTCACTGAATCTCATACTGGGACTGCACAAGAAATGACTGGCCAGCCCTGGCTGCACTCTCCAGTCCTTAACTGCATCTCATACTGGAACTCCACAGGAAATGACCAACCAGCCCTGGCTGCAATCTCCAGTCCTTCATTGCATCTCATACTGGGACTGCACAAGGAATGATTGACCAGCCCTGGCTGCAATCTCCAGTCCTTTACTGCATCTCATACAGGGACTGCACAAGAAATGACTGCCCAGCCCTGGCTGCAATCTCCAGTCCTTCACTGCATCTCATACTCTGACTGCACAAGGAATGAACAGCCAGCCCTGGCTGCAATCTCCAGTCCTTCGCTGCATCTCATACAGGGACTGCACAAGAAATGACCGGCCAGCCCTGGCTGCAATCTCCAGTCCTTCACTGCATCTCATACTCTGACTGCACAAGGAATGAACAGCCAGCCCTGGCTGCAATCTCCAGTCCTTAATTGCATCTCATACTGGGACTGCACAAGGAATGATTGACCAGCCCTGGCTGCAATCTCCAGTCCTTTACTGCATCTCATACAGGGACTGCACAAGAAATGACCGGCCAGCCCTGGCTGCAATCTCCAGTCCTTTACTGCATCTCATACAGGGACTGCACAAGAAATGACCGGCCAGCCCTGGCTGCAGTCTCCAGTCCTTCACTGCATCTCATACTGGGACTGCACAAGGAATGATCAGCCAGCCCTGGCTGCACTCTCCAGTCCTTCACTGCATCTCATACTTGGACTGCACAAGGAAGGACTGGCCAGCCCTGGCTGCAATCTCCTGTCCTTCACTGCATCTCATACTGGGACTGCACAAGAAATGACTGGCCAGCCCTGGCTGCAATCTCCAGTCCTGGCTGCAATCTCCAGTCCTTCATTGCATCTCATACTGGGACTGCACAAGGAATGACCAGCCAGCCCGGGCTGCAATCTCCAGTCCTTCACTACATCCCATGCTGGGACTGCAGAAGGAATGACCGGCCAGCCCTGGCTGCACTCTTCAGTCCTTCACTGCATCTAGTACTGGGACTGCACTGGAAATGACCGGCCAGCCCTGGCTGCCATCTCCAGTCCTTCATTGCATCTCATACTGGAACTGCACAAGAAATGACCGGCCAGCACTGGCTGCACTCTCCAGTCCTTCACTGCATCTCATACTGGGACTGCACAAGGAATGACAGGCCAGCCCTGGCTACACTCTCCAGTCCTTCACTGCATCTCATACTGGGACTGCACAACTAATGACCGGGCAGCCCTGGCTGCACTCTCCAGTCCTGAACTGTATCTCATACTAGGACAGCACAAGGAATTACCAGCCAGCCCTGGCTGCAATCCCCAGTCCTTCATTGCATCTCATACTGGGACTGCACAAGAAATGACTGGCCAGCCCTGGCTGCAATCTCCAGTCCTGGCTGCAATCTCCAGTCCTTCATTGCATCTCATACTGGGACTGCACAGGAAATGACCAGCCGGCCCTGGCTGCGCTCTCCGGTCCTTCACTGCATCTCATACTGGGAATGCATGTGAAATGACCGGCCATCCCTGCCTGCCATCTCCAGTCCTTCACTGCATCTCATACTGGGACTGCACAAGAAATGACCGGCCAGCCCTGACTGCAATCTCCAGTCCTTCGCTGCATCTCATACTGGGACTGCACGGGAAATGACCAGCCGGCCCTGGCTGCAATCTCCAGTCCTTCACTGCATCTCATACTAGGACAGCACGGGAAATGACCAGCCGGCCTTGGCTGTTATCTCCAGTCCTTCACTGCATCTCATACTGGGACTGCACAAGAAATGACCGGCCAGCCCTGAGGGCACTCTCTAGTCCTTCACTGCATCTCATACTGGGACTGCACAAGAAATGAATGGCCAGCCCTGGCTGCAATCTCCAGTCCTTCGCTACATCTCATACTGGGACTGCACGGGAAATGACTAGCCAGTCCTGGCTGCCATCTCCAGTCCTTCACTGCATCTCATACTGGGACTGCACAAGGAATGAACAGCCAGCCCTGGCTGCACTCTCCAGTCCTTCACTGCATCTCATACTGGGACTGCACCGGAAATGACCGGCCAGCCCTGGCTGCCATCTCCAGTCCTTCACTGCATCGCATACTGGGACTGCACAAGAAATGACCGGCCAGCCCTGGCTGCAATCTCCAGTCCTTCGCTACATCTCATACTGGGACTGCACGGGAAATGACTAGCCAGTCCTGGCTGTCATCTCCAGTCCTTCACTGCATCTCATACTGGGACTGCACAAGGAATGAACAGCCAGCCCTGGCTGCACTCTCCAGTCCTTCATTGCATCTCATACTGGGACTGCACAAGGAATGACCAGCCAGCCCGGGCTGCAATCTCCTGTCCTTCACTACATCCCATGCTGGGATTGCCGAAGGAATGACCGGACAGCCCTGGCTGCACTCTCCAGTCCTTCAATGCATCTCATACTGGGACTGCACAAGAAATGACCGGCCAGCCCTGCCTGCCACCTCCAGTCCTTCACTGCATCTCATACTGGTACTGCACAAGAAATGAACGGCCAGCCCTGGCTGCAATCTCCAGTCCTTCACTGCATCTCATAATCTGACTGCACAAGGAATGACTAGCCAGCCCTGGCTGCATCTCCAGTCCTGCACTGCATCTCATACTGGGACCTCACAAGGAATGACTGGCCAGCCCTGGCTGCCATCTCCAGTCCTTCACTGCATCTCATACTGGGCCTGCATGTGAAATGATCGGCCAGCCCTGGCTGCCATCTCCAGTCCTTCACTGCATCTCATACTGGGACTGCACAAGAAATGACCGGCCAGCCCTGGCTGCACTCTCCAGTCCTTCATTGCATCTCATACTGGGACTGCACAAGGAATGACTGACCAGCCCTGGCTGCAATCTCCAGTCCTTCACTGCATCTCATACTGGGACTGCACAAGAAATGATTGGCCAGCCCTGGCTGCAATTTCCAGTCCTGGCTGCAATCTCCAGTCCTTCACTGCATCTCATACTGGGACTGCACAAGAAATGACCGGCCAGCCCTGGCTGCACTCTCCAGTCCTTCATTGCATCTCATACTGGGACTGCACAAGGAATGACTGACCAGCCCTGGCTGCAATCACCAGTCCTTCACTGCATCTCATACTGGGACTGCACAAGAAATGATTGGCCAGCCCTGGCTGCAATTTCCAGTCCTGGCTGCAATCTCCAGTCCTTCATTGCATCTCATACTGGGACTGCCCAAGGAATGACCAGCCAGCCCTGGCTGCAATCTCCAGTCCTTCACTGTATCTCTTACTGGGACTGCACAAGGAATTACCAGCCGGCACTGGCTGCAATCTCCAGTCCTTCACTCCATCTCATACGGGAACTGCACGGGAAATGAGCGGCCGGCCCTGGCTGCACTCGCCAGTCCTTCACTGCATCTCATACTGGGAATGCACAAGTAATGACCAGCCAGCCCTGGCTGTCATCTCCAGTCCTTCACTGCATCTCATACTAGGACTGCACAAGGAATGACCGGCCAGCCCTGGCTGCAATATCCAGTCCTTCACTGCATCTCATACTGGGACTGCACAAGGAATGACCGGCCAGACCTGGCTGCACTCTCCAGTCCTTCATTGCATCTCGTATTGGGACTGCGCAAGAAATGACCGGCCAGCCCTGGCTGCCATCTCCAGTCTTTCACTGCATCTCATACTGGAACTGCACAAGAAATGACCGGCCAGCCCTGGCTTCAGTCTCCAGTCCTGGCTGCAATCTCCAGTCCTTCACTACATCCCATGCTGGGACTGCAGAAGGACTGACCGGACTGCCCTGGCTGTAATCCCCAGTCCTTCATTGCATCTCATACTGGGACTGCACAGGAAATGACCAGCCGGCCCTGGCTGTTATCTCCAGTCCTTCACTGCATCTCATATTGGGAATGCATGTGAAATGACCGGCCAGCCCTGGCTGCCATCTCCAGTCCTTCACTGCATCCCATACTAGGACTGCACGGGAAATGACCAGCCGGCCCTGGCTGTTATCTCCAGTGCTTCACTGAATCTCATACTGGGACTGCACATGAAATGACTGGCCAGCCCTGGCTGCACTCTCCAGTCCTTCACTGCATCTCATACTGGAACTCCACAGGAAATGACCAACCAGCCCTGGCTGCAATCTCCAGTCCTTCATTGCATCTCATACTGGGACTGCACAAGGAATGATTGACCAGCCCTGGCTGCAATCTCCAGTCCTTTACTGCATCTCATACAGGGACTGCACAAGAAATGACTGGCCAGCCCTGGCTGCAATCTCCAGTCCTTCACTGCATCTCATACTCTGACTGCACAAGGAATGAACAGCCAGCCCTGGTTGCAATCTCCAGTCCTTCGCTGCATCTCATACAGGGACTGCACAAGAAATGACTGGCCAGCCCTGGCTGCAATCTCCAGTCCTTCACTGCATCTCATACTCTGACTGCACAAGGAATGAACAGCCAGCCCTGGCTGCAATCTCCAGTCCTTCATTGCATCTCATACTGGGACTGCACAAGGAATGATTGACCAGCCCTGGCTGCAATCTCCAGTCCTTTACTGCATCTCATACAGGGACTGCACAAGAAATGACCGGCCAGCCCTAGCTGCAGTCTCCAGTCCTTCACTGCATCTCATACTGGGACTGCAGAAGGAAGGACTGGCCAGCCCTGGCTGCAATCTCCAGTCCTTCACTGCATCTAATACTGGGACTGCACAAGAAATGAATGGCCAGCCCTGGCTGCAAACTCCAGTCCTGGCTGCAATCTCCAGTCCTTCATTGCATCTCATACTGGGACTGCACAAGGAATGACCAGCCAGCCCGGGCTGCAATCTCCAGCCCTTCACTACATCCCATGCTGGGACTGCAGAAGGAATGACCGGCCAGCCCTGGCTGCACTCTCCAGTCCTTCACTGCATCTCGTACTGGGACTGCACAGGAAATGACCGGCCAGCCCTGGCTGCCATCTCCAGTCCTTCACTGCATCTCATACTGGGACTGCACCGGAAATTACCGGCCAGCCCTGGCTGTACTCTCCAGTCCTTCACTGCATCTCATACTGGAACTGCACAAGAAATGACCGGCCAGCCCTGGCTGCTGTTAGGGAGAATTCTCTGTTTAGGCTGAATTTCCCTACCTAGTGAGTCCCCTAGCAGCTTTGCTGGATTCTGGGGTTTAATTTTTTTTTCTCCTGCCAAGAGTGAGACTCTTTTACCCTCACTCTTGGACATGTTGAAGTGTGTTTTCTTGGTTAAACCTTGTGTTGAATGGGCTATGGGGTCTTTTACTCCATAGGGCCTCATGTATTTTTGTGATGTGGGTCACACAGCACCCTCTGTGCCGTGACCCAGGGGTGTCCTAGGGACTCCCCAACATAGACTCCATACCCTGGGACTGACTACTGTCTCCCAGGGCATGTAAAGTCACCAAAGACTTTGCTAGTCTTGAATCCTGAACAGAACCAGTACAAACCATCATATTGTGGACGTACTGGCTGGGGCAATTCGATTGCCCCAGGGTCTGTTAGTCGAGGGGGCACGTCTCCGTCCCCCCTGATCGAGTTTTTGCTGGTGGCAGTGGAAACTACTTTTTATATTCGACCGCGAATATTTCCCTATGGGATTTCCCATTGTTTTAGGCTAACACATTTAATTATTTATTTACGGTAGCCTTAAACATACCGCCGGTTTATATATTTATTTTTATAACTCCGGTTGGGACTTTTTGCCAAAACTTGATTCTAAAATGGCGTTGGTGTTCGCCTCTGTAACTCTGACCCAAAGTGGAGCCCTTTGTTCCACTTTTGGCGGGCTTCTCCACAGAAGCCCTCCAAAGTGGTGCCACTCTGTCTGGGGTACTTAGGAGGGGTGGGGGGGGATTTAGGCACCCTGGACTGAGTTACCTTGGTAACTCAAGTCGCACTCCGTCCTGATTGGCCCAAGTGGTGAGCCGCCCGGCTCACCACTTAGCATGTTTGAGTGACAGCTAGGCTGGGTGAATGGGGGTTTGCTGCATAAAAGCAGGGCTTTGGGGACTGGGACTTCAGAAGTCGCCACAGGACCAAGAATCCGACGAGGGAAGAGCTGAGCCGACCTGCTTCGACGACACCACCCGGTGGAGCCCTGCTGAACCGTCTCACCACTTTTTCCCGACGACCGAGGAGAACTCTTAACGGAGTGGCTCCTTCCCTTGACTGGTGGGGACAACCAGTTTTCGCCTCCTTTCCGTTCGTTGAGGTATCTCGTGGCCGCCTTGCCTGTGCCAAGCACCCCGGCAACCGGAATACCACACTTTACCCCCATACCGCGAAAGTCGGTACCAACCCTTTAACCGGAGGACTCCGCGGCTGGTTTCTTCCCGGGCAGTGCAACGACCCTCTTCTTCTGCTCTTCAGCGAGAACTTCTTCTCCCCTGACCGACGTCGAGCCCTGCTGCCACTGCCTGGAACAACTGCCACCGCTGGAGGATCCTTTCCGCTTAAGGTACTGTGTTCCGCCTGGCTTCCCTTGCTACCGACTGTACGGGGTAGATTTAGTCCCCGGCTTTCGAACCTGGGAGTGCCTGGGACACTTTGGCTAAACTTTCTGAGCCACTCTAAACTCTTTTTGACTCTTTGCAAGACTTTGAATCTCTAACTAACAGTGTGATCTTGGGCACATTTTCGCTCCGGCTACTCTAAGAGTGGGCCCTGCCTAGTGACTTTTGCTCACCTGTGACTTTATTCTTCTTTAAGCCTATTGCAAGTGTTCTGGACCTTAGAGTGGTGTGTCTAACCTATTTCTGCTGTTTCTCTCCCTTTCTTGGAAACTACTAGAGTGTCATCTAACGTTAAGCACTCACCTCTGTTTTAATTAAGTGGTGTTAACCTAGAGTTGTCTAGATAGGAGAAAGGATTGAATTTACTTTCAGTATAACTGTGTTGAAGTGCTTTTACTATATTTTTGCTAGAGTGTTTTTAACTTATGTGTATTTTAAATAAATAACTATATACTTTTGAAACCAAGCTCTGGTCAGTGTTTGCTTGTGCTATTGTATTTTGGTACATATTGTGTATACTTTACATACTGCCTAACTCTTCTTGAGAGAAGTCTGACTGCTCAGCCACAGCTACCAGGTAAATCTGGGTGGTACAGACTGCTACCAAAGGGGTTTACTGCTCTACCTGTAGTCTTAAATCTTTTGCAGTGTTCCCCAAGGGAACTGCACAGGTTTCTGCCTAACACTGGTGTACAGCGGTGGGATTTGTATTGAGTATACATTTTATTGTGCTTTAGATACCTTAGTGCAACTAACCACAAAGCTTAGCACTGAAAAAGTAAAACCTCTAACATGTCAGTTATAGAAAGCTATAGTCAAGAGTCCCTTGCAGCCAAAACTGCTGATTGTTTAAGAGTGCTCTGTAAACATAAGGATCTCCTGACTAAGGGCAAGAAAATGGAGCTGATTGAAAGATTGTTAGCTAACCAAAGTCTGGGTGATGGTTCAGAGGAACCTACCACTCCAGCAACTGTAGATGACAGTGTTGAAGTTAACATGGAGCAAAATGTTGATGTTTCTGAGGAAGAGTCAGAAGAGGAGGGTGAGGCTGTTGTAACTGTCCCCCCTAGGCCTCTGCCTGCTCTACCTGCTGTGCCTACTGGACCTTTACCAGGTCCCACATTTAGTCCTCAGTACTTTGAACTGGAGAAAATGAAGCTAGAATTGGAGTATAAGAAACTTAATGCTCAAACTGACAAAGAACTAAGGCTAAGGGAAATGGAGCTCAAGTATGACTTAGAAATGAAGAAATTATCTGTTGAGAATGTTTCTCTCTCTGGCTCCTCTAGAAGTTCCAGTCCTAAAAGACCCCGGATGCCTAAAGAATTGGTTGGTATGTATGAGCCTAAGTTGGATGTGTTGGATTGGTTGTCTCTGTTTGAATATAATCATGGGCTCCAGAACATCACAGGAAATGACTTACTCACCTGGTTGTTCTCTAGGCTTCCCCCTGTTGCAACTGATGTGGTAATGGAGATGGGGGAGGAGGATAGGAAGGACTATGAATGTGTGAAACTAGCTTTGATAGCTAGGTTTGGGAAGACCCCTTCCCAGTATCTTAAGAGGTTTAGGAGCCTCAAAAAGCATGATGGTACCCCTTGGGCTACCTGGGTGAATGAATGTTTGAAAAACTTAGAGGGATGGATTAAGGGTTACAAGGTGAACACTTATGAAGGTATGAAGAATTTGTTTATGTTGGAGACTATTTATGATGCCTGCTCTCCTGAGCTCAGACAACACTTGGCTGATTCCAGGGAATTGGATTCCCGGAAGCTAGCTAAGGCTGCTGACTTGTGGGTTGCCAACAGGGCCACTCACAAGGATTCTGGGGTAACTCAGAGGAAGGATGGGGAAAAACAGTCTAAGAAGGACTCCAAAGAGAATTCTAATACTACAAATTCCAAAGAGGGCCCCAAACAAAACTATAAGGGTAAGCCACAAGGGAAACCAAATCAGGCTAGTGTACCTTCTGGTCCCAGACCAGAAGGAGGTCAGAACAAGCCTCCATTCCAGCGAGCCTTTGGCTCATGCTTTGTTTGTAAGGCTACTGACCATGTGAAAGGAGATCCCAGATGTAAGGGTAAACCTTCAGGGGTCCAGCTTGCCTCCTTAGCCTTCGCTCCAGAAGAGGAAGTACCTATGGCAAGTGGAAACTTTCTATTACTAGCTGATGAACCCACTGGAGTCTCAGCTAGTGTTTCTTTAGTCTCTCTGGGGTTGTGGGAGCAACAGAATTTAGATGTCTATAACTCTATCCCAGATAATACTAAAGAGTATTATAAGGACAGTGTCCAGGTGAATGGTCAGGAGACTCCTGCCATTAGGGACACTGGAGCCAGCATAACTGTGGTGGATGAATCATTTTTCAAGGCAGAGGATGTTGCTAAGGCACCCAAATGCCTCACCAAGTTAGCTGGTGGGCCTGTGCAGATGTGTCCCCAGTTACCAGTTCTCATCCAATGTAATGATATGGCTGTAAAAATACCTGTCAGTGTACAATGTGAAGTGCCAGGTAGGGTTCTGTTGGGTAATGACCTCAAAGCTCTTGGAGTTGTATCTCATACCCCCAGACCTCCTAGCAAAAGGTTTCAGGAACTCACAAAACCTGCAAGGGAGAAAACCCTGAGAGGGTTATCTCAGGAGATGATGACAGAAATCACTCCTCTACCACTGGAGCAACTTACTGCAGTAACTACCAGATCAGGAGCAAAGGGGCAACCCAAGACTCCTAGGAAAAAGCCAGCAGCAAGCACTCCAGTGCTTCCAACAAGGACTTCCCCTGGTTGTCCAAAGTTACACCTGTAACTCCCCCTCCAGCTGAGGCTGAGAGAGAGGTACGACCCTGTGTGGTTGAGCTAGACTCTGAGGAAGAGCTAGAAGGAGGCCCCAACCTTATTGGAGATTTGGACCCTGAGGACCATCCTGAGCTGCAGTCTTTACTGGCAGAAGGTGGGCCTAGCGGGGCAGCTTTTCGTAAGGGGCAAAGAGAATGTCCAACTCTGGAGGGTCTCCGCCACCAGGCAGCTTCTCAAGCTGATGGGCAAGAGCCTGGGAAGTATAGGTTGCACTGGGAAGATGGCCTCTTCTACAGTGAACCCACTGAGTCTGAACCTGGAGACTACAAACGCCTTGTAGTCCCACAAGAAAACAGACAACAGTTCTTACAACTAGCCCATGAGATACCTTTGGCTGGCCACTTGAGTTTCAAGAAGACCAAGGAAAGGCTCTCACTCTACTTTTATTGGCCAAAGATGGGGGCTGAAGTAGATAGATATTGTAAGAGCTGCCATACCTGCCAGACTTCTGGTAAGGTTGGTTCCAAGAATGTGGCACCTTTAGTGCCTCTCCCAGTTGTGGGAGTCCCATTTGAGAGGGTAGGGATTGACATTGTTGGTCCCCTTGATCCTCCAACCTCCTCAGGCAACAGGTTTATCCTTGTTGTAGTAGACCATGCTACTAGATACCCTGAGGCCATTCCTATGAGGACTGTTACAGCTCCGGCTGTGGCTAAGGCCCTCCTTGGTATTTTTACCAGGGTTGGGTTTCCTAAGGAGGTAATCTCTGACAGGGGGTCAAACTTTATGTCCCACTACATGAAGGCCATGTGGAAAACCTGTGGAGTTACCTACAAGTTCTCAACCGCCTACCACCCTCAGACAAACGGGTTGGTTGAAAGGTTTAACAGAACCATGAAGAGCATGATAGGTGCTTTGGAAGAACCCCTTAAGAAAAAGTGGGACCTTCTACTGCCATGCCTTCTCTTTGCTTATAGAGAAGTCCCTCAGGAGGGAGTAGGTTATTCTCCCTTTGAGCTTCTCTATGGCCATCCAGTCAGAGGTCCATTGGCCCTGATTAAGGAGGGGTTGGAAGGTGCTCCTCCCCTCAAGCCAGTCAGAGTGACTGACTATGTGATAGGTCTCCGTATCCAGACTGACCACCAACCCTTGAGATGGTTAATGCAAATGAAAGGGGAAAATCCAAAACTATTGAGGTGGTCAATCTGCCTGCAAGGGTTTGATTTCACCATTGAGCACAGGTCAGGGTGTCACCATCAAAATGCTGATGGACTCTCTAGGATGTATATCATCGACTAGAGGTATGAGGTTCATCCAGGAGTGGATTAAATCCTCCTGTCCCTTAGTCTGGGGGGGGCGAGTGTTAGGGAGAATTCTCTGTTTAGGCTGAATTTCCCTACCTAGTGAGTCCCCCAGCAGCTTTGCTGGATTCTGGGGTTTAATTTTTTTTTCTCCTGCCAAGAGTGAGACTCTTTTACCCTCACTCTTGGACATGTTGAAGTGTGTTTTCTTGGTTAAACCTTGTGTTGAATGGGCTATGGGGTCTTTTACTCCATAGGGCCTCATGTATTTTTGTGATGTGGGTCACACAGCACCCTCTGTGCCGTGACCCAGGGGTGTCCTAGGGACTCCCCAACATAGACTCCATACCCTGGGACTGACTACTGTCTCCCAGGGCATGTAAAGTCACCAAAGACTTTGCTAGTCTTGAATCCTGAACAGAACCAGTACAAACCATCATATTGTGGACGTACTGGCTGGGGCAATTCGATTGCCCCAGGGTCTGTTAGTCGAGGGGGCACGTCTCCGTCCCCCCTGATCGAGTTTTGGCTGGTGGCAGTGGAAACTACTTTTTATATTCGACCGCGAATATTTCCCTATGGGATTTCCCATTGTTTTAGGCTAACACATTTAATTATTTATTTACGGTAGCCTTAAACATACCGCCGGTTTATATATTTATTTTTATAACTCCGGTTGGGACTTTTTGCCAAAACTTGATTCTAAAATGGCGTTGGTGTTCGCCTCTGTAACTCTGACCCAAAGTGGAGCCCTTTGTTCCACTTTTGGCGGGCTTCTCCACAGAAGCCCTCCAAAGTGGTGCCACTCTGTCTGGGGTACTTAGGAGGGGTGGGGGGGGATTTAGGCACCCTGGACTGAGTTACCTTGGTAACTCAAGTCGCACTCCGTCCTGATTGGCCCAAGTGGTGAGCCGCCCGGCTCACCACTTAGCATGTTTGAGTGACAGCTAGGCTGGGTGAATGGGGGTTTGCTGCATAAAAGCAGGGCTTTGGGGACTGGGACTTCAGAAGTCGCCACAGGACCAAGAATCCGACGAGGGAAGAGCTGAGCCGACCTGCTTCGACGACACCACCCGGTGGAGCCCTGCTGAACCGTCTCACCACTTTTTCCCGACGACCGAGGAGAACTCTTAACGGAGTGGCTCCTTCCCTTGACTGGTGGGGACAACCAGTTTTCGCCTCCTTTCCGTTCGTTGAGGTATCTCGTGGCCGCCTTGCCTGTGCCAAGCACCCCGGCAACCGGAATACCACACTTTACCCCCATACCGCGAAAGTCGGTACCAACCCTTTAACCGGAGGACTCCGCGGCTGGTTTCTTCCCGGGCAGTGCAACGACCCTCTTCTTCTGCTCTTCAGCGAGAACTTCTTCTCCCCTGACCGACGTCGAGCCCTGCTGCCACTGCCTGGAACAACTGCCACCGCTGGAGGATCCTTTCCGCTTAAGGTACTGTGTTCCGCCTGGCTTCCCTTGCTACCGACTGTACGGGGTAGATTTAGTCCCCGGCTTTCGAACCTGGGAGTGCCTGGGACACTTTGGCTAAACTTTCTGAGCCACTCTAAACTCTTTTTGACTCTTTGCAAGACTTTGAATCTCTAACTAACAGTGTGATCTTGGGCACATTTTCGCTCCGGCTACTCTAAGAGTGGGCCCTGCCTAGTGACTTTTGCTCACCTGTGACTTTATTCTTCTTTAAGCCTATTGCAAGTGTTCTGGACCTTAGAGTGGTGTGTCTAACCTATTTCTGCTGTTTCTCTCCCTTTCTTGGAAACTACTAGAGTGTCATCTAACGTTAAGCACTCACCTCTGTTTTAATTAAGTGGTGTTAACCTAGAGTTGTCTAGATAGGAGAAAGGATTGAATTTACTTTCAGTATAACTGTGTTGAAGTGCTTTTACTATATTTTTGCTAGAGTGTTTTTAACTTATGTGTATTTTAAATAAATAACTATATACTTTTGAAACCAAGCTCTGGTCAGTGTTTGCTTGTGCTATTGTATTTTGGTACATATTGTGTATACTTTACATACTGCCTAACTCTTCTTGAGAGAAGTCTGACTGCTCAGCCACAGCTACCAGGTAAATCTGGGTGGTACAGACTGCTACCAAAGGGGTTTACTGCTCTACCTGTAGTCTTAAATCTTTTGCAGTGTTCCCCAAGGGAACTGCACAGGTTTCTGCCTAACAGCTGCACTCTCCAGTCCTTCACTGCATCTCATACTGGGACTGCACAAGGAATGACCGGCCAGCCCTGGCTGCACTCTCCATTCCTTAACTGCATCTCATACTGGGACTGCACAAGGAATGACCGGCCAGCCCTGGCTGCACTCTCCAGTCCTGAACTGTATCTCATACTGGGACAGCACAAGGAATTACCAGCCAGCCCTGGCTGCAATCCCCAGTCCTTCATTGCATCTCATACTGGGACTGCACAAGAAATGACTGGCCAGCCCTGGCTGCAATCTCCAGTCCTTCACTGCATCTCATACTGGGACTGCACAGGAAATGACCAGCCGGCCCTGGCTGCACTCTCCAGTCCTTCACTGCATCTCATACTGGGAATGCATGTGAAATGACCGGCCATCCCTGGCTGCCATCTCCAGTCCTTCACTGCATCTCATACTGGGACTGCACAAGAAATGACCGGCCAGCCCTGGCTGCAATCTCCAGTCCTTCGCTGCATCTCATACTGGGACTGCATGGGAAATGACGAGCCAGTCCTGGCTGCCATCGCCAGTCCTTCACTGCATCTCATACTGGGACTGCACAAGGAATGAACAGCCAGCCCTGGCTGCACTCTCCAGTCCTTCACTGCATCTCACACTGGGACTGCACAAGGAATGACCGGCCAGCCCTGGCTGCCATCTCCAGTCCTTCACTGCATCTCATACTGGGACTGCACTGGAAATGACCAGCCAGCCCTGGCTGTACTCTCCAGTCCTTCACTGCATCTCCTACAGGAATGCACAAGGAATGAACAGCCAGCCCTGGCTTCAATCTCCAGTCCTTCACTGCATCTCATACTGGGACTGCACAAGAAATGACCGGCCAGCCCTGGCTGCAGTCTCCAGTCCTTCACTGCATCTCATACTGGGACTGCACAAGGAATGACCGGCCAGCCCTGGCTGCAGTCTCCAGTCCTTCACTGCATCTCCTACAGGAATGAACAGCCAGCCCTGGCTTCAATCTCCAGTCCTTCACTGTATCTCGTACTGGAACTGCACAAGAAATGACCGGCCAGCCCTGGCTGCAGTCTCCAGTCCTTCACTGCATCTCATACTGGGACTGCACCGGAAATGACCGGCCAGCCCTGGCTGTACTCTCCAGTCCTTCACTGCATCTCCTACAGGAATGAACAGCCAGCCCTGGCTTCAATCTCCAGTCCTTCACTGCATCTGATACTGGGACTGCACAAGGAATGACCGGCCAGCCCTGGCTGCACTCTCCAGTCCTTCACTGCCTCTCATACTGGAACTGCACAAGAAATGACCGGCCAGCCCTGGCTGCACTCTCCAGTCCTTCACTGCATCTCATACTGGAACTGCACAAGAAATGACCGGCCAGCCCTGGCTGCCATCTCCAGTCCTTCACTGCATCTCATACTGGGACAGCACAAGGAATGACCGGCCAGCCCTGGCTACACTCTCCAGTCCTTCACTGCATCTCATACTGGGACTGCACAAGGAATGACCGGCCAGCCCTGGCTGCACTCTCCAGTCCTTAACTGCATCTCATACTGGGACTGCACAACGAATGACTGGCCAGCCCTGGCTGCACTCTCCAGTCCTGAACTGTAGCCCATACTGGGACAGCACAAGGAATTACCAGCAAGCCCTGGCTGCAATCCCCAGTCCTTCATTGCATCTCATACTGGGACTGCACAAGAAATGACTGGCCAGCCCTGGCTGCAATCTCCAGTCCTGGCTGCAATCTCCAGTCCTTCATTGCATCTCATACTGGGACTGCACAAGAAATGACTGGCCAGCCCTGGCTGCAATCTCCAGTCCTGGCTGCAATCTCCAGTCCTTCACTGCATCTCATACTGGGAATGCATGTGAAATGACCGGCCATCCCTGGCTGCCATCTCCAGTCCTTCACTGCATCTCACACTGGGACTGTACAAGATGTGACCAGCCAGCCCTGGCTGCCATCTCCAGTCCTTCACTGCATCCCATACTAGGACAGCACGGGAAATGACCAGCCGGCCTTGGCTTTTATCTCCAGTCCTTCACTGCATCTCATACTGAGACTGCACAAGAAATGACCAGCCAGCACTGGTCCTTCACTGCATCTCATACTAGGACTGAACAAGAAATGAACGGCCAGCCCTGGCTGCAATCTCCAGTCCTTCGCTACATCTCATACTGGGACTGCACGGGAAATGACTAGCCAGTCCTGGCTGCCATCTCCAGTCTTTCACTGCATCTCATACTGGGACTGCACAAGGAATGAACAGCCAGCCCTGGCTGCACTCTCCAGTCCTTCACTGCATCTCATACTGGGACTGCACAAGGAATGACCGGCCAGCCCTGGCTGCCATCTCCAGTCCTTCACTGCATCTCATACTGGGACTGCACCGGAAATGACCGGCCAGCCCTGGCTGCCATCTCCAGTCCTGCACTGCATCTCATACTGGGACTGCACCGGAAATTACCGGCCAGCCCTTGCTGTACTCTCCAGTCCTTCACTGCATCTCATACTGGAACTGCACAAGAAATGACCGGCCAGCCCTGGCTGCACTCTCCAGTCCTTCACTGCATCTCATACTGGGACTGCACAAGGAATGACAGGCCAGCCCTGGCTACACTCTCCAGTCCTTCACTGCATCTCATACTGGGACTGCACAAGGAATGACCGGCCAGCCCTGGCTGCACTCTCCAGTCCTGAACTGTATCTCATACTGGGACAGCACAAGGAATTACCAGCCAGCCCTGGCTGCAATCCCCAGTCCTTCATTGCATCTCATACTGGGACTGCACAAGAAATGACTGGCCAGCCCTGGCAGCAATCTCCAGTCCTGGCTGCAACGTCCAGTCCTTCATTGCATCTCATACTGGGACTGCACAAGAAATGACCGGCCAGCCCTGGCTGCCATCTAAAGTCCTTCACTGCATCTCATACTGGGACTGCACAGGAAATGACCAGCCGGCCCTGGCTGCACTCTCCAGTCCTTCACTGCATCTCATACTGGGAATGCATGTGAAATGACCGGCCATCCCTGGCTGCCATCTCCAGTCCTTCACTGCATCTCGCACTGGGACTGTACAAGATGTGACCAGCCAGCCCTGGCTGCCATCTCCAGTCCTTCACTGCATCCCATACTAGGACAGCACGGGAAATGACCAGCCGGCCCTGGCTGTTATCTCCAGTCCTTCACTGCATCTCATACTGGGACTGCACAAGAAATGACCGGCCAGCCCTGGCTCCAATCTCCAGTCCTTCACTGCATCTCATACTGGGACTGCACAGGAAATGACTAGCCAGTCCTGGCTGTCATCTCCAGTCCTTCACTGCATCTCATACTGGGACTGCACAAGGAATGAACAGCCAGCCCTGGCTGCACTCTCCAGTCCTGGCTGCAATCGCCAGTCCTTCATTGCATCTCATACTGGGACTGCACAAGGAATGACCAGCCAGCCCTGGCTGCAATCTCCTGTCCTTCAATGCATCTCATACTGGGACTGCACAAGAAATGACCGGCCAGCGCTGCCTGCCACCTCCAGTCCTTCACTGCATCTCATACTGGTACTGCACAAGAAATGAACGGCCAGCCCTGGCTGCAATCTCCAGTCCTTCACTGCATCTCATAATCTGACTGCACAAGGAATGACTAGCCAGCCCTGGCTGCATCTCTAGTCCTGCACTGCATCTCATACTGGGACTGCACAAGGAATGACTGGCCAGCCCTGGCTGCCATCTCCAATCCTTCACTGCATCTCATACTGGGCCTGCATGTGAAATGATCGGCCAGCCCTGGCTGCCATCTCCAGTCCTTCACTGCATCTCATACTGGGATTGCACAAGAAATGACCGGCCAGCCCTGGCTGCACTCTCCAGTCCTTCATTGCATCTCATACTGGGACTGCACAAGGAATGACTGACCAGCCCTGGCTGCAATCTCCAGTCCTTCACTGCATCTCATACTGGGACTGCACAAGAAATGATTGGCCAGCCCTGGCTGCAATTTCCAGTCCTGGCTGCAATCTCCAGTCCTTCATTGCATCTCATACTGGGACTGCCCAAGGAATGACCGGCCAGCCCTGGCTGCACTCTCCAGTCCTTCATTGCATCTCATACTGGGACTGCACAAGGAATGACTGACCAGCCCTGGCTGCAATCTCCAGTCCTCCACTGCATCTCATACTGGGACTGCACAAGAAATGATTAGCCAGCCCTGGCTGCAATTTCCAGTCCTGGCTGCAATCTCCAGTCCTTCACTGCATCTCATACTGGGACTGCACAAGAAATGACCGGCCAGCCCTGGCTGCACTCTCCAGTCCTTCATTGCATCTCATACTGGGACTGCACAAGGAATGACTGACCAGCCCTGGCTGCAATCTCCAGTCCTTCACTGCATCTCATACTGGGACTGCACAAGAAATGATTGGCCAGCCCTGGCTGCAATTTCCAGTCCTGGCTGCAATCTCCAGTCCTTCATTGCATCTCATACTGGGACTGCCCAAGGAATGACCAGCCAGCCCTGGCTGCAATCTCCAGTCCTTCACTGTATCTCTTACTGGGACTGCACAAGGAATTACCAGCCGGCACTGGCTGCAATCTCCAGTCCTTCACTCCATCTCATACGGGAACTGCACGGGAAATGAGCGGCCGGCCCTGGCTGCACTCGCCAGTCCTTCACTGCATCTCATACTGGGAATGCACAAGTAATGACCAGCCAGCCCTGGCTGTCATCTCCAGTCCTTCACTGCATCTCATACTAGGACTGCACAAGGAATGACCGGCCAGCCCTGGCTGCAATATCCAGTCCTTCACTGCATCTCATACTGGGACTGCACAAGGAATGACCGGCCAGACCTGGCTGCACTCTCCAGTCCTTGATTGCATCTCGTACTGGGACTGCGCAAGAAATGACCGTCCAGCCCTGGCTGCCATCTCCAGTCTTTCACTGCATCTCATACTGGAACTGCACAAGAAATGACCGGCCAGCCCTGGCTTCAGTCTCCAGTCCTGGCTGCAATCTCCAGTCCTTCACTACATCCCATGCTGGGACTGCAGAAGGAATGACCTGACTGCCCTGGCTGTAATCCCCAGTCCTTCATTGCATCTCATACTGGGACTGCACAGGAAATGACCAGCCGGCCCTGGCTGTTATCTCCAGTCCTTCACTGCATCTCATATTGGGAATGCATGTGAAATGACCGGCCAGCCCTGGCTGCCATCTCCAGTCCTTCCCTGCATCCCATACTAGGACTGCACGGGAAATGACCAGCCGGCCCTGGCTGTTATCTCCAGTGCTTCACTGAATCTCATACTGGGACTGCACAAGAAATGACTGGCCAGCCCTGGCTGCACTCTCCAGTCCTTCACTGCATCTCATACTGGAACTCCACAGCAAATGACCAACCAGCCCTGGCTGCAATCTCCAGTCCTTCATTGCATCTCATACTGGGACTGCACAAGGAATGATTGACCAGCCCTGGCTGCAATCTCCAGTCCTTTACTGCATCTCATACAGGGACTGCACAAGAAATGACTGGCCAGCCCTGGCTGCAATCGCCAGTCCTTCACTGCATCTCATACTCTGACTGCACAAGGAATGAACAGCCAGCCCTGGCTGCAATCTCCAGTCCTTCGCTGCATCTCATACAGGGACTGCACAAGAAATGACCGGCCAGCCCTGGCTGCAATCTCCAGTCCTTCACTGCATCTCATACTCTGACTGCACAAGGAATGAACAGCCAGCCCTGGCTGCAATCCCCAGTCCTTCATTGCATCTCATACTGGGACTGCACAAGGAATGATTGACCAGCCCTGGCTGCAATCTCCAGTCCTTTACTGCATCTCATACAGGGACTGCACAAGAAATGACCGGCCAGCCCTGGCTGCAATCTCCAGTCCTTTACTGCATCTCATACAGGGACTGCACAAGAAATGACCGGCCAGCCCTGGCTGCAGTCTCCAGTCCTTCACTGCATCTCATACTGGGACTGCACAAGGAATGATCGGCCAGCCCTGGCTGCACTCTCCAGTCCTTCACTGCATCTCATACTTGGACTGCACAAGGAAGGACTGGCCACCCCTGGCTGCAATCTCCAGTCCTTCACTGCATCTCATACTGGGACTGCACAAGAAATGACTGGCCAGCCCTGGCTGCAATCTCCAGTCCTGGCTGCAATCTCCAGTCCTTCATTGCATCTCATACTGGGACTGCACAAGGAATGACCAGCAAGCCCGGGCTGCAATCTCCAGTCCTTCACTACATCCCATGCTGGGACTGCAGAAGGAATGACAGGCCAGCCCTGGCTGCACTCTTCAGTCCTTCACTGCATCTAGTACTGGGACTGCACGGGAAATGACCGGCCAGCCCTGGCTGCCATCTCCAGTCCTTCATTGCATCTCATACTGGAACTGCACAAGAAATGACCGGCAAGCCCTGGCTGCAGTCTCCAATCCTTCACTGCATCTCATACTGGGACTGTACAAGGAATGACCGGCCAGCCCTGGCTGCACTCTCCAGTCCTTCACTGCATCTCATACTGGAACTGCACAAGAAATGACCGGCCAGCATTGGCTGCACTCTCCAGTCCTTCACTGCATCTCATACTGGGACTGCACAAGGAATGACCGGCCAGCCCTGGCTACACTCTCCAGTCCTTCACTGCATCTCATGCTGGGACTGCACAAGGAATGACCGGGCAGCCCTGGCTGCACTCTCCAGTCCTGACCTGTATCTCATACTGGGACAGCACAAGGAATTGCCAGCCAGCCCTGGCTGCAATCCCCAGTCCTTCATTGCATCTCATACTGGGACTGCACAAGAAATGACTGGCCAGCCCTGGCTGCAATCTCCAGTCCTGGCTGCAATCTCCAGTCCTTCACTGCATCTCATACTGGGACTGCACAAGACATGACTTGCCAGCCCGGGCTGCAATCTCCAGTCCTGGCTGCACTCTCCGGTCATTCACTGCATCTCATACTGGGAATGCATGTGAAATGACCGGCCATCCCTGGCTGCCATCTTCAGTCCTTCACTGCATCTCATACTGGGACTGCACAAGAAATGACCGGCCAGCCCTGGCTGCAATCTCCAGTCCTTCGCTGCATCTCATACTGGGACTGCACGGGAAATGACCAGCCGGCCCTGGCTGCAATCTCCAGTCCTTCACTGCATCCCATACTAGGACAGCACGGGAAATGACCAGCCGGCCTTGGCTGTTATCTCCAGTCCTTCACTGCATCTCATACTGGGACTGCACAAGAAATGACCGGCCAGCCCTGAGGGCACTCTCTAGTCCTTCACTGCATCTCATACTGGGACTGCACAAGAAATGAATGGCCAGCCCTGGCTGCAATCTCCAGTCCTTCGCTACATCTCATACTGGGACTGCACGGGAAATGACTAGCCAGTCCTGGCTGCCATCTCCAGTCCTTCACTGCATCCCATACTGGGACTGCACAAGGAATGAACAGCCAGCCCTGGCTGCACTCTCCAGTCCTTCACTACATCTCATACTGGGACTGCACAAGGAATGACCGGCCAGCCCTGGCTGCCATCTCCAGTCCTTCACTGCATCTCATACTGGGACTGCACAAGGAATGATTGACCAGCCCTGGCTGCAATCTCCAGTCCTTTACTGCATCTCATACAGGGACTGCACAAGAAATGACCGGCCAGCCCTAGCTGCAGTCTCCAGTCCTTCACTGCATCTCATACTGGGACTGCACAAGGAATGACCAGCCAGCCCTGGCTGCAATCTCCAGTCCTTCACTGCATCTCATACTGGGACTGCACAAGAAATGAATGGCCAGCCCTGGCTGCAAACTCCAGTCCTGGCTGCAATCTCCAGTCCTTCATTGCATCTCATACTGGGACTGCACAAGGAATGACCAGCCAGCCCGGGCTGCAATCTCCAGCCCTTCACTACATCCCATGCTGGGACTGCAGAAGGAATGACCGGCCAGCCCTGGCTGCACTCTCCAGTCCTTCACTGCATCTCGTACTGGGACTGCACAGGAAATGACCGGCCAGCCCTGGCTGCCATCTCCAGTCCTTCACTGCATCTCATACTGGGACTGCACCGGAAATTACCGGCCAGCCCTGGCTGTACTCTCCAGTCCTTCACTGCATCTCATACTGGAACTGCACAAGAAATGACCGGCCAGCCCTGGCTGCACTCTCCAGTCCTTCACTGCATCTCATACTGGGACTGCACAAGGAATGACCGGCCAGCCCTGGCTGCACTCTCCATTCCTTAACTGCATCTCATACTGGGACTGCACAAGGAATGACCGGCCAGCCCTGGCTGCACTCTCCAGTCCTGAACTGTATCTCATACTGGGACAGCACAAGGAATTACCAGCCAGCCCTGGCTGCAATCCCCAGTCCTTCATTGCATCTCATACTGGGACTGCACAAGAAATGACTGGCCAGCCCTGGCTGCAATCTCCAGTCCTTCACTGCATCTCATACTGGGACTGCACAGGAAATGACCAGCCGGCCCTGGCTGCACTCTCCAGTCCTTCACTGCATCTCATACTGGGAATGCATGTGAAATGACCGGCCATCCCTGGCTGCCATCTCCAGTCCTTCACTGCATCTCATACTGGAACTGCACAAGAAATGACCGGCCAGCCCTGGCTGCACTCTCCAGTCCTTCACTGCATCTCATACTGGGACTGCACAAGGAATGACCGGCCAGCCCTGGCTGCACTCTCCATTCCTTAACTGCATCTCATACTGGGACTGCACAAGGAATGACCGGCCAGCCCTGGCTGCACTCTCCAGTCCTGAACTGTATCTCATACTGGGACAGCACAAGGAATTACCAGCCAACCCTGGCTGCAATCCCCAGTCCTTCATTGCATCTCATACTGGGACTGCACAAGAAATGACTGGCCAGCCCTGGCTGCAATCTCCAGTCCTTCACTGCATCTCATACTGGGACTGCACAGGAAATGACCAGCCGGCCCTGGCTGCACTCTCCAGTCCTTCACTGCATCTCATACTGGGAATGCATGTGAAATGACCGGCCATCCCTGGCTGCCATCTCCAGTCCTTCACTGCATCTCATACTGGGACTGCACAAGAAATGACCGGCCAGCCCTGGCTGCAATCTCCAGTCCTTCGCTGCATCTCATACTGGGACTGCATGGAAAATGACGAGCCAGTCCTGGCTGCCATCTCCAGTCCTTCACTGCATCTCATACTGGGACTGCACAAGGAATGAACAGCCAGCCCTGGCTGCACTCTCCAGTCCTTCACTGCATCTCACACTGGGACTGCACAAGGAATGACCGGCCAGCCCTGGCTGCCATCTCCAGTCCTTCACTGCATCTCATACTGGGACTGCACTGGAAATGACCAGCCAGCCCTGGCTGTACTCTCCAGTCCTTCACTGCATCTCCTACAGGAATGCACAAGGAATGAACAGCCAGCCCTGGCTTCAATCTCCAGTCCTTCACTGCATCTCATACTGGGACTGCACAAGAAATGACCGGCCAGCCCTGGCTGCAGTCTCCAGTCCTTCACTGCATCTCATACTGGGACTGCACAAGGAATGACCGGCCAGCCCTGGCTGCAGTCTCCAGTCCTTCACTGCATCTCCTACAGGAATGAACAGCCAGCCCTGGCTTCAATCTCCAGTCCTTCACTGTATCTCGTACTGGAACTGCACAAGAAATGACCGGCCAGCCCTGGCTGCAGTCTCCAGTCCTTCACTGCATCTCATACTGGGACTGCACCGGAAATGACCGGCCAGCCCTGGCTGTACTCTCCAGTCCTTCACTGCATCTCCTACAGGAATGAACAGCCAGCCCTGGCTTCAATCTCCAGTCCTTCACTGCATCTGATACTGGGACTGCACAAGGAATGACCGGCAAGCCCTGGCTGCACTCTCCAGTCCTTCACTGCCTCTCATACTGGAACTGCACAAGAAATGACCGGCCAGCCCTGGCTGCACTCTCCAGTCCTTCACTGCATCTCATACTGGAACTGCACAAGAAATGACCGGCCAGCCCTGGCTGCCATCTCCAGTCCTTCACTGCATCTCATACTGGGACAGCACAAGGAATGACCGGCCAGCCCTGGCTACACTCTCCAGTCCTTCACTGCATCTCATACTGGGACTGCACAAGGAATGACCGGCCAGCCCTGGCTGCACTCTCCAGTCCTTAACTGCATCTCATACTGGGACTGCACAACGAATGACTGGCCAGCCCTGGCTGCACTCTCCAGTCCTGAACTGTAGCCCATACTGGGACAGCACAAGGAATTACCAGCAAGCCCTGGCTGCAATCCCCAGTCCTTCATTGCATCTCATACTGGGACTGCACAAGAAATGACTGGCCAGCCCTGGCTGCAATCTCCAGTCCTGGCTGCAATCTCCAGTCCTTCATTGCATCTCATACTGGGACTGCACAAGAAATGACTGGCCAGCCCTGGCTGCAATCTCCAGTCCTGGCTGCAATCTCCAGTCCTTCACTGCATCTCATACTGGGAATGCATGTGAAATGACCGGCCATCCCTGGCTGCCATCTCCAGTCCTTCACTGCATCTCACACTGGGACTGTACAAGATGTGACCAGCCAGCCCTGGCTGCCATCTCCAGTCCTTCACTGCATCCCATACTAGGACAGCACGGGAAATGACCAGCCGGCCTTGGCTTTTATCTCCAGTCCTTCACTGCATCTCATACTGGGACTGCACAAGAAATGACCAGCCAGCCCTGGTCCTTCACTGCATCTCATACTAGGACTGAACAAGAAATGAACGGCCAGCCCTGGCTGCAATCTCCAGTCCTTCGCTACATCTCATACTGGGACTGCACGGGAAATGACTAGCCAGTCCTGGCTGCCATCTCCAGTCTTTCACTGCATCTCATACTGGGACTGCACAAGGAATGAACAGCCAGCCCTGGCTGCACTCTCCAGTCCTTCACTGCATCTCATACTGGGACTGCACAAGGAATGACCGGCCAGCCCTGGCTGCCATCTCCAGTCCTTCACTGCATCTCATACTGGGACTGCACCGGAAATGACCGGCCAGCCCTGGCTGCCATCTCCAGTCCTGCACTGCATCTCATACTGGGACTGCACCGGAAATTACCGGCCAGCCCTTGCTGTACTCTCCAGTCCTTCACTGCATCTCATACTGGAACTGCACAAGAAATGACCGGCCAGCCCTGGCTGCACTCTCCAGTCCTTCACTGCATCTCATACTGGGACTGCACAAGGAATGACAGGCCAGCCCTGGCTACACTCTCCAGTCCTTCACTGCATCTCATACTGGGACTGCACAAGGAATGACCGGCCAGCCCTGGCTGCACTCTCCAGTCCTGAACTGTATCTCATACTGGGACAGCACAAGGAATTACCAGCCAGCCCTGGCTGCAATCCCCAGTCCTTCATTGCATCTCATACTGGGACTGCACAAGAAATGACTGGCCAGCCCTGGCAGCAATCTCCAGTCCTGGCTGCAACGTCCAGTCCTTCATTGCATCTCATACTGGGACTGCACAAGAAATGACCGGCCAGCCCTGGCTGCCATCTAAAGTCCTTCACTGCATCTCATACTGGGACTGCACAGGAAATGACCAGCCGGCCCTGGCTGCACTCTCCAGTCCTTCACTGCATCTCATACTGGGAATGCATGTGAAATGACCGGCCATCCCTGGCTGCCATCTCCAGTCCTTCACTGCATCTCGCACTGGGACTGTACAAGATGTGACCAGCCAGCCCTGGCTGCCATCTCCAGTCCTTCACTGCATCCCATACTAGGACAGCACGGGAAATGACCAGCCGGCCCTGGCTGTTATCTCCAGTCCTTCACTGCATCTCATACTGGGACTGCACAAGAAATGACCGGCCAGCCCTGGCTCCAATCTCCAGTCCTTCACTGCATCTCATACTGGGACTGCACAGGAAATGACTAGCCAGTCCTGGCTGTCATCTCCAGTCCTTCACTGCATCTCATACTGGGACTGCACAAGGAATGAACAGCCAGCCCTGGCTGCACTCTCCAGTCCTGGCTGCAATCTCCAGTCCTTCATTGCATCTCATACTGGGACTGCACAAGGAATGACCAGCCAGCCCTGGCTGCAATCTCCTGTCCTTCACTACATCCCATGCTGGGATTGCAGAAGGAATGACCGGACAGCCCTGGCTGCACTCTCCAGTCCTTCAATGCATCTCATACTGGGACTGCACAAGAAATGACCGGCCAGCGCTGCCTGCCATCTCCAGTCCTTCACTGCATCTCATACTGGGCCTGCATGTGAAATGATCGGCCAGC
Source organism: Ambystoma mexicanum (assembly GCF_040938575.1). NCBI lineage: Eukaryota > Metazoa > Chordata > Amphibia > Caudata > Ambystomatidae > Ambystoma > Ambystoma mexicanum. The sequence goes on along the minus strand of NC_090929.1, from coordinate 22,251,709 downwards.
CCTGGCTGCCATCTCCAGTCCTTCACTGCATCTCATACTGGGATTGCACAAGAAATGACCGGCCAGCCCTGGCTGCACTCTCCAGTCCTTCATTGCATCTCATACTGGGACTGCACAAGGAATGACTGACCAGCCCTGGCTGCAATCTCCAGTCCTTCACTGCATCTCATACTGGGACTGCACAAGAAATGATTGGCCAGCCCTGGCTGCAATTTCCAGTCCTGGCTGCAATCTCCAGTCCTTCATTGCATCTCATACTGGGACTGCCCAAGGAATGACCGGCCAGCCCTGGCTGCACTCTCCAGTCCTTCATTGCATCTCATACTGGGACTGCACAAGGAATGACTGACCAGCCCTGGCTGCAATCTCCAGTCCTCCACTGCATCTCATACTGGGACTGCACAAGAAATGATTGGCCAGCCCTGGCTGCAATTTCCAGTCCTGGCTGCAATCTCCAGTCCTTCACTGCATCTCATACTGGGACTGCACAAGAAATGACCGGCCAGCCCTGGCTGCACTCTCCAGTCCTTCATTGCATCTCATACTGGGACTGCACAAGGAATGACTGACCAGCCCTGGCTGCAATCTCCAGTCCTTCACTGCATCTCATACTGGGACTGCACAAGAAATGATTGGCCAGCCCTGGCTGCAATTTCCAGTCCTGGCTGCAATCTCCAGTCCTTCATTGCATCTCATACTGGGACTGCCCAAGGAATGACCAGCCAGCCCTGGCTGCAATCTCCAGTCCTTCACTGTATCTCTTACTGGGACTGCACAAGGAATTACCAGCCGGCACTGGCTGCAATCTCCAGTCCTTCACTCCATCTCATATGGGAACTGCACGGGAAATGAGCGGCCGGCCCTGGCTGCACTCGCCAGTCCTTCACTGCATCTCATACTGGGAATGCACAAGTAATGACCAGCCAGCCCTGGCTGTCATCTCCAGTCCTTCACTGCATCTCATACTAGGACTGCACAAGGAATGACCGGCCAGCCCTGGCTGCAATATCCAGTCCTTCACTGCATCTCATACTGGGACTGCACAAGGAATGACCGGCCAGACCTGGCTGCACTCTCCAGTCCTTGATTGCATCTCGTACTGGGACTGCGCAAGAAATGACCGTCCAGCCCTGGCTGCCATCTCCAGTCTTTCACTGCATCTCATACTGGAACTGCACAAGAAATGACCGGCCAGCCCTGGCTTCAGTCTCCAGTCCTGGCTGCAATCTCCAGTCCTTCACTACATCCCATGCTGGGACTGCAGAAGGAATGACCGGACTGCCCTGGCTGTAATCCCCAGTCCTTCATTGCATCTCATACTGGGACTGCACAGGAAATGACCAGCCGGCCCTGGCTGTTATCTCCAGTCCTTCACTGCATCTCATATTGGGAATGCATGTGAAATGACCGGCCAGCCCTGGCTGCCATCTCCAGTCCTTCACTGCATCCCATACTAGGACTGCACGGGAAATGACCAGCCGGCCCTGGCTGTTATCTCCAGTGCTTCACTGAATCTCATACTGGGACTGCACAAGAAATGACTGGCCAGCCCTGGCTGCACTCTCCAGTCCTTCACTGCATCTCATACTGGAACTCCACAGCAAATGACCAACCAGCCCTGGCTGCAATCTCCAGTCCTTCATTGCATCTCATACTGGGACTGCACAAGGAATGATTGACCAGCCCTGGCTGCAATCTCCAGTCCTTTACTGCATCTCATACAGGGACTGCACAAGAAATGACTGGCCAGCCCTGGCTGCAATCGCCAGTCCTTCACTGCATCTCATACTCTGACTGCACAAGGAATGAACAGCCAGCCCTGGCTGCAATCTCCAGTCCTTCGCTGCATCTCATACAGGGACTGCACAAGAAATGACCGGCCAGCCCTGGCTGCAATCTCCAGTCCTTCACTGCATCTCATACTCTGACTGCACAAGGAATGAACAGCCAGCCCTGGCTGCAATCCCCAGTCCTTCATTGCATCTCATACTGGGACTGCACAAGGAATGATTGACCAGCCCTGGCTGCAATCTCCAGTCCTTTACTGCATCTCATACAGGGACTGCACAAGAAATGACCGGCCAGCCCTGGCTGCAATCTCCAGTCCTTTACTGCATCTCATACAGGGACTGCACAAGAAATGACCGGCCAGCCCTGGCTGCAGTCTCCAGTCCTTCACTGCATCTCATACTGGGACTGCACAAGGAATGATCGGCCAGCCCTGGCTGCACTCTCCAGTCCTTCACTGCATCTCATACTTGGACTGCACAAGGAAGGACTGGCCAGCCCTGGCTGCAATCTCCAGTCCTTCACTGCATCTCATACTGGGACTGCACAAGAAATGACTGGCCAGCCCTGGCTGCAATCTCCAGTCCTGGCTGCAATCTCCAGTCCTTCATTGCATCTCATACTGGGACTGCACAAGGAATGACCAGCAAGCCCGGGCTGCAATCTCCAGTCCTTCACTACATCCCATGCTGGGACTGCAGAAGGAATGACAGGCCAGCCCTGGCTGCACTCTTCAGTCCTTCACTGCATCTAGTACTGGGACTGCACGGGAAATGACCGGCCAGCCCTGGCTGCCATCTCCAGTCCTTCATTGCATCTCATACTGGAACTGCACAAGAAATGACCGGCAAGCCCTGGCTGCAGTCTCCAATCCTTCACTGCATCTCATACTGGGACTGTACAAGGAATGACCGGCCAGCCCTGGCTGCACTCTCCAGTCCTTCACTGCATCTCATACTGGAACTGCACAAGAAATGACCGGCCAGCATTGGCTGCACTCTCCAGTCCTTCACTGCATCTCATACTGGGACTGCACAAGGAATGACCGGCCAGCCCTGGCTACACTCTCCAGTCCTTCACTGCATCTCATACTGGGACTGCACAAGGAATGACCGGGCAGCCCTGGCTGCACTCTCCAGTCCTGAACTGTATCTCATACTGGGACAGCACAAGGAATTGCCAGCCAGCCCTGGCTGCAATCCCCAGTCCTTCATTGCATCTCATACTGGGACTGCACAAGAAATGACTGGCCAGCCCTGGCTGCAATCTCCAGTCCTGGCTGCAATCTCCAGTCCTTCACTGCATCTCATACTGGGACTGCACAAGACATGACTTGCCAGCCCGGGCTGCAATCTCCAGTCCTGGCTGCACTCTCCGGTCATTCACTGCATCTCATACTGGGAATGCATGTGAAATGACCGGCCATCCCTGGCTGCCATCTTCAGTCCTTCACTGCATCTCATACTGGGACTGCACAAGAAATGACCGGCCAGCCCTGGCTGCAATCTCCAGTCCTTCGCTGCATCTCATACTGGGACTGCACGGGAAATGACCAGCCGGCCCTGGCTGCAATCTCCAGTCCTTCACTGCATCCCATACTAGGACAGCACGGGAAATGACCAGCCGGCCTTGGCTGTTATCTCCAGTCCTTCACTGCATCTCATACTGGGACTGCACAAGAAATGACCTGTGTTAGGGAGAATTCTCTGTTTAGGCTGAATTTCCCTACCTAGTGAGTCCCCCAGCAGCTTTGCTGGATTTCTGGGGTTTTCTTTTTTTCTCCTGCCAAGAGTGAGACTCTTTTACCCTCACTCTTGGACATATTAAAGTGTGTTTTCTTGGTTAAACCTTGTGTTGAATGGGCTATGGGGTCTTTTACTCCATAGGGCCTCATGTATTTTGGTGATGTGGGTTACACAGCACCCTCTGTGCCGTGACCCAGGGGTGTCCTAGGGACTCCCCAACATAGACTCCATACCCTGGGACTGACTACTGTCTCCCAGGGCATGTAAAGTCACCAAAGACTTTGCTAGTCTTGAATCCTGAACAGAACCAGTACAAACCATCATATTGTGGACGTACTGGCTGGGGCAATTCGATTGCCCCAGGGTCTGTTAGTCGAGGGGGCACGTCTCCGTCCCCCCTGATCGAGTTTTGGCTGGTGGCAGTGGAAACTACTTTTTATATTCGACCGCGAATATTTCCCTATGGGATTTCCCATTGTTTTAGGCTAACACATTTAATTATTTATTTACGGTAGCCTTAAACATACCGCCGGCTTATATATTTATTATTATAACTCCGGTTGGGACTTTTTGCCAAAACTTGATTCTAAAATGGCGTTGGCGTTCGCCTCTGTAACTCTGACCCAAAGTGGAGCCCTTTGTTCCACTTTTGGCGGGCTTCTCCACAGAAGCCCTCCAAAGTGGTGCCACTCTGTCTGGGGTACTTAGGAGGGGTGGAGGGGGATTTAGGCACCCTGGACTGAGTTACCTTGGTAACTCAAGTCGCACTCCGTCCTGATTGGCCCAAGTGGTGAGCCGGCCGGCTCACCACTTAGCATGTTTGAGTGACAGCTAGGCTGGGTGAATGGGGGTTTGCTGCATAAAAGCAGGGCTTTGGGGACTGGAACTTCAGAAGTCGCCACAGGACCAAGAATCCGACGAGGGAAGAGCTGAGCCGACCTGCTTCGACGACACCACCCGGTGGAGCCCTGCTGAACCGTCTCACCACTTTTCCCGACGACCGAGGAGAACTCTTAACGGAGTGGCTCCTTCCCTTGACTGGTGGGGACAACCAGTTTTCGCCTTCTTTTCGCTTCTCGAGGTATCTCGTGGCCGCCTTGCCAGTGCCAAGCACCCCGGCAACCGGAACACCACCACCTTTTACCCCAACCACGAAAGTCGGTACAACCCTTTAACCGGAGGACTCCGCGGCTGGTTTCTTCCCGGGCAGTGCAACGACCTTCTTCTTCTGCTCTTCAGCGAGAACTTCTTCTCCCCTGACCGACGTCGAGCCTTGCTGCCACTGCCTGGAACAACTGCCACCGCTGGAGGATCCTTTCCACTTAAGGTACCGTGTTCCGCCTGGCTTCCCTTGCCACCGACTGTACGGGGTAGATTTAGCCCCCGGCTTTCGAACCTGGGAGTGCCTGGGACACCCTGGCTAAACTTTTTAAGCCACTCTAAACTCTTTCTAACTCTTTGCAAGACTTTGAATCCTTAACAACAGTGTGATCTTGGGCACATTTTCGCTCCGGCTACTCTAAGAGTGGGCCCTGCCTAGTGACTTTTGCTCACCTGTGACTTTGTGTTTCTTTGAGTCTATTGCAAGTGTTCTGGACCTTAGAGTGGTGTGTTCAACCCATTCCTGTTTCTTTTTACCCCTTTCTTGAACCTACTAGAGTGTCATCTAACGTTAAGCGCTCACCTCTGTTTTAATTATGTGGTGTTAACTTAGAGTGGTCTAGATAGGAGTAAGGGTTGGAACTGCTTTCATTATAACTGTGTTTGAAGTGTTTTTACTATATTTTGCTAGAGTGATTTCAACTTATGTGTGTTTTATAAATAAATAACTATATACTTTTGAAACCAAGCTCTGGTCAGTGTTTGCTTGTGCTATTGTGTCTGAGTACATATTGTGTATACTTTGCATACTGCCTAACTCTTCTTGAGGGAAGTCTGACTGCTCAGCCACAGCTACCAGGTAAATCTGGGTGGTGCAGACTGCTACCAAGTGGGTTTACTGCTATACCTGTAGTCTTAAATCTTTTGCAGTGTTCCCCAAGGGAACTGCACAGGTTTCTGCCTAACACTGGTGTACAGCGGTGGGATCTGTATTGAGTATACATTTTATTGTGCTTTAGATACCTTAGTGCAACTAACCACAAAGCTTAGCACTGTAAAAGTAATCCTCTAACATGTCAGTTATAGAAAGCTATAGTCAAGAGTCCCTTGCAGCCAAAACTGCTGATTGTTTAAGGGTGCTCTGTAAACATAAGGATCTCCTGACTAAGGGCAAGAAAATGGAGCTGATTGAAAGATTGTTGGCTAACCAAAGTCTGGGTGATGGTTCAGAGGAACCTACCACTCCAGCAACTGTAGATGACAGTATTGAAGTTAACATGGAGCAAAATGTTGATGATTCTGAGGAAGAGTCAGAAGAGGAGGGTGAGGCTGTTGTAACTGTCCCCCCTAGGCCTCTGCCTGCTCTACCTGCTGTACCTACTGGACCTTTACCAGGTCCCACATTTAGTCCTCAGTACTTTGAACTGGAGAAAATGAAGCTAGAATTGGAGTATAAGAAACTTAATGCTCAAACTGACAAAGAACTAAGGCTAAGGGAAATGGAGCTCAAGTATGACTTAGAAATGAAGAAATTATCTGTTGAGAATGTTTCTCTCTCTGGCTCCTCTAGAAGTTCCAGTCCTAAAAGACCCCGGATGCCTAAAGAATTGATTGGTATGTATGAGCCTAAGTTGGATGTGTTGGATTGGTTGTCTCTGTTTGAATATAATCATGGGCTCCAGAACATCACAGGAAATGACTTACTCACCTGGTTGTTCTCTAGGCTTCCCCCTGTTGCAACTGATGTGGTAATGGAGATGGGGGAGGAGGATAGGAAGGACTATGAATGTGTGAAACTAGCTTTGATAGCTAGGTTTGGGAAGACCCCTTCCCAGTATCTTAAGAGGTTTAGGAACCTCAAAAAGCATGATGGTACCCCTTGGGCTACCTGGGTGAGTGAATGTTTGAAAAACTTAGAGGGATGGATTAAGGGTTACAAGGTGAACACTTATGAAGGTATGAAGAATTTGTTTATGTTGGAGACTATTTATGATGCCTGCTCTCCTGAGCTCAGACAACACTTGGCTGATTCCAGGGAATTAGATTCCCGGAAACTAGCTAAGGCTGCTGACTTGTGGGTTGCCAACAGGGCCACTCACAAGGATTCTGGGGTAACTCAGAAGAAGGATGGGGAGAAACAGCCTAAAACAGACTCCAAAGAGAATTCTAATAATTCCTATCCCAAAGAGGGCCCCAAACCACAAAATAACCAGGGTAAGCCACATGGGAAACCTAGTCAGGCTACTGTACCTTCTGGCCACAAGCCAGAAGGAGGTCAGAACAAGCCACCCTTCCAGAGAGCATTTGGACAATGCTATGTCTGTCAGGGTACTGACCATATCAAAGGAGATCCCAAGTGCAAGGGTAAACCTGCAGGGATCAGCACAGTCTCCTTAGCCTTCACTCCTGAGGATGAAGTACAGATGGCTAGTGCCCACTTTGAACTCTTTGCTGAAGAACCCTTGGGTCTTCAAGCAACTGTAAACTTAGAGCCTATGGGTCTGGTTAGTCCCCAGAATAGGGTTGTGTATAACTCCCTACCTGTTAACTCTAAGGTGTATTATGTGGACAGTGTTCTTGTCAATGGCCAGGATACTCCTGCCAGGAGAGACACTGGGGCCAGCAGAACAGTAGTGGATGAAAGCTTCTTTCAACCTGAGGATGTGGCCAAAGCACCCAAAGGTCCCACTAAGATGTCTGGAGGCCCTGTCCAAATGGTTCCTATTCTACCAGCCCTCATTCAATGTAACAACATGACAGTAAGGATCCCTGTCAGTGTTCAGGCTGAGGTACCTGGGAAGGTCCTGTTAGGGTATGACCTAAGAACTCTAGGAGTAGTGTCACATACCCCCAGGCCTCCCAGTATGGAGAAGCAGAACTTAACCAAATTGGCTAGAAAGGCTACCTTGAAGGACCCTTCTAAGCCTGTGGGACCCTCTACTGAGAACCCCACTACAAGCCCTGGTGTTAGTAAGTTGACCTATAACCCAGGCACATTTCAGGATAGTATGCTAGGAACATGGGCGCCCCAACCAAGCTCCATCATTGTTCCCCTAGTCTCAGAGTCTCTGCCTCCCCCTGCTTCTGAGGAAGAGGTGGATAGACCAACTAGGCCCCTATCTGGACCTGAGAGAACTGGTAATTCTCAGTGCTGGTGGAAAACCAGAAAGGAAAAGTCTAAGGCCAAAAACCTTCAGACTGTGGGACCTTCTACTGAAGACCCCAACTCAAATCCTAATATTAGGGGGGAAACTCCAAAAATAGGTAAGGGTAGATCTAAGAGGAAGGGGAAGCAGGTACATTGCCTACCCCCAACCCCTCCAACCAAGAGGCCTAAGACCCAACCTGCTCCCACAAGAGAGGTGGTGAGGAACCTTGGAGGCCCCTCTAGATCTAAGGGAATCCTTTATAAGGACCCCTTGAAAAAGCCTAACATAGGTTCAGAAGTTGTACCAACTTCTGAGGGACTGGTCAACCAGATCCCCTATAACAAAAAGACTGATGTTCCTCAAAGGGTCTGTAGGTCCGTTAGCTTGCAAAAGAAAACCTTTGAGTTCTCCATTGAACATAGGTCAAGGTGTCACCATCAAAATGCTGATGGACTCTCTAGGATGTATATCATCGACTAGAGGTATGAGGTTCATCAAGGAGTGGATTAAATCCTCCTGTCCCTTAGTCTGGGGGGGGCGAGTGTTAGGGAGAATTCTCTGTTTAGGCTGAATTTCCCTACCTAGTGAGTCCCCCAGCAGCTTTGCTGGATTTCTGGGGTTTTCTTTTTTTCTCCTGCCAAGAGTGAGACTCTTTTACCCTCACTCTTGGACATATTAAAGTGTGTTTTCTTGGTTAAACCTTGTGTTGAATGGGCTATGGGGTCTTTTACTCCATAGGGCCTCATGTATTTTGGTGATGTGGGTTACACAGCACCCTCTGTGCCGTGACCCAGGGGTGTCCTAGGGACTCCCCAACATAGACTCCATACCCTGGGACTGACTACTGTCTCCCAGGGCATGTAAAGTCACCAAAGACTTTGCTAGTCTTGAATCCTGAACAGAACCAGTACAAACCATCATATTGTGGACGTACTGGCTGGGGCAATTCGATTGCCCCAGGGTCTGTTAGTCGAGGGGGCACGTGTCCGTCCCCCCTGATCGAGTTTTGGCTGGTGGCAGTGGAAACTACTTTTTATATTCGACCGCGAATATTTCCCTATGGGATTTCCCATTGTTTTAGGCTAACACATTTAATTATTTATTTACGGTAGCCTTAAACATACCGCCGGCTTATATATTTATTATTATAACTCCGGTTGGGACTTTTTGCCAAAACTTGATTCTAAAATGGCGTTGGCGTTCGCCTCTGTAACTCTGACCCAAAGTGGAGCCCTTTGTTCCACTTTTGGCGGGCTTCTCCACAGAAGCCCTCCAAAGTGGTGCCACTCTGTCTGGGGTACTTAGGAGGGGTGGAGGGGGATTTAGGCACCCTGGACTGAGTTACCTTGCTAACTCAAGTCGCACTCCGTCCTGATTGGCCCAAGTGGTGAGCCGGCCGGCTCACCACTTAGCATGTTTGAGTGACAGCTAGGCTGGGTGAATGGGGGTTTGCTGCATAAAAGCAGGGCTTTGGGGACTGGAACTTCAGAAGTCGCCACAGGACCAAGAATCCGACGAGGGAAGAGCTGAGCCGACCTGCTTCGACGACACCACCCGGTGGAGCCCTGCTGAACCGTCTCACCACTTTTCCCGACGACCGAGGAGAACTCTTAACGGAGTGGCTCCTTCCCTTGACTGGTGGGGACAACCAGTTTTCGCCTTCTTTTCGCTTCTCGAGGTATCTCGTGGCCGCCTTGCCAGTGCCAAGCACCCCGGCAACCGGAACACCACCACCTTTTACCCCAACCACGAAAGTCGGTACAACCCTTTAACCGGAGGACTCCGCGGCTGGTTTCTTCCCGGGCAGTGCAACGACCTTCTTCTTCTGCTCTTCAGCGAGAACTTCTTCTCCCCTGACCGACGTCGAGCCTTGCTGCCACTGCCTGGAACAACTGCCACCGCTGGAGGATCCTTTCCACTTAAGGTACCGTGTTCCGCCTGGCTTCCCTTGCCACCGACTGTACGGGGTAGATTTAGCCCCCGGCTTTCGAACCTGGGAGTGCCTGGGACACCCTGGCTAAACTTTTTAAGCCACTCTAAACTCTTTCTAACTCTTTGCAAGACTTTGAATCCTTAACAACAGTGTGATCTTGGGCACATTTTCGCTCCGGCTACTCTAAGAGTGGGCCCTGCCTAGTGACTTTTGCTCACCTGTGACTTTGTGTTTCTTTGAGTCTATTGCAAGTGTTCTGGACCTTAGAGTGGTGTGTTCAACCCATTCCTGTTTCTTTTTACCCCTTTCTTGAACCTACTAGAGTGTCATCTAACGTTAAGCGCTCACCTCTGTTTTAATTATGTGGTGTTAACTTAGAGTGGTCTAGATAGGAGTAAGGGTTGGAACTGCTTTCATTATAACTGTGTTTGAAGTGTTTTTACTATATTTTGCTAGAGTGATTTCAACTTATGTGTGTTTTATAAATAAATAACTATATACTTTTGAAACCAAGCTCTGGTCAGTGTTTGCTTGTGCTATTGTGTCTGAGTACATATTGTGTATACTTTGCATACTGCCTAACTCTTCTTGAGGGAAGTCTGACTGCTCAGCCACAGCTACCAGGTAAATCTGGGTGGTGCAGACTGCTACCAAGTGGGTTTACTGCTATACCTGTAGTCTTAAATCTTTTGCAGTGTTCCCCAAGGGAACTGCACAGGTTTCTGCCTAACAACCTGCCAGCCCTGAGGGCACTCTCTAGTCCTTCACTGCATCTCATACTGGGACTGCACAAGAAATGAATGGCCAGCCCTGGCTGCAATCTCCAGTCCTTCGCTACATCTCATACTGGGACTGCAAGGGAAATGACTAGCCAGTCCTGGCTGCCATCTCCAGTCCTTCACTGCATCCCATACTGGGACTGCACAAGGAATGAACAGCCAGCCCTGGCTGCACTCTCCAGTCCTTCACTACATCTCATACTGGGACTGCACAAGGAATGACCGGCCAGCCCTGGCTGCCATCTCCAGTCCTTCACTGCATCTCATACTGGGACTGCACCGGAAATGACCGGCCAGCCCTGGCTGCCATCTCCAGTCCTTCACTGCATCGCATACTGGCACTGCACCGGAAATTACTGGCCAGCCCTGGCTGTACTCTCCAGTCCTTCACTGCATCTCATACTGGAACTGCACAAGAAATGACAGGCCAGTCCTGGCTACACTCTCCAGTCCTTCACTGCATCTCATACTGGGACTGCACAAGGAATGACCGGCCAGCCCTGGCTGCACTCTCCAGTCCTTAACTGCATCTCATACTGGGACTGCACAAGGAATGACCGGCCAGCCCTGGCTGCACTCTCCAGTCCTGAACTGTATCTCATACTGGGACAGCACAAGGAATTACCAGAAAGCCCTGGCTGCAATCCACAGTCCTTCATTGTATCTCATACTGGGACTGCACAAGAAATGACTGGCCAGCCCTGGCTGCAATCTCCAGTCCTGGCTGCAATCTCCAGTCCTTCATTGCATCTCATACTGGGACTGCACAAGAAATGACCAGCCAGCCCTGGCTGCCATCTAAAGTCCTTCACTGCATCTCATACTGGGACTGCACAGGAAATGACCAGCCGGCCCTGGCTGCACTCTCCAGTCCTTCACTGCATCTCCTACTGGGAATGCATGTGAAATGACCGGCCATCCCTGGCTGCCATCTCCAGTCCTTCACTGCATCTCATAGTGGGACTGCACAAGAAATGACCGGCCAGCCCTGGCTGCAATCTCCAGTCCTTCGCTGCATCCCATACTGGGACTGCACGGGAAATGACTAGCCAGTCCTGGCTGCCATCTCCAGTCCTTCACTGCATCTCATACTGGGACTGCACAAGGAATGAACAGCCAGCCCTGGCTGCACTCTCCAGTCCTTCACTGCATCTCACACTGGGACTGCACAAGGAATGACCGGCCAGCCCTGGCTGCAATCTCCAGTCCTTCACTGCATCTCATACTGGGAGTGCACCGGAAATGACCGGCCAGCCCTGGCTGCAATCTCCAGTCCTGGCTGCAATCTCCAGTCCTTCATTGCATCTCATACTGGGACTGCACAAGAAATGACTGGCCAGCCCTGGCTGCAATCTCCAGACCTGGCTGCAATCTCCAGTTCTTCATTGCATCTCATACTGGGACTGCACAAGAAATGACCAGCCAGCCCTGGCTGCCATCTAAAGTCCTTCACTGCATCTCATACTGGGACTGCACAGGAAATGACCAGCCGGCCCTGGCTGCACTCTCCAGTCCTTCACTGCATCTCATACTGGGAATGCATGTGAAATGACCGGCCATCCCTGGCTGCCATCTCCAGTCCTTCACTGCATCTCATACTGGGACTGCACAAGAAATGACCGGCCAGCCCTGGCTGCAATCTCCAGTCCTTCGCTGCATCTCATACTGGGACTGCATAGGAAATTACTAGCCAGTCCTGGCTGCCATCTCCAGTCCTTCACTGCATCTCATACTGGGACTGCACAAGGAATGAACAGCCAGCCCTGGCTGCACTCTCCAGTCCTTCACTGCATCTCACACTGGGACTGCACAAGGAATGACCGGCCAGCCCTGGCTGCCATCTCCAGTCTTTCACTGCATCTCATACTGGAACTGCACAAGAAATGACCGGCCAGCCCTGGCTTCAGTCTCCAGTCCTGGCTGCAATCTCCAGTCCTTCACTACATCCCATGCTGGGACTGCAGAAGGAATGACCGGACTGCCCTGGCTGTAATCCCCAGTCCTTCATTGCATCTCATACTGGGACTGCACAGGAAATGACCAGCCGGCCCTGGCTGTAATCTCCAGTCCTTCACTGCATCTCATATTGGGAATGCATGTGAAATGACCGGCCAGCCCTGGCTGCCATCTCCAGTCCTTCACTGCATCCCATACTAGGACTGCACGGGAAATGACCAGCCGGCCCTGGCTGTTATCTCCAGTGCTTCACTGAATCTCATACTGGGACTGCACAAGAAATGACTGGCCAGCCCTGGCTGCACTCTCCAGTCCTTCACTGCATCTCATACTGGAACTCCACAGAAAATGACCAGCCAGCCCTGGCTGCAATCTCCAGTCCTTCATTGCATCTCATACTGGGACTGCACAAGGAATGATTGACCAGCCCTGGCTGCAATCTCCAGTCCTTTACTGCATCTCATACAGGGACTGCACAAGAAATGACTGGCCAGCCCTGGCTGCAATCTCCAGTCCTTCGCTGCATCTCATACAGGGACTGCACAAGAAATGATCGGCCAGCCCTGGCTGCCATCTCCAGTCCTTCACTGCATCTCATAGTGGGACTGCACAAGAAATGACCGGCCAGCCCTGGCTGCAATCTCCAGTCCTTCGCTGCATCCCATACTGGGACTGCACGGGAAATGACTAGCCAGTCCTGGCTGCCATCTCCAGTCCTTCACTGCATCTCATACTGGGACTGCACAAGGAATGAACAGCCAGCCCTGGCTGCACTCTCCAGTCCTTCACTGCATCTCACACTGGGACTGCACAAGGAATGACCGGCCAGCCCTGGCTGCAATCTCCAGTCCTTCACTGCATCTCATACTGGGAGTGCACCGGAAATGACCGGCCAGCCCTGGCTGCAATCTCCAGTCCTGGCTGCAATCTCCAGTCCTTCATTGCATCTCATACTGGGACTGCACAAGAAATGACTGGCCAGCCCTGGCTGCAATCTCCAGACCTGGCTGCAATCTCCAGTTCTTCATTGCATCTCATACTGGGACTGCACAAGAAATGACCAGCCAGCCCTGGCTGCCATCTAAAGTCCTTCACTGCATCTCATACTGGGACTGCACAGGAAATGACCAGCCGGCCCTGGCTGCACTCTCCAGTCCTTCACTGCATCTCATACTGGGAATGCATGTGAAATGACCGGCCATCCCTGGCTGCCATCTCCAGTCCTTCACTGCATCTCATACTGGGACTGCACAAGAAATGACCGGCCAGCCCTGGCTGCAATCTCCAGTCCTTCGCTGCATCTCATACTGGGACTGCATAGGAAATTACTAGCCAGTCCTGGCTGCCATCTCCAGTCCTTCACTGCATCTCATACTGGGACTGCACAAGGAATGAACAGCCAGCCCTGGCTGCACTCTCCAGTCCTTCACTGCATCTCACACTGGGACTGCACAAGGAATGACCGGCCAGCCCTGGCTGCCATCTCCAGTCTTTCACTGCATCTCATACTGGAACTGCACAAGAAATGACCGGCCAGCCCTGGCTTCAGTCTCCAGTCCTGGCTGCAATCTCCAGTCCTTCACTACATCCCATGCTGGGACTGCAGAAGGAATGACCGGACTGCCCTGGCTGTAATCCCCAGTCCTTCATTGCATCTCATACTGGGACTGCACAGGAAATGACCAGCCGGCCCTGGCTGTAATCTCCAGTCCTTCACTGCATCTCATATTGGGAATGCATGTGAAATGACCGGCCAGCCCTGGCTGCCATCTCCAGTCCTTCACTGCATCCCATACTAGGACTGCACGGGAAATGACCAGCCGGCCCTGGCTGTTATCTCCAGTGCTTCACTGAATCTCATACTGGGACTGCACAAGAAATGACTGGCCAGCCCTGGCTGCACTCTCCAGTCCTTCACTGCATCTCATACTGGAACTCCACAGAAAATGACCAGCCAGCCCTGGCTGCAATCTCCAGTCCTTCATTGCATCTCATACTGGGACTGCACAAGGAATGATTGACCAGCCCTGGCTGCAATCTCCAGTCCTTTACTGCATCTCATACAGGGACTGCACAAGAAATGACTGGCCAGCCCTGGCTGCAATCTCCAGTCCTTCGCTGCATCTCATACAGGGACTGCACAAGAAATGATCGGCCAGCCCTGGCTGCAATCTCCAGTCCTTCACTGCATCTCATACTCTGACTGCACAAGGAATGAACAGCCAGCCCTGGCTGCAATCTCCAGTCCTTCATTGCATCTCATACTGGGACTGCACAAGGAATGATTGACCAGCACTGGCTGCAATCTCCAGTCCTTTACTGCATCTCATACAGGGACTGCACAAGAAATGACCGGCCAGCCCTGGCTGCAATCTCCAGTCCTTTACTGCATCTCATACAGGGACTGCACAAGAAATGACCGGCCAGCCCTGGCTGCAGTCTCCAGTCCTTCACTGCATCTCATATTGGGACTGCACAAGGAATAACCAGCCAGCCCTGGCTGCACTCTCCAGTCCTTCACTGCATCTCATACTTGGACTGCACAAGGAAGGACTGGCCAGCCCTGGCTGCAATCTCCAGTCCTTCACTGCATCTCATACTGGGACTGCACAAGAAATGACTGGCCAGCCCTGGCTGCAATCTCCAGTCCTGGCTGCAATCTCCAGTCCTTCATTGCATCTCATACTGGGACTGCACAAGGAATGACCAGCCAGCCTGGGCTGCAATCTCCAGTCCTTCACTACATCCCATGCTGGGACTGCAGAAGGAATGACCGGTCAGCCCTGGCTGCACTCTTCAGTCCTTCACTGCATCTAGTACTGGGACTGCACGGGAAATGACCGGCCAGCACTGGCTGCACTCTCCAGTCCTTCACTGCATCTCATACTGGGACTGCACAAGGAATGACCGGCCTGCCCTGGCTACACTCTCCAGTCCTTCACTGCATCTCATACTGGGACTGCACAAGGAATGACCGGCCAGCCCTGGCTGCACTCTCCCGTCCTTAACTGCATCTCATACTGGGACTGCACAAGGAATGACCGGCCAGCCCTGGGTGCACTCTCCAGTCCTGAACTGTATCTCATGCTGGGACAGCACAAGGAATTACCAGCCAGCCCTGGCTGCAATCCCCAGTCCTTCATTGCATCTCATACTGGGACTGCACAAGAAATGACTGGCCAGCCCTGGCTGCAATCTCCAGTCCTGGCTGCAATCTCCAGTCCTTCATTGCATCTCATACTGGGACTGCACAAGGAATGACCGACCAGCCCTGGCTGCACTCTCCAGTCCTTCACTGCATCTCATACTGGAACTGCACAAGAAATGACCGGCCAGCACTGGCTGCACTCTCCAGTCCTTCACTGCATCTCATACTGGGACTGCACAAGGAATGACCGGCCAGCCCTGGCTACACTCTCCAGTCCTTCACTGCATCTCATACTGGGACTGCACAAGGAATGACCGGCCAGCCCTGGCTGCACTCTCCCGTCCTTAACTGCATCTCATACTGGGACTGCACAAGGAATGACCGGCCAGCCCTGGGTGCACTCTCCAGTCCTGAACTGTATCTCATGCTGGGACAGCACAAGGAATTACCAGCCAGCCCTGGCTGCAATCCCCAGTCCTTCATTGCATCTCATACTGGGACTGCACAAGAAATGACTGGCCAGCCCTGGCTGCAATCTCCAGTCCTGGCTGCAATCTCCAGTCCTTCATTGCATCTCATACTGGGACTGCACAAGACATGACTGGCCAGCCCTGGCTGCAATCTCCAGTCCTGGCTGCAATCTCCAGTCCTTCACTGCATCTCATACTGGGACTGCACAGGAAATGACCAGCCGGCCCTGGCTGCACTCTCCGGTCCTTCACTGCATCTCATACTGGGAATGCATGTGAAATGACCGGCCATCCCTGGCTGCCATCTCCAGTCCTTCACTGCATCTCATACTGGGATTGCACAAGAAATGACCGGCCAGCCCTGGCTGCAATCTCCAGTCCTTCGCTGCATCTCATACTGGGACTGCACAGGAAATGACCAGCCGGCCCTGGCTGCAATCTCCAGTCCTTCACTGCATCCTATACTAGGACAGCACGGGAAATGACCAGCCGGCATTGGCTGTTATCTCCAGTCCTTCACTGCATCTCATACTGGGACTGCACAAGAAATGAATGGCCAGCCCTGGCTGCAATCTCCAGTCCTTCGCTACATCTCATACTGGGACTGCACGGGAAATGACTAGCCATCCCTGGCTGCCATCTCCAGTCCTTCACTGCATCTCATACTGGGACTGCACCGGAAATGACCGGCCAGCCCTGGCTGCCATCTCCAGTCCTTCACTGCATCGCATACTGGGACTGCACCGGAAATTACCGGCCAGCCCTGGCTGTACTCTCCAGTCCTTCACTGCATCTCATACTGGAACTGCACAAGAAATGACAGGCCAGTCCTGGCTACACTCTCCAGTCCTTCACTGCATCTCATACTGGGACTGCACAAGGAATGACCGGCCAGCCCTAACTGCACTCTCCAGTCCTTAACTGCATCTCATACTGGGACTGCACAAGGAATGACCGGCCAGCCCTGGCTGCACTCTCCAGTCCTTCGCTGAATCTCATACTGGGACTGCACGAGAAATGACCAGCCAGTCCTGGCTGCCATCTCCAGTCCTTCACTGCATCTCATACTGGGACTGCACAAGGAATGAACAGCCAGCCCTGGCTGCACTCTCCAGTCCTTCACTGCATCTCACACTGGGACTGCACAAGGAATGACCGGCCAGCCCTGGCTGCAATCTCCAGTCCTTCACTGCATCTCATACTGGGACTGCACCGGAAATGACCGGCCAGCCCTGGCTCTACTCTCCAGTCCTTCACTGCATCTCCTACAGGAATGCACAAGGAATGAACAGCCAGCCCTGGCTTCAATCTCCAGTCTTTCACTGCATCTCATACTGGGACTGAACAAGAAATGACCGGCCAGCCCTGGCTGCAGTCTCCAGTCCTTCAAAGCATCTCATACTGGGACTGCACAAGGAATGACCGGCCAGCCCTGGCTGCACTCTCCAGTCCTTCACTGCATCTCGTACTGGGACTGCACAGGAAATGACCGGCCAGCCCTGGCTGCCATCTCCAGTCCTTCACTGCATCTCATACTGGGACTGCACCGGAAATTACCAGCCAGCCCTGGCTGTACTCTCCAGTCCTTCACTGCATCTCATACTGGAATTGCACAAGAAATGACCGGCCAGCCCTGGCTGCACTCTCCAGTCCTTCACTGCATCTCATACTGGGACTGCACAAGGAATGACAGGCCAGCCCTGGCTACACTCTCCAGTCCTTCACTGCATCTCATACTGGGACTGCACAAGGAATGACCGGCCAGCCCTGGCTGCACTCTCCATTCCTTAACTGCATCTCATACTGGGACTGCACAATGAATGACCGGCCAGCCCTGGCTGCACTCTCCAGTCCTGAACTGTATCTCATACCGGGACAGCACAAGGAATTACCAGCCAGCCCTGGCTGCAATCCCCAGTCCTTCATTGCATCTCATACTGGGACTGCACAAGAAATGACTGGCCAGCCCTGGCTGCAATCTCCAGTCCTGGCTGCAATCTCCAGTCCTTCATTGCATCTCATACTGGGACTGCACAAGAAATGACCAGCAAGCCCTGGCTGCCATCTAAAGTCCTTCACTGCATCTCATACTGGGAATGCATGTGAAATGACCGGCCATCCCTGGCTGCCATCTCCAGTCCTTCACTGCATCTCATGCTGGGACTGCACAAGAAATGACCGGCCAGCCCTGGCTGCAATCTCCAGTCCTTCGCTGCATCTCATACTGGGACTGCATGGGAAATGACTAGCCAGTCCTGGCTGCCATCTCCAGTACTTCACTGCATCTCATACTGGGACTGCACAAGGAATGAACAGCCAGCCCTGGCTGCACTCTCCAGTCCTTCACTGCATCTCACACTGGGACTGCACAAGGAATGACCGGCCAGCCCTGGCTGCCATCTCCAGTCCTTCACTGCATCTGATACTGGGACTGCACCCGAAATGACCGGCCAGCCCTGGCTGTACTCTCCAGTCCTTCACTGCATCTCCTACAGGAATGCACAAGGAATGAACAGCCAGCCCTGGCTTCAATCTCCAGTCCTTCACTGCATCTCATACTGGGACTGCACAAGAAATGACCGGCCAGCCCTGGCTGCAGTCTCCAGTCCTTCACTGCATCTCATACTGGGACTGCACAAGGAATGACCGGCCAGCCCTGGCTGCACTCTCCAGTCCTTCACTGCATCTCATACTGGGACTGCACCGGAAATGACCGGCCAGCCCTGGCTGTACTCTCCAATCCTTCACTGCATCTCCTACAGGAATGCACAAGGAATTAACACCCAGCCCTGGCTTCAATCTCCAGTCCTTCACTGTATCTCCTACTGGAACTGCACAAGAAATGACCGGCCAGCCCTGGCTGCAGTCTCCAGTCCTTCACTGCATCTCATACTGGGACTGCAGAAGGAAGGACTGGCCGCCCTGGCTGCAATCTCCAGTCCTTCACTGCATCTCATACTGGGACTGCACAAGAAATGACTGGCCAGCCCTGGCTGCAATCTCCAGTCCTGGCTGCAATCTCCAGTCCTTCATTGCATCTCATACTGGGACTGCACAAGGAATGACCAGCCAGCCTGGGCTGCAATCTCCAGTCCTTCACTACATCCCATGCTGGGACTGCAGAAGGAATGACCGGTCAGCCCTGGCTGCACTCTTCAGTCCTTCACTGCATCTAGTACTGGGACTGCACGGGAAATGACCGGCCAGCCCTGGCTGCCATCTCCAGTCCTTCATTGCATCTCATACTGGAACTGCACAAGAAATGACCGGCAAGCCCTGGCTGCAGTCTCCAATCCTTCACTGCATCTCATACTGGGACTGCACAAGGAATGACCGACCAGCCCTGGCTGCACTCTCCAGTCCTTCACTGCATCTCATACTGGAACTGCACAAGAAATGACCGGCCAGCACTGGCTGCACTCTCCAGTCCTTCACTGCATCTCATACTGGGACTGCACAAGGAATGACCGGCCAGCCCTGGCTACACTCTCCAGTCCTTCACTGCATCTCATACTGGGACTGCACAAGAAATGACTGGCCAGCCCTGGCTGCAATCTCCAGTCCTGGCTGCAATCTCCAGTCCTTCATTGCATCTCATACTGGGACTGCACAAGACATGACTGGCCAGCCCTGGCTGCAATCTCCAGTCCTGGCTGCAATCTCCAGTCCTTCACTGCATCTCATACTGGGACTGCACAGGAAATGACCAGCCGGCCCTGGCTGCACTCTCCGGTCCTTCACTGCATCTCATACTGGGAATGCATGTGAAATGACCGGCCATCCCTGGCTGCCATCTCCAGTCCTTCACTGCATCTCATACTGGGACTGCACAAGAAATGACCGGCCAGCCCTGGCTGCAATCTCCAGTCCTTCGCTGCATCTCATACTGGGACTGCACAGGAAATGACCAGCCGGCCCTGGCTGCAATCTCCAGTCCTTCACTGCATCCTATACTAGGACAGCACGGGAAATGACCAGCCGGCATTGGCTGTTATCTCCAGTCCTTCACTGCATCTCATACTGGGACTGCACAAGAAATGAATGGCCAGCCCTGGCTGCAATCTCCAGTCCTTCGCTACATCTCATACTGGGACTGCACCGGAAATGACCGGCCAGCCCTGGCTGCCATCTCCAGTCCTTCACTGCATCGCATACTGGGACTGCACCGGAAATTACCGGCCAGCCCTGGCTGTACTCTCCAGTCCTTCACTGCATCTCATACTGGAACTGCACAAGAAATGACAGGCCAGTCCTGGCTACACTCTCCAGTCCTTCACTGCATCTCATACTGGGACTGCACAAGGAATGACCGGCCAGCCCTGGCTGCACTCTCCAGTCCTTCACTGCATCTCATACTGGGACTGCACCGGAAATGACCGGCCAGCCCTGGCTGTACTCTCCAGTCCTTCACTGCATCTCATACTGGAACTGCACAAGAAATGACAGGCCAGTCCTGGCTACACTCTCCAGTCCTTCACTGCATCTCATACTGGGACTGCACAAGGAATGACCGGCCAGCCCTAACTGCACTCTCCAGTCCTTAACTGCATCTCATACTGGGACTGCACAAGGAATGACCGGCCAGCCCTGGCTGCACTCTCCAGTCCTTCGCTGAATCTCATACTGGGACTGCACGAGAAATGACTAGCCAGTCCTGGCTGCCATCTCCAGTCCTTCACTGCATCTCATACTGGGACTGCACAAGGAATGAACAGCCAGCCCTGGCTGCACTCTCCAGTCCTTCACTGCATCTCACACTGGGACTGCACAAGGAATGACCGGCCAGCCCTGGCTGCAATCTCCAGTCCTTCCCTGCATCTCATACTGGGACTGCACCGGAAATGACCGGCCAGCCCTGGCTCTACTCTCCAGTCCTTCACTGCATCTCCTACAGGAATGCACAAGGAATGAACAGCCAGCCCTGGCTTCAATCTCCAGTCCTTCACTGCATCTCATACTGGGACTGAACAAGAAATGACCGGCCAGCCCTGGCTGCAGTCTCCAGTCCTTCACTGCATCTCATACTGGGACTGCACAAGGAATGACCGGCCAGCCCTGGCTGCACTCTCCAGTCCTTCGCTGCATCTCATACTGGGACTGCACCGGAAATGACCGGCCAGCCCTGGCTGTACTCTCCAATCCTTCACTGCATCTCCTACAGGAATGCACAAGGAATGAACAGCCAGCCCTGGCTTCAATCTCCAGTCCTTCATTGCATCTCATACTGGGACTGCACAAGGAATGACCAGCCAGCCCGGGCTGCAATCTCCAGCCCTTCACTACATCCCATGCTGGGACTGCAGAAGGAATGACCGGCCAGCCCTGGCTGCACTCTCCAGTCCTTCACTGCATCTCGTACTGGGACTGCACAGGAAATGACCGGCCAGCCCTGGCTGCCATCTCCAGTCCTTCACTGCATCTCATACTGGGACTGCACCTGAAATTACCAGCCAGCCCTGGCTGTACTCTCCAGTCCTTCACTGCATCTCATACTGGAACTGCACAAGAAATGACCGGCCAGCCCTGGCTGCACTCTCCAGTCCTTCACTGCATCTCATACTGGGACTGCACAAGGAATGACAGGCCAGCCCTGGCTACACTCTCCAGTCCTTCACTGCATCTCATACTGGGACTGCACAAGGAATGACCGGCCAGCCCTGGCTGCACTCTCCATTCCTTAACTGCATCTCATACTGGGACTGCACAATGAATGACCGGCCAGCCCTGGCTGCACTCTCCAGTCCTGAACTGTATCTCATACCGGGACAGCACAAGGAATTACCAGCCAGCCCTGGCTGCAATCCCCAGTCCTTCATTGCATCTCATACTGGGACTGCACAAGAAATGACTGGCCAGCCCTGGCTGCAATCTCCAGTCCTTCATTGCATCTCATACTGGGACTGCACAAGAAATGACCAGCCAGCCCTGGCTGCCATCTAAAGTCCTTCACTGCATCTCATACTGGGAATGCACAGGAAATGACCAGCCGGCCCTGGCTGCACTCTCCAGTCCTTCACTGTATCTCATACTGGGAATGCATGTGAAATGACCGGCCATCCCTGGCTGCCATCTCCAGTCCTTCACTGCATCTCATGCTGGGACTGCACAAGAAATGACCGGCCAGCCCTGGCTGCACTCTCCAGTCCTTCACTGCATCTCACACTGGGACTGCACAAGGAATGACCGGCCAGCCCTGGCTGCCATCTCCAGTCCTTCACTGCATCTGATACTGGGACTGCACCCGAAATGACCGGCCAGCCCTGG